>NC_079316.1:79756858-80063911 GCF_029931775.1 Euleptes europaea
GGCCGCGCACAAAAGCAGCAGTTGGCAATAACACAGCCTTCCTAGCTTTACTCTGCTAATTTAATGAGAGAAATCCTCAGTCTTGATTAAAAACAGATCTAGCAACTTCACATTCAATTCTCCTTTTGAAGTTTCTTTCTTTTTTGTGTGTGACGGGTACCAACGATGCTCTTTTAGTTCTATCCAAGTCAAATAGGTCAATGCAAAAAAGAAATGGATGCAAATTTTGACATTCAAAATTATCGTATTTAGACTTGAGCAAAAATCCTTTCTGTCTGCCAGGGCTCTGCTGGTCCCTTACATGAAGGAAAAGATGCCATGATGTATAATATTAGTAGGCTTTTTAAAACCTAGGGAAATTTGGTGGGGGGAAAGGAAGAGTGGGGGGGGTAATCATGAGTTTTACAGTCACAAAGCGAGACTGGTGGGAGGATGCAACGGATGCACGATCTAAGAAGAAGCCAGCTTGCCTAAAGCTAGACTCCTACAGACCTTGAAGAGAAGTAGAGAGGAAGAGATCAAACAGAACCCCCTAGTGGTACAAATAAGGAAGTGAAAGATATGTCCTGTCTGGGACCTTCATTAACACCAGTTGTTTTTCACATTTTCTGGTTCATGAGGAGACAATGACAGCAATGGTTTGACACTTAAGTGCCCATTCCAATCAGTGACACCTTCCTCTGATGCAAGGTGCCTCTTCTGCTGGAGCAAGTCTCCTTGGCAGGGTTACCAGCTCTGGGTTGGGAAATACCTGGAGATTTTGGGGGTGGAGGCTGAGGAGGGTGGGGTTTGGGGAGGGGAGGGATTTCAGTGCCATAGAGTCCAATTTAGGGTTGCCAACCTCCAGATACTGGCTGGAGATCTCCTGCTATTACAACTGATCTCCCGCCGATAGAAATCAGCTCACCTGGAGAAAACGGCCGCTTTGGCAATTGGACTCTATGGCATTGAAGTCCCTCCCCAAACTCCTCCCTCCTCAGGCTCCGCCCCAAAAACCTCCCGCCAGTGGTGAAGAGGTACCTGGCAACCCTAGTCCAGTTGCCAAAGGGGCTATTTTTTCCAGGTGAACCGAGCTCTATCGGCTGGAGATCAGTTGTAATAGCAGGAGATCTCCAGCTAGTACCTGGAGGTTGGCATAATTTCTACTTGTGATATTTGATTTGGGGTGCAGACAAATCACCATGACCTGGGTGGTCCGGGCCAGCCTGATCTTGTCAGATCTCAGAAGCTATGCAGGATCAGTCCTAGTTAGTACTTGGATGGGAGACCACCAAGGAAGTCCAGGGTTGCTATTGCAGAGGCAGGCAATGCCAAACCACCTCTGTTTGTCTTTTGCCCTGAAATCCCCATAAGTGGTCAGCTAGCTATGACCTGACAGCGCTTTCCACCACCACCATTGGTGCAAATCACCACTTTGATTCATCCCTGATGAGTGCTTGAACAGAAGTTTTACACTCACAGGGTTAGGTCAGAAAGGGGGATGCATTCAAAGTACCCTCTAGGGTACCAATTTGCATAACACAGATCTGGCCAGCGTTCTAAAACAACAGGGATCAAAGAGTAAAGGTTTTCCTTGGATGACAGCAGCACAAAGGGGACCATAAAAACAACTACACACTAACAAAGAAAAATGTATTGAAAAGTCTATCTGGGAAACATATACTGTTACACAGAATAGTTCAAAAGCCATGCTCCTGGTCATCTGTTCTTTCCTCCAGATTTGTAGCGATTGCTAGGGTTGCCAGCTCCGGGTTGGGTAGGGTTGCCAGGTCCTGCTTTGCCACCGGTGGGAGGTTTTTGGGGCAGAGCCTGGGGAGGGAAGGGTTGGGGGAGGGGAGGGGGTTCAATGCCATAGAGTCCAATTACCAAATCGGTCATTTTCTCTAGGTGAACTGATCTCTATCAGCTGGAGATCAGCTGTAATAGCAGGAGATCTCCAGCTAGTACCTGGAGGTTGGCAACCCTAGGGTTGGGAAACATCTGGAAATTTTGCGGGTGAAGCCTGAGGAAGGTGGGCCTTGAGAATGGGAGGGACTTCAGTGGGGTATACTGCCTAGAATCCTCCTTCCAAAGCAGCCATTTTCTTCAGGTGAACTGATCTCTGTCGCCTGGAGATCAGTTATAATAGCGGGAGATCTCCAGCCATTACCTGGCAACCCAAGAGATTACAAAACTCCTGGGGGTGGGTGGGGAAATCAGTAGGCAATGCAGTGGAAGCCCCAGAAAGGACACACTCCAGATTTTATCGTCTTGTTTGTCCCTTTTTATAATAATTCATTAACCAGTGCTTTTCACACACTGCGTTCCTGAACAGAATTCTCACTATATGACATGTGCGTTCCACAAAAATTACCATGTGCTAGTAATAAAGAGTTAATGAGTAACTTGAGGATGATTGTTCTGTGCTGCATATAAACTAAAAGTGACATTAAAATAGCACAGTTACTTTACTGTGTACAGTAATGACACGATGTTTCAGCTAGACTCCGTTTTGGTTAAGTCAAATTTGCATTCATTTTTGATTAACGCCTCCCTTGATTTGGCAGTGTCCTAAAGAAACACTGTTTTTCCCTCTTTCAGAGTTTATCAGAGTATGAGATGAACAGATTCAGTATAATGGACCAGCCGTAAGTCTCTCCTTTTTTTCTTTTCTCCATGAAACAATTATTTTGCTGCAAATATTTTTATTTGACTTTTTTTTGTACATAGGACAGAATCAGAACACAAAATTGTGCCCAAGATATGTAAACTATGGCTGATAGATCTTAGAGTGCAATCCTAAACAGAGCTACATTCTTTTAATTCCATTGATTTAGAAGAGTGTATCTCCATTTAGGATCAAACTGCTTGTCAATTAATCTTGTGGGTTTTAGAGATCCACTAAATAGATCCACTCAGAATCCTACTTTGACCTATTCAATTGATCTTACTTCCAGGATAGTGTTCTTAGGATTGCAGTTAGTTAATTAGTCAATCCAGTAAATCAATTGAATGTGCACAAATTTTATATCTGAAGAAAAAAAGCCTACTTTTCTTAAAATGCTCTAAGAGTCACAGCAGACAAGTTTTTAGAATGGGAGATAATAACTCCCAAGAGGGAATGACTGTTTTAAGACTTGCCATCTACAATAGTTTAATTAGGGATACCTTTTTTAGTTGCTCAAAATGCTTTAGATCAGTTAATCCAACCAATTGATTGACTAATCACTGCAACCCTAATGTTGTGTTTAGATTTAAAAGTCCCAAGTAGCCTTATGCACGCAGTTGAAGTTTTCCACTTTCCTTAGACATGGCAGAATATTAGATACACCTCAGGTGCTAGTGTTTCATTTTCATCTCTCATCCATAATGTAATATCCTTGCATGCCTGCTGCATATACCTGCCTTTTGTCATGGGTATTTGTACAGGCATAACATGAGTGGCTCTATTTTCACGTCACATGTACACAAGGACGGATTTAGGTTTGATGAGGCCCTAAGCTATAGAAGGTAATGGGGCCCTTTACATGTCCAGCTGTCCTTTGTCAACAACAAATTGTCGCTGTTTTTTGTGTTGAATATATGCTATATGGTAATTTATGGACCTAATAGGTATCTAAAGCCATTTGCACATAACAAAATATGTATTTTATCAAAGTAATTGTTGAGCTGAAATACAATTAAGAAGAAGTATATTAATAGTGAAATAATTATTAAGCTCTAACTTAAAATGATTTTTTATTCATAACAAACTTAATAATGCAAACACATTGGCATTTGGCAAAAACAAAAGTTCCTTTAGAAACGCAATGTACATCTAGGTTTTTTTTTCCTTTAAATTTTTTTGGGGGCCGCAAGAGAGTGGGGCCCTAAGCTATAGCTTGTTTAGCTTATACGTAAATCCGGCACTGCATGTACACACAGGAAATAAGCTTGTGAAATTAGCTTTATGAAGGCTGCGCTCAGAGCTGGACTCCATGTCTGGAGCTGGACTCCAACTGGCCTTGAGGGGAAAAAATGTCCTGCGCTTTTAGCAGAAGCTTAATGGGATGTTATTTACCAGGTGATGTTGTTTACTTCCACGCTATGAAAAGTGCCATCGGATCTGTTGGCAACCCTATATCCTGCTGCTCAAGGAGCCTTCTTCTTCCATTGCAAGGAGGATTCCTCGAGTGAAAGAAATTCACGGCTCCAAACGTAGACTCCGTTTGCTGGGGGAAGGCTCCATCCTCAGGCAAACAGAACCCCAGGATCCAGCCCACTGTTTCCTACACAGAAATGTTTTGCCTGTAGGACAAAGTATAACAGATTTGGCTATCATTAAGTACTGAGCTTGGAGGGAAGCCTCTCCTATTAGGGAAAGTCTATCAGCAGTCATAAAGAAATTGCTGATTGTTTGGTCTCAGTGCAGCATTTAAAGTCTGTTCCAGCCTGTTTGATCCCATATCGAAAGACAGCATTCAATTAAACATGTTGGATTCTAACTTTGCAACACAAAGCAGAGTTATACCTTCCTCAGTCCAGTCAAGTTAATGGGCTGAGAAGGGTATAACTTTGATTACTTTGATTGTAAATGTTCTTTTGGATACTGAATAGGGTTATGAAATTGCTCAGTGCGTAACTTACAGCGTGGGTAGTGGGAACTATTTTCTCATATTTGTACTTAATGTTTTGCATGAGATCGAATTAATCGTTTGGAGTGCACTGAATGCCTCAACTGTGGTGAAATGTGTTGTTTTCTCTCTAAAGCAGTGAAATAATGAGATAATGGGTAGAATAAAGAATGAAAAATCAAGCTTCAACAACTAGAGTAATGTCAGTCTCAGTGCAATCCCAAGCAAAGTTATGCCTTTCTTAGCCCATTGGCTTCAAAGGTTTTAGGAGAGTATAACTCCGAAAGGGATTCCGCTGAAAGTCTGAAAGCACAAGCAACTTCTAAAATCACACTTTACTATCACCAAGACGCTTGTTTTTACTATGTTGCATTTATTCATAAGGCCACTTCTATAACAGGAAACAAGTTAGCATTCTCCTGGAAATTTTTAATTGTTAACCAATTAAGTAAGAAAATGCCAGGAGGACCTTACTGTAGACATTAAACCCTAACAAAATATTTTGACACAGCAAATAGAGAGCATTAATGATTCACAGCAGACTAAAACAACTGTAGCATTTGTGTATTATCCATCATTCCCATTGATCATCAGTGCCTGGAAGCCAGATTCTAAGATATTTTCTGAGCAATCCTAAGGAGGTCTAATTGGAAGTAAGGTCCACTTTATTCAGTAGGGCTTACTGCCAAGAAAGTAGTCTTAGGATTGCAGTCATTGGATCTTGAACTGCTTCTTAAGGCTGGCTTGTCTAATAGCATTTGATATCCTCTACTGTTAATTCATGTATCTGTTCCTTCTCTCTGAATCTACCTCCTACTGTCTCTTCAGATTACTACCAAACTGTTACTGGGCTCACCGTGGCCTGTGCCCGAAGGGTGTACCATCTGTTACTATTCATATATATTTTTAATTTGGCTAATTTAATTGATTTTAATAATTTTAAGGTTTTTTAATGTATGGTTGTATTCTATATTATATTGTTGGGTTATTAATGATGTTAGCTACCCTGAGCCTGGCCTGGCTGGGGATGGAGGGTGGGGTAGAAATAAATAAATAAATATTGTCATTCTCATCTTCACAGCATTTATGCGTGTGGGATCACCTAAGCAAGTGGCCAGATGAAAGGAATGTAACATGTATTTATATATTTACTTAATTTCTACTCCACTTTTCTCCACAATGGAGACCCCAAAGTGGTTCACAGCATACTCCACTTGAAGGAAAGCAGCAAAATATTAGAAGTCAGCACTGACAAGGATTATGGAATTTAACTAGCTGGTCCAAGCTACTAGACCAGAGGTACAGAATCTTGTGGGCCAATGGGCATGTTTGGAATTGAACAGTGGGAGTAGGCGCCATCACAAAAGGGCTGCCAAAATGGCCGGGGCCAATTTCATGTTGGGACTTTGCCAGCCAAGGGTGTTCCTACTGCATTCAGGCATAAAGGTGATACCTCTTTGGTTCTTCAGCAAAAACCTTCTGCAACAGTGACTGGCTATTTACTTTGAGGAAAAGATGCTTAGGGAAAGGAGTAAATGGACACCCGTAAGCTTATCACAGGATTCTACGGTGCCTGCAATAGATTATAACGAGGAGCTCATCTTTCCAGTTAAATACCTCCCAACATCTCCTACATAAAAAGTAGCAAATAGTTGAGCAAATGAGAAATAAAGGCAATCTTCTCACCCTCTACGAGTTATAGGAAAGCAGAATTATCTCAACATTAACCAGACTTCTGTTTCAAATCAAATGCAGATATATCTCTTGCCCAGCCATTCCTGGCCTTTTCATATGTTGTTGCTGAAGCCAATATTACAATGTCCCTGTATAGATCTATGGTGTGGCCTCATTTGAAATCCTGTGTGCAGTTCTGGTCATTGTATCTCAAAAAGGACATTACAGAGCTGGAAATAATACAGAAGAAGGTAACCAGGATAATTAGATGGTTGGAGCACTGTTCCTGTGAGGAAAGGCTGAAGAAACGGGGACATTTCCGTTTGGAAAAGAGATGACTGAGCAGAGGGGGGAACCTGACAAAATTATGCACAGGGTAGAGAGGATGGACAGAGGGAACTTCTTCTCCCTCTAAGAAAATACTTGAACTCAAGGACATCCAATGAAGCTGATGGGCAGTGGATTCAGGATGGATGAAAAGGAATACTTCTTTATGCAACAAGTGATTAGAAATGTGGAATTATCTGCCAGAGGATGTAGTGATGGCCACAGGCATATACAGCTTGAAAAGGGGATTAGAAATATTTGTGGAGGACAGCTCTATCAGTGGCTACTATGCATGGCGACTACATGGAACCTCCACATTCAGAGGCAGTAAACCTCTGAATATCAGTGCCAGGAGGCAACATCAGGGGAAGGCCTTGGCCTCTGTGCCAAATTGTTGCCCCTCTGCTGTGTGAGACAGACTGCTGGAACAGATGGACCACTGGTCTGACCCGGGAGAGCTCTTATATTCTTAAAAATATTCAGAATGGTTCAATATTTTAAAAATATTTTTTTCGATAGTTTCCCCATCACCATTGAGTTTTCTGACCTGCCAACTTTCTGTCATAAAGAATACACTCCCCAAAACGTCCAGACATTTTGCATCTTATACTCATGTGAAATAGTGATGAATTAGAAAGGGCAACCTCTGTCAAGGAGACCGTTACACGGCAATATCAAGTTCTTGTGACCACATGCATTGCATTAGGATGAACACTTCTTCTTGTTCTACTTTCATCTGTGCAGTTAACATGTGGAATTCATGGAACACCATTCAGCATAGGGCCTAACAACATGTTTTCCTCACATCTTCTCTGGGTCCTGGTGATCAGATGTATAGTGCAAGGATCATGCTTGAAGTTCAGTTCCCAGTAGGGTTGCCAGCTCCGGGTTGGGAAATGCCTGGAGATTTTGGGGGCAGCACCTGAGTTTGGAAATGGGAAGGACTTCAATGCCATTGAGTCCTATGGCCAAAGCGGCTATATTCTCCAGGTGAACGGATCTCTATCGGCTGGAGTTCAATTGTAATAGCAGGAGATCTCCAGCTGCCACCTGGAGGTTGGCAACCCTAATTCCCAGGCATGTGAAGGCCAATGAAAATTGGGACTGTGGCACATGAGGAGAGGGGGCTTATGCCCTTCAGTGCTATTTTCCCATCTCCAAGGGGTTAACTATCTGTCCCATTAGGGCAGGGGTGGGGAACCTTTTTTCTGCCAAAGGTTATTTGGATATTTATAACATCATTCAGGGGCCATACAAAATTATCAACTTAAAAGTTAGCCTGCTATATTTGGTCAAACATTTAGCCAAGAGGAGGACCGGAGACGGCTCCGAGTGTCGGCCAAATAGAGCGACTCGCTTTTGAGCTCTGCTGTCCCCAGTTGGGCCCAAGAGATTCAGGCAGGGCAGCATCCTTCTGAGCTAGAGATCTGCCAGGACCCATGAAGGGCCAGACCAAATGATTTCGCTGGCCTTATACGGCCCCCGGGCCTGACATTCCCTACCCTTGCATTAGGGGAAACCATGCGTACTGATGTGTGTCTACATTCCCCAGCAGGGCAAACAGCATTCACCCCAGGGCCATTTCAGGTCCCGGAGAGGATGCAGGAAAAAACATAACTTGAGCTAGTCCCATAGTCATCTTCCTAAGCCAGGGCAATATGAAGTTCAGAATACTATCTGAGATCTCTGATCAAGATGTGATGTGTTCATGGACTGTTTGTGTTGACTTTCCCATATACTTTAACTGAGAGAGCAACAATGTGCATCTCGTACAAAGTGGAGCCCTGCTACTGGGGAGAAGCATTTCTAGATGGGGAAGTTTTTTTTTTTTTTAGAAATTTTATTAACATTTTCAAAAGAAAAGATAACAAACAAACATATACATACACTTCCATTCATACATTTTGTGCTTACTTCAGGAATCAGTTTACATAAGCATTGTTCTGTTGTTATGATATTTACTTGAACATTACTTAGCTTGTCTGTGTTTATACTTTAAATTTATCTTTATCTATAACTTACTCAAGGTATATGACTTTTGTTTTCTATCTCTATTAGATTTTTATTCTACACTTTCCAGTTAGCATATTCAAAATAGCATTCCCATTTCTTCTGTGAGTCTTCAATCATTCTTTCTTTCAGGATGTTGGTTAATCTGGCCGTCACCGCATATTCTTCCATTGTTGTTGCCACTTTTCTAAGTCCGGAACAGTCTCTTGTTTCCATGATGCTGCCAGTACAATCCTTGCCGCAGTCATCAGATATCCAAAAAGTTCTCTGTGGTTATTTTCCAAATTCTCTGGTGCTATCCCCAATAACATAATTTCCGGATTCATTGGAAATTAGATTTTAAAAACCTTTTGCATTTCTTGATGAATCTGTATCCAGAATTTCCTAACCTTTTTACAAGTCTACCACAAATGAAAGTAAGTTCCGTCTTTGTCTTTGCATTTCCAGCGGCGGCAATCATATGTTTTGTCTATCTTTTTAATATCCATCGGTGTGAGATACCATCTGAAAAATTGTTTATACCAGATGGGGAAGTTCTAAGTGCATCAAGTTCCTGCAAGTGTAAAGATTCACTCGACAGGGTAACTGCATTGTAGCTGGTGCCTCATTATTTTTTAATATCTTGTCCAACATTTTCTACAAAAAGTACTTTGAGCATTCAGAGATGTAGGCAGAACAGGAAGTACAAGTATTGCGTGCTGCATGTTTCTGCTCACTAGTGTAACAACTGAAACTGAACTTCATGTCCCCTATCCACTGGAAAAGTGTAAGGATTCTCTATGAAGGGACAGATTTCACACCATATTACAGTTATTTATGAAGAAGAAGGAGGAGGAGGAGAAGGAGAAGGAGAAGGAAGAGTTGGTTTTTATATGCCAACTTTCTCTACCACCGGCTTACAAACACCTTCCTTTCCCCACCCCACAACAGACAACCTGTGAGGTAGGTGGGGCTGAGAGAGCTCTAAGAAAGCTGTGACCAGCTCAAGGTCACCCAGCTGGCTTCATGTGTGGGAGTGGGGAAACCAACCCGGTTCGTCAGATTAGAGTCCGCCGCTCATGTGGAGGAGTGGGGAAGCAAACCTGGTTCTCCAGATTAGAGTCCACCGCTCCTAACCACCACTCTTAACTACTACACCACGCTGGCTCTCACACCACGCTGGCTCTTTATCCTACAGTACATCTTTATAGTACATCTTTATCCTGCCTTTCTTCCTTGGAGTTCACAGCAGCTTCATGGATTTAAATTGGGGTCTCCCAGATCCCAGTCTAACCCTTACACCTTGCTGACTCACACATGTGAAAGCTCCGTTTTGGATGTGGTAGAGAAACTTGGGAAGTGCAGATCAGTTGCATTTCCTGTTTTCCTTGTTTCTTTGAACATTCACAGCTCCTCTAGGCTCAGATCTATGTATGCAGCAAAGTGAGGTGGTAGAGTAGATTCGTATTCAAGGATCCAATGTCTCGGACATTGCTTGGCATGCGTAAGTACAGCACCCTGTGAAATAACATTGTTGTAAACATTTAATTCACAAGCCCAGAACTGTCTATATCTTTAACAGAGACCGCACCATAATTATATTCTCTTGTCTAAATTTATTTCCAAAGTACAGGGGCACACCATTCAATCATCAGCAAGAGTCACATCAATTTTCTGCAACATGGAAAGTTCAAAATTCCAATCTCCCTCGTAGTGCTCATTAAGTAGGAAAAGGCAAGTTATGTCTTGTAGCACTATGATGCATATTGAGGCCTCAAATATGCCAATTTTAAAAGGTGGCACATTGGACATCTATGATGCCCTAAAGCCTTCATGATGTTTTTTGATATCTGTAGTTTTGATTTATAGCATGTAAGACAGTCATTGCCCAAGGGTTTGAAAACAAGCTCTAAAATATGGAGCTATTAGCAGTACATGTAAAAACATCTCTCTTTTTGCATGATTTAAGCTTGTTCATTTATATTTTCTGAACAAGATGAACTCAAAAACTTCTCTTGCAGAGCTAGCTTGAGGGGGCTAGTAATATTCAGCACTTGTAAAACAAGGTATTTGGGTCAAGAAAATGAGGTTTAAAATTATATAATGCATTTCCCCCCTGATTCTGAGACCTTCATAACAAGTCTAGTTGGGGTTAATTTGAGTTGAACAGATGATGTTGGATCTTCCCCTTTTGACTACTGAAAAGGATTTGCCTGGAATCATGTAGAATGGTGACTGTGGTCAGATGGGAATAAGACTGAGCAGTAAAGATTGGTAAAAATCCAATCCAATGTGCAAAATATTGGCAAATGTGCAGACATTATCAATAATGTGTATATACTAGCAGCATGAAAACAGGATTGCCGATGTTGTTCAGTCGATATGTGTACACTCCAAGTAGACAATGTATTTCAGTGAGCATAATGTCCAATGGGAGAATATGCATAGTGAAAGTCAGCGTATGAAACACCTTGTTTATACTCTCAAGCCGTACATCTCTTCTAATGCCTTTTGAAGCCTATGCCCATAACCCTGGTGATATTGCCTGTTTATGCTGTTTCTTTGTGCTAATTTTGTATGATCTCTGGTGAATTAGTACCAATGCTGATATTTATGCACATTATCCTTTCAACTCACATTAACTACAACTTATACACTGCTCCATGGCACAGTGGCATTGGGGAGGGGGGAGAAAGCATTTATATCGCAACAGTGGCCATTCAGTGTCAAGAAATACAAACCGTCACTCCAAAAAGCAAATGCTGCATTCAGACTACGTTGTTCTTTACAGTCCATATCTTTTTGTTTCGTAGATGCATGTTCTCCATTAGCATTTGATCCGTTAATATTTGATTACCACTGATTTTGTTTGTCTGTCGGAACGGCATCATAAGACAGGATAGCAAAGCCTAGAGGAGCTTATTTTTTAAAGTCAGTGTCCCTTTTCAAACAGTTTGCTGTGCAAACTAGAGAGTGCTGCACCTGGCCTCAAGAAACTTTTGTTGCAGCCAGGCATGAAGAGCTGTAAATATGCATCCCATTTTAGCCACCCTCTGTAAGTGTGGTTGCTCAAATCCTTTGACAGGAAACAGTCAACGAGAACAGATCAAGAATCTAAGCCTTTATCGCTTTCACTTTTGTGCCTATCACGGCAACATGTTACTCCAGGCCAATGTTCCCGCCACAGGATAAAGTGGTGAGGTTGTAACATGGGACAATGTATAATGTCTTTTGATATTAGTCATGATGCATACCTATTCTCGTGGAAGAAAAAAAGGGAATAAAACCCAACCTGAAAACAGAAGCTGAGTACCCAAGGATGGGTAGAAAGGAAAGATATATGTATGTATATAAATACTGAAAATATAATTTATTAGAAGCGCTATGTAAAGGTTAATTTTTTTAAAAAAAACCATTAAAATAGCACAATGGCATTTCCTAGGGTTGATAACTGTAACCACATACCAAACGCGTTTCGGCCTATTGGGCCTTCATCAGTGGTTAATTAAAACACATGTTAAGCCTGCACACATTTACAGAAATAAATAAATACATACATACATATACAAACAGTTCAAACCCAACCAGGCATGTGTATAGGTTGCAAAATCTATTACCAATTACTCAAACATCTGGTCAGATTGGTTCTAGTTGTAATACTGGTTAGTATATGTCTCTCATATACTATGTGTGCAGGTATCAACCTAGTAGAGCAGGTATCAACCTGGTTTTTATATGTGGTTTTCTCTACCTTTTTAAGGAGAATCAAACTGTCTTACAATCTTCCCTTCCTCTCCCCACAACAGACACCATGTGAAGTAGGTGAGGCTGAGAGAGCTCTAAGAAGCTGTGACTAGCCCAAGGTCACCCAGCAGGCTTCATGTGTAGGAAACCAACCCAGTTCTCCAGATTAGAGTCCACCACTCCAAACCACTGCTCTTAACCACTTCCCCATGCTAGCTCTCCAGGAGGCTCTACTTATGATCTGTACTCGGTAATGTCTACTCTGACTGGCAGAGAGTTTCCAGAGTCTCAGGCAGAGGTCTTTCATACCATCTACTATCTTATCCTTGCCTCGAGATATGCTAGGATTGAACCTGGGACCTTTTGCAGGCAACTGAATTAACAGTCTCTCCCACTGCCTCCAATGCATTCACTGAGCGATCATGAAAGAGATGGAAAAGATGCACATTCTCTAGGCAATGAAGGGGCCTCTTTAAAAAAGAAACGTTTTGATTCTTCACATTGGCAAAACAGACCAGAAAGACCAGGGATGGTGATGTCTTCCTACAAGGGTCAAACTAAGATCCCCCTATGAAGAAGACAGTTTTTGCTTTCTCTCTAAAATGGCTACAAATGGAGGAATGCCAGAAATGTGCTACACCAACATTTAAGAACAGTGTGTGATTAAGGAGGGAGAGGTGATTAATAACTGCAGTCTGTGAGTGGAGAAGATGTGTTCCTCGGTCACTGAACAAAAAGAGCGAGGAGACTGGCTGCCTATTCAATGCTGAAACAAGCTTGTGGGCTAGCTGTATTTTAAAAAGCAGTTTTAAAAATCAGAAATTATTTCACAGCTCAAAACTGTCGTTGCTGCCATTGTTCCCAAAACAAAAGCTGAGTAATACCTTTGCATCAGGACCAAACAAAATAGCAAAAGATGGTGTGCAAACTCCTGAGTACCACAAAACTCTTCTTCTGTAGAAAGAAACAAGGGGGAGGCCAGGCCTGCCCCAGTGAGTCCTCCCTCATTGCAATGAGTCCTCCCTCCCAAGCAAAGGGCACTGAACCCTACCCCTGCCTTTACTGACAGAAACCAAGGTTTGAAGGCTGTCAATACTGTTGTGGTTGCCTAGCAACAGCCATTGAGGGAGTTGATTTTTTTAACTACAGGCGCTACTTCTATAATTTTGAAGCATTTTACCCCGCCCCCCATTTTTTTTTTATAGATTACATGTTTTCCTGGAAACCTGGGGCTTTTTTTAGGTTCATAGAAATATGTTTGTTCATGGCACCAGTTTCTGGATTTAAGTATATGACCATGCTGAAAACTGGATATATTGATTTACTAATTTATTCTTTTAGTATGTAAAAGTTTTTATTGTTGCTCTTGGACCTTATTAAACTAAATCTGAATCTGATTTGCTAAAAGTAATTTACCTCCTTGACAAAAAAAAAGCTTTGACTGCCCTTTTCCATACATTGAGCCTCTAATAAAGAGATAGGACATTTCCCCCCAGCCAGCTGGCAACCCTAGTGTAGAGAGGATATCCCACCTCCTGCTTGGAGAAGTAGAAAAGCAATAAGCAGTCCAATTGGGATATATGTACAAACCAAGATTTGCTACTCACATCTGGCAAAGTAAGAAGAGTATGTTGCACAATCTACTTTTTGTCGTAAGGTCTGAATACAGACTAAGGATTAAAGAGCACTTTCTTCTGCTTTCATGAGCTTATTTTTTTGTTTTTCCTATACATTTCAAAATCTGTTATCCCATACAACCTGTATGTCCATCATCTTCAAAACTCTGGCAAAAGCAGTCGTGCAGAAATGGAAAAACAAAATGTTGATCTATTACTGTATTATGCAACCAAAACCCAATTCCTCTGGCATTATTCGTAATGGGATCATAAATAATGGAAATTTCAAATCATTCATATTTCATGTTCTTGAATACTGTTCTATGAAAAACTTTATGTAAACCATTTTTTAAAAAACCCATTTTCAACTTCGCATTACATTCCTAAGACCGCAAAATGGAAATGTTTCTATATTTCTTTAGAATTGTAGCTTAATGGAAACATACGTTGTAGAAAAAAACATATTGTATAGGTTTGGAAGGGATTCAATGATTTTTAAAATAACATGATACTCTGTTCCCGAGTCTGTTCCCAGGTCCTTTCAAACAGGTCGGTTAGGGTTGCCAACCTCCAGGTTGTGGCTGGAGATCTCCTGCTTTTACAACTGATCTCCAGCTGATAGAGAACAGTTCCCCTGGGGAAAATGGCGATTTTGGCAATTGAGCTCTATGGCATTGAAGTCCCTCCCCTCTTCAAACCCAACCCTCCTCAGGCTTCGCCCCAAAAATCTCCAAGTATTTCCCATCCTAGAGCTGGCAACCCTAAGTTGTGTGCTGGGCTTTCCCACTCCACCCCCATTTTCTCAACCTGAAATGGGGAGTGTATATTGGTCCTGTTGGGAAAATTTACATATAGCCCCATCTGAATTGGCCCCCACGTGCCTGAGAATCAGCAAGGAAAGAGCTCATCTACTTCACATGACCCAGAAACAGTTGATAATGTAGTCACACCCAAAGTTGGGATTTTATCTGCCAGCACAGCATTTTAGTTACTATGTCACACTTGCTCTGAAGAAAACTGCTCGAGTAAACATACTGCAGTGAAGGAAGTCCTGGACCAGGAACTGGGTTGAGCAACCTTCCCCCGCATGCCTTTTGTGTTCTTGAAAACCAATCCCAGTTCCATGCTTTAAAACCTGTCGCAGCAGACGTACACTTAGATAGGTCTGCCATCATCTGCTTTAGTTAGGGTTGCCAACCTCCAGGTAGTAGCTGGGGATCTCCTGCTATTACAACTGATCTCCAGCCGATAAAGATGGGTTCCCCTGGAGAAAATGGCCACTTTGGCAAGTGGACTCTATGGCATTGAAGTCCCTCCCCTCTCCAAACCCCGCCCTCCTCAGGCTCTGCCCCAAAAATATCCAGGTATTTCCCAACCCGGAGCTGGTAACCCTAGAGTTAGTCATAAGTGTCTTCTTTTCTTTTCATTATTTAGACTAAAAATGTTCCAGTTGACATTGTACAAAAAGTGCTATGTATGAATTATTTTTCTCCCTTATTCATACGGCAGCATCAAACCATTCTGTTTAAGATGCAGCTATATGGCACAAGAAGTTCCTAACTTTTGAAATAGACCCAGCTCTCAATTTTAATTAAACTTTTGACTCAAAGGTAAGAAAGACTACGGGCAATTTCCCTGGCAAGTGAGTAACCAGAGGAGTTTTGCCACTGCCTTCCTCTGCAAAGTCTTTCCAGGTGGCCTCCCATCCAAGTAATGACCCTGCTAGCTTCCGAGATCTGACAAAACCTTCCCTCACATTCCCATATACATTGGGAAAAAATGTTTTATAAGTTTTCAGCAGCAAACACAACTTGACATACCCTAATCAAAGAAGGCCCAATCTGCGTGCACGTAGAGCGCTTGACTTTCCATGGCTATATGTGGCAATGCACTCCTTGCCTTCCCCTGTTGTTCTCAAATTGTAGGTCAGAACTAGGGTTGCCAGGTTCCTCTTCACTACCTGTGGGAGGTTTTTGGGGCAGACCCTTAGGAGGACGGGTTTTGGGGAGGGGAGGGACTTCAATGTCCAATTGCCAAAGTGGCAATTTTCTTCAGGTGAACTGACCTCTGTTGCTTGGAGATCAGCTGCAATCCCAAGAGATCTCCACCCACCACCTGGAGGCTGGCAACCCTAGCTTCAATGGCGGTATAAGGGGGCACAGTACACTAACTCTGCAGTCTCCACACCATTCACTCTGGCATGGATTTGCTGAGATTATTTTCAAGGGTTGCAGCCTTCGCAGCCAATATGAAATCTGGTCATAAATTAGGGTTCAATGCAGATACAGTTCAGGTAACCCAGATCCACTGCGGTTTTATGCCACAGGCAAAGATATTGTTGAAAATAACACGTTCTCAAGCCGGATCTGTCTTCATGATTCACTTAGCAGCTGTTCAAGCAACAGTTTGTTTCCTCCCGAGAACAAAATCCCTATATGAATATAAATATAACACTTCCGCTTTTAATTTTTTAAAATAATCATCTGTTCATTTGTTCTTCACAACCAACCTGGGGCGGGGGGGCGTGTTGCTTTACCGGTAGGTTTCATTTTTGCCTGGCTTTTTAAAATCAGGCTCCATCAGGTATACAGTGTGGTTCCAAGTCTTGCCTGATGTTTCTTAACTAATAATGTAGTGGCCGACTGGGCCCTAAGTAGTTCTACGGTATCTGGAACCTCACTTTCTATATATCCCATCTTTCTTCCATCATGGAACTGAAGGTGAAATACAAAGTGTTCCCAGACAGTCTCCCCATCCAGGCACTGCCCAGACACAGATCAACTTTACTTCAGCACAGTGAGCTTCATAGCAGAACGAGGGTTTGAACTCAAGCCTTCCAAATCTTAGTCTCACCCTCTGACCATCACGCTGTTCTGACCCAGACAAATCTGTTTTTCCCTGACAAAAGTTGTGGTCAAGGTTTTATTATTTGCATTTGCATGTAAGCAACCCTATCCTAAGAAATAAGGTAAGGGTCCCCTGTGCAAGCACTAAGTCATTCCTGACCCATGGGGTGACGTCACATCCCGACGTTTACTAGGCAGACTTTGTTTACGGGGTGGTTTGCCAGTGCCTTCCCCAGTCATCTTTCCTTTACCACCAGCAAGCTCAGTACTCATTTTCCCGACCTCGGAAGGATGGAAGGCTGAGTCAACCTTGAGCCGGCTACCTGAAACCGACTTCCTTCGGGATCGAACTCAGGTCGTGAGCAGAGCTTTTGACTGCAGTACTGCAGCTTAACACTCTGCACCACGGGGCTCCTATCCTAAGAAATAGTGACCACTAATTTTGGGTAGTTACCCAGTCACTTTTACACCTTGTCAACCTCCAAACCCAAGTTTTTAGCCACCACATTACTCTGGTTCTCAAAGCCATATTCCATGATCCTAAGTCCTGTGGGTGGGGGTGCTAACTGGTTGGAATGGCTTAGTCTTGCATTAGTCAACACTGAATGAGGTTGTTTTTTTTTTAAAAAAATGTCTAGTATTTATTAGTAAATAGCATTACAGAGCAACAAGTTGCATTTCTTGACTATTTTGAACATAATGTAGAGTAAACCCAAGTTTGCCCTCAATCCTTTCCTGCCTCACCCTGTTTCTTCTCCTTCCTCCTGGCCCTGCAGCCCCCCCGCCCCCGTAAGAAAGTTGTGACCTACTTTTGGGTTCTGACTAGAGTTGCCAACCTCCAGGTACATAGCAACCACTTTGCCAGACGCTTCTGGGGTACCCCAATACTGCAGGGTGCAATTTAGCACATATAATTTGGGTCTCAATATGAGCGTTGTTTAAAGCACACTGAGGAAAGGACTGAAACGGTTTAATATCTGGAAAAGCCGTTTGTGCTTGTCACCTGTTCCGAGCCTTTCTACAACGTGGACTGTGGAATGAAATTGACAAGAATTGTTACTTGACTAAAGACGCTACACTTTAAATGGACTAACTACATGGGAACATCACATTATGATATTGGAATGCTCTATATTGGAATGCTCAATGTTTTTTGTTTTTGTAATTTTGTTGTGTAAAATGTGATTGGATCTATTTTTGGTGATTCTTAGGGTTGTTGGTGTTGTTATACACAATTAGAATATATACATTCCAGCATTCTGGAATTTCTATTATCTTTTGTGCTCCATATCCTATGCTGTTTTTTTGGATTGAACCTCCAGGTACTAGCTGATTGTTTGAAATCTGCTTGCATGAGGGACGGGGAGAAGGACTTCTTTTTGGCATTGAAGTCCCTCCCCTCCCCAAACCCAGCCCTCCTCAGGCTCCGCCCCCAAAGCCTTCCGCCGGTGGCAAAGAGGGACCTGGCAACCCTACCGTTATGTAAAAACACTTTTTTTTATTTAACTGAGTCACTGACAGTGCAATAATAAGCAAAGCTACACCCTTCTAAGCCCAGTTCAATCAAACGTTGAAGGGTGTTTAGGATTGCACTCCCAACCTTTCCAAAAGAAACCTTACGGTGGTTTCAGTTTTGAGGCAAATTTTTACTCTTGTGGCTGAAGCACGACTGAAATTAACTGAAAGAATAAGAACAGGCGTTCAGGCTCTAGTGAGAAAGTATGTGTGTGCCCACTGCCAGGAAGGAAATAGAGAGAATATATGCTCAGGCATGGACAGCTAATACCAGATATCCACCACTGGCTTTTCAGACTACCCTTAGCTCTTGTCTCATGTGATGTCAGCAAAGGGAAGGGACATTGTTGGTGGTAGGCCAAAGAGTGATGGGGATAGCTGCCCTATTCAGGTCTACAGAATGGGAGCATGGTGCATTGGAGCACGAGGAACTGTACTTTGTGTAAACAGACTATCCACAAACCCCAAGGGTGGCATTTTGAAGAAACCACAAAGTATTAGTGCACCAAGAATGGTCCTAAACCTGAAAACGAGGCCAAGATGATTTATGACCGCTTTCATTGAAAAGGCTGGAAAGATTGTTAATAAGGCTTGAAAATATCTATGCTGTCCTTAACGAAATACTGGAAGCCTCAGGGTGAAGAATGGGCAGGATTTCTGTTAATTTGGAGAGGGGCTGCAGAGCTGAATTTTAATGATATAACATATTCAGATTGAAAAATTTGTGCTTATTTGGGACAGAGGTTTTTGTTTTGTTTGTTTGCTTGTTAAAGTTTTCCACAGAATATGCACCATCCCAATTAACCATCCCTGTCAAGCCAGTGTGCGGCCGCTGTGAAAAAGGCAAATGTCATGCTGGCCATAATTAGAGCAGGAACAGAGAATAAAACTGCCGCTATGTCCTGATCTTATATAAATCTATGGTGAGACCACACTTGGAATATTGAGCGACTGATGCTAATCTGGTGAACCGGGTTGGTTTCCCCACTCCTACACATGAAGCCAGCTGGGTGACCTTGGGCTAGTCACAGCTCCCTTAGAGCTCTCTCGGCCCCACCTACCTCATAGTGTGTCTGTTGTGGGGAGGGGAAGGGAAGGTGATTGTAAGTCGGTTTGATTCTTCCTTAAGGGGTAGAGAAAGTCGGCATATAAAAACCAACTCTTCTTCTTCATTCTTTCATCTGAACTTAATTCGAGTGAAAACGACAATTGGAGCTGGTAGGTGTAGGTTTGTATTTGAAACAACGTAGTCTCTACCCTTCATTTGTGAATCTCTGGATTGGCTTCCTCTCTCCTACCTGCCGTATTCACAAGCCCTGTGGGGAAAAAAATTATTGGCTTTCTTCTGTGTTCTGTACAATCCTTGTGGCAAATATATATATATTCAAATAGATTGAATTTTTTGAATAATCTAGATGAAATAAAGCCCTTCAACTTTATCCTAATAACGGGAAAGATTGCAGCATGCTTTACAGACCTGCTGTAGTTTGGAGGATCCATTGCTAACTTGTTTAGAAATGGCTGACAATCAGCATGGTGTAGTGGTAAAAGTGCTGGATTCGGACTGGGGAAACGTGGGTTCTCTCCACTCTACCATTAAGCTCACTGGGTGACCTTAGTCCAGTCACTGGATTGTATCCAAGGCGATCAGTTTAGAAACCAGAGTTTCCTCCACTCAACGATCTCCTTCAAATGTTGTTTCTGGAAGTCATTCGACACGAACAACGTAGGGTGCAAACTTGAATCTTCACTGCCCCTCTTTCCATGGACAGAAGCCTCCTTAAGTCTTTGTGACTGTGCAGTTGCATACAAGCCACTCTTTCTTAGGTTAACGTAGAGTTGTTTTAAGTATAAAATAGAGGTAGGGAGAACCATGTATGCCATACTGACCATCTAAATGCAGAATACAGGGAGAGGGGTAGTTGGTGCTCTTACCTCCCTTTGCATGGTCTGTTACTTTAGCAGAATTTGCTGTTGCTCATGAAAAAGGAGCAAAGGGTGATATTGCACAATGAAGCTGACCTCATCAGGGTCTGCAGCACACAGAATTCATGCGCTAACCTTTTAAAAAAATAAATATTCTCAGCAGAGTCTTGACTGAGAAGCATTGTTCCCTCAGAGCATCTGAGCAATGTATGCGGGGCTGTGGCTCAGTGGTAGAGCCTCTGCTTGGCATGCAGAAGGTCCCAGTTCAATCCCTGGCATCTCCAGTTAAAGGGACTAGGCAAGGAGGTGACGTGAGAGACCTCTGCCTGAGACCCTGGAGAGCCGCTGCCAGTTTGAGTGGACGATACTGACTTTGATGGACCAAGGGTCTGATTCAGTATAAGGCAGCTTCATGTGTTCATATGGGCGCTTTGGGGGATATACTGAGGAGGTGGGGGGAATGTTAATGCAAAAAAGTGGTGTCAATGTAAACTGGAAAAAACAAGGGTAATTAAGAGAATAGTGTGCATAACGCTGTAGCAAAATATAGAGATCAGTGTGAAAGGCATCAGATGAGGACTCTTTCTCACCTACAATGAAATCAAGGAGACTTTACATAAGAACATAAGAAAAGCCATGCTGGATCAGGCCAAGGCCCATCAAGTCCAGCCGTCTGTTCACACAGCGGCCAACCAGGGGCCTCTAGGAAGCCCCCAAACAAGACAACTGCAGCAGCATCCTGCCTGTGTTCAACAGCACCCAATATAATAGGCCTGCTCATCTGATCCTGGAGAGAATAGGTATGCATCATGACTAGTATCCATTTTGACTAGTAGCCACGAATACTCCTCTCTTCCATGAACATGCTCATGAAACTATGAAGAGCTTTGCTTCTCCTGGATTGTGCCCCCTCTTCAGAGGAAAGACCTGTTGGATCCATTTCGATCAGTGGTTCCCAAAGTGGGCAGTACCACCCCCTGGGGGGCGGTGGGATTACCTAGGGGGGCACTAAGAGGCGAGGGGGCAGCCGGGCAGCACTAGAGGTGCCCCTTCCATCGGTGTTGGATAGGATACGGGGCACTGGGGTCGCGTTTGTGGAGCCAAGGGGGCGGCGGCCCGAAACGTTTGGGAACCACTGCTTTCGATCATGCTTCCAGGAGAGTCTTCCGGGAATTGGTTCTTGTAGGTTATCCGGGCTGTGTGACCGTGGTCTTGGTATTTTTTTTCCCTCACGTTTCGCCAGCAGCTGTGGCCGGCATCTTCAGAGGAGCAACACTGAAGGACAGTGCCTCTCACCTTGGACACAGTGTCTCTCACCTTGGAGAGACGCTGTCCTTCAGTGTTACTCCTCTGGAGATGCCTGCCACAGCTGCTGGCGAAACGTCAGGAAAGAAAATACCAAGACCACGGTCACCCAGCCCGGATAACCTACAAGAACCAATGAACTCTGACCGTGAAAGCCTTCGCCAATACTTCCGGGAATTCTTCCAAGCAAAGCTTGAAGGCAACCGCCCCGCCCTGATTGCCTGCAACAGAGGCCTGCCTTTTCAAAGGCGACTTCTTGGCTCCATCACAAATGTCTCAGGAGGGCCATTTATTCATGGAAGGTTTTGCATTGGGTTCGCTACTCTCTAGATGCACATTTTCCCCGTCCGAATTCTCAAAACTCTGCACGGGGGCTTATTGTTGAGTCGTGAGGATATGGACAGGGAGAAAGTGCATCTCAAGAGTGGCAAATCCAAGGCAAAACCTCCCAGGCGCGAATGGCACGACCTCGCCTTTGTTGCCTGGCGCGTTTGACCCCGGTCCAGTGGTGGCTGGGAAAGAGCCCGCCTTTTTTTTTTTTTTTTTTTTGTCTGGGGCGTTTCTTGTTTTGTCTGGCGCCAGGGAGTGGCCACCTGAGCGGCTGAGGTCGTCCCCTCCCTCCCCCACCGGGGAGCCCCTCCGCCATCGACGCCCGGGGAGGTTTCGCCTTGGGTCTGCCGCGCTTCAGGCGCGCTTTCTCCCTAGATATAATCCCACAACTCAACCACGAGCCCCCCCCATGCAGAGTTTTGAGCATTCGGATGGGGGAAACGGGCATCTAGAGAGCGGCAAATCCAAGGCAAAACCTTCCTTGAATAAATGCCCCCCCCCCCAAAAAAAGGCTCCAGGCCCAGTCGGTGCGGGTCTCCTGCCCAGCTCGCGCCGACCCCCTCCGGCCAGCCCGGCCACGTGACCGAGCGGCAACCTGAAACCCGGCGATGCGCCCGGGCGGGTTTGGCGTCTCCGCCCCCGGCGCGCGCGGACTCGCCTCGCGCCGCCTGCCCGAGCGGAGGGGCGCCTTGTGCAGGGGGAGCCTGGGGAGCGGCGGCCGTGGTCCGTGGGGCCGGGGTGCCAGGGGCTCCCGGGCCGGGCCGGCGAGGATGGACAAGCTCAATAGAATCACCGTGCCGGCCGGACAGAAGCTCAGGTACGAGGCTCGCCCTTGGCGCTCCGTCGGGGCAGGTGGGGCTCGCCGCTCTCCGGAGGCGCCTTTCCCCCCGTCCGAAGGCCGTTCGCGCCCGGGAGGTTTCGCCTTGGATTCGCCCCTCTCAGGTGGCCATTTATTCGTGGGAGGTTTTGCATTGGATTGACCACTCTACAGAGGCACATTTCCCCCATCTGAATTCTCAAAACTCTGCATGGCGGCTTATGGTTGAGTTTTGAGAATATGGATGGGGGGGGGGAGTGCATCTGAAGAGTGGCCAATCCAGTGCAAAACCTTCCATGAATAAATGCCCCTAGGAAGGTTTTGCATTGGATTGGCCACTCTCTAGGTGCACATTTTCCCCATCTGAATTCTCAAAACTCTGCATGGCGGCTTACGGTTGAGTTTTGAGAATATGGATGGGGGATGGGGGAAAGTGCATCTGAAGAGTGGCCAATCCAATGCAGAACCTTCCATGAATAAATGGCCCTGGGAAGGTTTTGCATAGGATTGGCCACTCTTCAGATGCACTTTTCCCCACCTGAATTCTCAAAACGCTGTGGTTGTTGAGAATCGGGAGGAAGGAACTGTGCATCTGGAGAGGGGCGAGTCCAAGGCGACACTTCCCAGGCATCAGTGGCCAAAGAGACCCATTTAGGCCCGGGAGGTTTTGCCCCGGATTCGCCCCTCTCTGGGTGTACGTTTTCCCCACCTGAATTCTCAAAACTCTGGGCTGGGGGCTTATTCTTGAGAATCAGGAGGGAGGAAATGCGCATCTGGAGAGGGGCAAATCCAAGGCGAAACCTCCCAGGCATCAATGGCCAAAAAGGGCGAAAACGCACGGTCGCTTGAGCCTCCTTTCTTCCCTGTTCCAGCCAGGATTCAGCCAGGATCGAACGCACGGACGTGCGTTCGATCCTGGCTGAATCCTGGCTGGAACAGGGAAGAAAGGAGGCTCAAGCGACCGGGCGTTTTCGCCCATTGAGACCCATTTAGGCACGGGAGGTTTCGCCTTGGATCCGCCGCTCTCCAGAGGCACGTTTGCCCCATCCAGACTCTCAGAACTCAACCATCAACCCCCATGCAGAGTTTTAGGGATTCGGATGGGGGAAATGTGCCCCTGGAGAGGGGCGAATCCAAGGCGAAACCTCCCCTGCAAAAGTCTGGACACACACACACCCCGCCCCCCGCGGAGCTACACGCGGAAAATCTAGGCAGAGAACCCGGAAGGATTTGCAATTTATTTTTAAGTCGCATGCAGTCACAACAGCCCCCCAGATAGGATCCAGAATGGTTGGCAAGCTTTCAGGCTGCACAGAATTCTCCCCAAGAGGGGCCGTGGCTCCGTGGCAGTGCCTCTGCTTGGCGTGCGGAAGGTCCCAGGTTCGATCCCCAGTTAAAGGGACTAGGCAGGTAGGTGATGTGAAAGGCCCCCTGCCTGGGACCCCCGGAGAGCCGCTGCCGTTCTGAGTAGACAATACTGACTTTGATGGACCAAGGGTCTCAGATCAGTATAAAACAGCTTCATGTGTTCACGTGTTCCTAGCCCACGTTGATTTAGCATGTCCACATAACAATACTGCGCAAAATCAATATATCCCTCCCTGGATTCAGTTCAGTTTATTTACAGTCATTTGGCCAGCAAGACACTCCCTGGATAAAACAGCTAAAGGCACTTTCTGAGATGCGGAGGCTGCCTTCTCTGCTGTCAAGTGGATCGGTCAGTTGCCTGAGAGATGTGGCAACTTTTCTCTTTGTAGCGTCAAGGTGAAATGACATTTCATTTCCCCCTTTTTAAAGTGTGAAATGGTTGATGAATAGCCAATGGCTGTTAAATCGAGGGAAAGGAAAGGATTCTTAAGTCAGGAAGGAAAGTTGTTGCTGAGTCATAGAGATACCGCTTGTTTTCTTTCTGTCAGGCTTTTTGTGGCTTTATGCAAGGAGGTGGGGGGAATTCCTAGCACTGAACCTCCACGCTGGGAAATGTTTCCTCTGTTGAATGTCTGCCTGTTGTACAGTAATTGTAGTCCGGCATGGAAGGGAAAAGGTGGCAAACCTCTCCAGGAGGTCTGCAACTCTGCCTGCCAGCATGGACTCAGAACCATGTTCACAAGGATGCTTCCCAAGTTTTGAGTCTGCACTTGGCTGCCAGCATGGGAAATGTTTCCATGTAGCATGGGGTTGGTTATGTGCATCCTTCCTTTGTGTAGGCAGCACTACCTCCACTGACCCACAATGCCCCGCATCTGCTTCCTGAACCACTAGGGCATGCACAGGTGCCATGCAGGTTGCAAGAATCAGATGCGCAGAATTAGTTTATTTCACTCTTCTACAGCATATTTCACAGTTGTCCAATATATATTTCAAAACTAGTCTTGTAGTTTCTGACGGTCAAAGGATAAAATCAAATAGCTTAAGGCAGCTCCGCTTTTTGCAGGACAAACCTAATCGCTGCATGTAGAGAAGTGTTTCTGCAGCAAACATACAATATTGATGTAATACATGTATGTTTAAACACATGTGTATACATGTTTGAGAATCCTGAAGACTATGTATGAGAGTTTGGTTCCAGAAGAGAACATTAATAACCCACATGGATGTATTCTGTTCTCTCCAGGATCAGAGGAGCATGGCTATTATATTAGGTTGTGTTGAACACAGGCAGGCTGGTGCTGCTGCAGTCGTCTTGTTTGTGGGCTTCCTAGAGGCACCGGGTTGGCCACTGTGAGAACAGACTGCTGGACTTGATGGGCCTTGATCTGATCCAGCATGGCTTCTCTCGTGTGCTTATGTTCTTATATGTAGGCAGCCCTTTCACACAACAGCTAGGCAAGATATCCGGAAGCCCCATTGAAATGAATGAGAGCTGTACAAGAGCAGCATAGCCCCTATTCATTTCTATTGCGGCTGGATTGTGCCAGATGCATTTATTACGGACAAACAGGCTGTCTTTCTGGTTCTTATTATTTTGGATTTGCCTTTTTTTAAAAAAATGGTTTTATTTGTTATGATAAGTGGTTATATTTTTGGCATGGTATAGAAAGAGAAAAAAAATAAGTAAAAACAATAAAAACAAAGCAATGTTTAAAAAAACGAGATGGTTTTAAACATTTCAACTTCATAGCAATATAAAAATATAAACTACACGAGATTAATTCAGCAGTGATATAAGCCAAAGAGAGGATCAAACCAGCCACAGCCACATGAAACTATTAATAAACACAAAACAAAACCCTTTAATAAAGATTATTCTACGTTTTGTAAAGGAAGGTTGTGTGCAGAAACCCAGGTGTATACTGAAAATACAATTGTTTTCGGTGTTTATACTTTAGCAGTGCTGCCAGTGGGCAAGAATGGACAAGTATGGAGAACTGGCAAAACGTTTCTCCCATATTTATTGCTTAAGCACAGAACACTGATGTAACATTATGGGAGCACTAACAAAACATGCAATTCACTACATCACTATGTATGAGCTAAGGCAGCAATTGCAAGCAAGAAGCTGGCAGACGGGTGTTCAGTAGTGTCTGGATATCTACGGTCAGACAAAGTGCTCATGTTGATTTCCAGCGATCCATCCTGACATTTTTGAACACCTCGTCTAGACAGTTCTAGAGCGTTTACTGCTGGTTGTGAGCTACCTGATGTGGTGGCACATAAATACTTATATAAGATAAATAAAATGAAATAAATTGAAATTATCGGTAGCTGGTTGAATTCAGTACTACGGAGTCTGGTCATGTGTTGTTAAAGAGACGCGACTGGATTGTAAGCGTGGTTCTGAATCAGAATGGTTCTCTGCTTTTGTCTGTAGTAGCAGAGATCTGCTTGAGGCAGGACAAAACACAGAAGTAGGGTTGCCAGGTTGAGAAATACCTGGAGATTTGGGGGTGGAGTCTGAGGAGGGTGAGGTTTGGAGAGGGGAGGGGCTTCAATGCCATAGAGTCCAATTGCCAAAGTGGCCATTTTCTCCAGGGGGACTGATTTTTACCACCTGGAAATCAGTTGTAATAATAGGAGATCTCCAGCCACCACCTGGAGGTTGGCAATCCTACACAGAAGAGACTCAGGGCCAGCCAAATAATATTACAGGATGTGCTGAAAAGGGAAGGGACTGTGGCTCAGTGGCAGAGTATCTGCTTTGCACACAGAAGGTCCTAAGCTCAACCCCCTGCATTTCTAGTTAAAAGGATCAGGTAGGAGAGGATTTGAAATACGTCTGCTTAGGACTCAGGAGAGCCGCTGCCAGTCAGAGTAGACCAGGGGTCCTCAACGTGGGCACCATGACACCTGCTGACACCTTTCCTGGCGCCGTCCAAGTGTTTTTAAAAAGTGGGTGCCCAGTTGGGCTTCTGATTGGCCAGTGGAGATTGGATTGGCTGTGCAGATTCAAATAACGTTGTTGCACCTGCCAGAACAGTGGTTTTATTTTCTCTCTCACTCTTCTTTCCCAGTGTTTTTTTTTAATCACCCCTCTTATCCTCCCACAGTATCCATTTCATGATTATGCCCACCACCCTGTCAGAATTCCAAAGGTGCCCACAGACTCAAAAAGTAGACAATACTGGAGTAGACAATACTGACCTTCATAGACCTCTGGTCTGACTCAGTGCAAAGCAGTTCCAGGTGAAGCATCAATCACTTGGGCATCTGATTTTAGCACTTTCAAGATAAGCAGGTGCCTCAAAATTAACACACCTGATGAAGATGAATTTAATAGATGATTTTTGTGTTGAAATGGCAGCCAGTATATGATAAATGTTCATGTGCTTTTAAGTTTTCTGTTTTTTGGGTGTGTAAAGAATCAGAACGTTAAACTGATACATAGCATTTAAAGTTCGCAGTCTTAGCTTAACTGATATAGTAATGTGTGTGTACCTAATGCACAGTAATAGCCATCTTTAATTATCAATTTCTAATTAAGTGCTTCCAACTCTTTTGCTCTTTAACGTGTAATTTAGAAGAATGATAAATCAATAATTAGTGTCAGAAAATAACTAACTTAAGTTTAAAGCTGATGATGGGTGCATGTATTCAATATTATATTGAAGCTTAGACACAGACATGTTTTTTATTTTGATTATGTCCCTTTCTTTTTCCCTTCTTTTCTTCTTTCTGTACCCCAAAATATAAAAATAAAAAATTATTTTAAAAAAATAAGGAGGTGCCCACCATGAGTTCCAAATCCTGGTACAATTTGTGCATCTCTGTATGAGGCGGAAGCATGAATACTGATTCACACAGCATCTTAGATGTGCAAATAGCATACAAGCAAGTTATTCATAAGTCTGCTTTTTAGCACTTCCTATGGCATGCAAAGCCACATAAATCTAATCTTGACCACAGGATTTAGCGATAAGATACATAGTACAAGCCATAAAGTAGATAGCACAAATTGATGAAGCCATTATGAAAATCAAGAAAAGGAAGTGAATTTTTGCAGCAAACAGTGTAGAAAAGGAGTTACGATAATCTGACAAAGGCTGTAGAAATGAAGCAAAAGAAATTTAGGCGGTCAAGAAACAGAGGACAGCAAGGCAGGAAGCACTAAAGTGGAACTGTAAGCTGGCAAGATGGGGAGGAGGATATCTGAGGCTGCCACTCTTTTCAGACAGCGCCCTGTGCCTTTAACAGCTGCAATGCAGGCAGAAGTAGAACAGGGGAAGTAGTGGACTGTAGTACTTGCCAGTATATTATGCTAGAATAAAAACTTCGTTATTCTTGGTTAGTTTGTTCATCTTTCTGCTGCAGACTAACAGGGCTTTCTTTTTGCTGTCAAGTCACAGCTGACTTATGGCTACCCCACAGGATTTTCAAGGCAAGAGATGTTCAGAGGTGGTTTGCCATCGCCTGCCTCCATGTCATGCCCCTGATATTCCTTGGAGGTCTCCCATCCAAGTACTAGCCAGGGCCGGGGCTGAGAGTGTGTGACTGGCCCAAGGTCACCCAGCAAGCTTCCATGGGTTTCCCAGGTCCTAGTCCAACACCTTAACCACTACCAGGACTACACAGCAGGAGTAAACCGTGCATGCAAATTATATATCAAAATTGTAATATGGGCTAGAAATGCAATACAAAACAAAAAATGTAACAGTTGGACAAACGGACTTTTCCCATTAGTGCACCTTAAGCTTCATGTCCAACTGCTTCCTGAATTTCTCCCTTGGAAGAGGAGAAAAGCAACCCTAAAATGTGAGCAAAACTAGTTCTTCATTTATTGTCCATCTGTGGTTTCTTGCCCATCTCCATATCTCATTTTGATGTAAATGTTAGCAGACCGGCAGCGCAGTCCTAAACAGAGTTATACCTTCTAAGATCATTGAGGTCAATGGGCTTAAGTTAGATGAGTATAACTCTGTTTAGGATCGCCCTGCTAACGCCTACCAGACGCATACATTCAGTTAGTATGGTTGCCAATAGAGGTGACAACATTAGTTTATGCTACTTCCTTGTCACCACCATTACCGCTGACTAATATTTCCTGGCAGGGGAGGATTTGATAGCTGTCAGCCCTGCCTAATGTGCAGCGTACTAGAGGTTCCGTACTTCCCTTGGAGGGAAAATTTAGAAAACTTCCAAGAGTTCAGTGTGAGTGTCCTTGTAGTGCCAGAGAATTGGAA
This sequence comes from Euleptes europaea, assembly GCF_029931775.1. NCBI lineage: Eukaryota > Metazoa > Chordata > Lepidosauria > Squamata > Sphaerodactylidae > Euleptes > Euleptes europaea. Next base: position 79,786,157 of record NC_079316.1, read on the forward strand.
GACTCTAGCCATGTTATTCTTAGGTGTAATTATTATAAGGACATTACACAGAAGTTGATTGATCCACTGGTGAACCTAAGGGAGTTTGTTTCAAAAGAAGAGGAAATGAAGTTTCTGCTGTGGGAAGGTGACACCTTTTGTCTTTCCCAAGTCGCTAAGTTTTGCTCAGTGGCTATTAAGGTCTGTGTGAGAGAGATCACTAATGGTAATGCCAATATTGGTCACAGTTAACTCTTAGGAAAATTTTAGCACAACATTTTTATTGCAACTATTTAATAATTTTAATATATTTCTTTTAAGCTATGGAGATACTTTTAGATTTGATACCCACCCTTTTAAAATCCTTTTTAAGATTGTAATTGTTTACTCTGTTCTGGCAAAAGCTGGAAATATACGTGTTTGTGTTACTGCCGTAACGATCAACAGCATCAGTGTCCATTCAGCAAAAAGTGTGTGTGTGACTGATGCTATCATAAAAACAATTGAATATCAATTGGTTTCATGCTTGCTCATTCCTTCCGGCTCATTTGTATTTGTTTCCCTGTGTTTGGCATGAATAAATACATATTTACAAACACTAGTAAATGCATCATTTTATGCAAGAATAAATCATGCATGCAGATTATATATCAAAGTTGTTAAATGGGCTACAAATGCAATAAAAAATAAGGTATTTAATGGTTGAATAAGTGGAGAGGGGGGCACCTTGTGTTGGGAACCATTTGATCTAGGGCCAGCCCTGATTCCTGAAGAAAGTATGAGGAAATGGCTATACTCTCCAGTAAATAATGAAATAATGACAGGCAGTCATTCTTGGAGGATAACCCTAAGAGAGTACACATTTTAACTTTAAAAAAAGCCTCCCCAAATCTTGCCCCCACAATATATATCACACTGTTTTCATTTAATTTACACAAACAGGTCTAAGGATGGTCTCTGTGTGTAAAGTACTATGAAGTGGCAGCCGACTTACAGTGACTCCGTAGGATTTTCAAGGCAAATGACTAACAGAGGTGATTTGCTATCTCCTCCCACTGCATAGGAACCCTAGAATTCCTTGGTCCAAATTCCTTGGCCCCGTCCAAATTCTAACCAGGGCCAGACCTGCTTAGCTTCTGAGGTCTGACGAGACCGGGCTAGCCTGGATCATCCAGGTGAGGGCAGATGGTCCATAGACAGGAGGGGGGGAAAATCAGTGGTACAAGGCACAGTCTGCTACCTGCCTTCCAGCCTGTTAATTATGTAAACAAGTACTTGTCTAACTTAATAACATGCTTTCTCCCTTTTACCTTAATAGAACTACTCATGCTTAAATTATCTGGGTGACCTTTCCAGATACCTATTTACTTAGAAGTGAAATCCCTCTGAAACCAATGGTTAGGTTTGAGACTAGTATTTTTATACCTGATTTCTTGTATCTATATAATTGGTAGAAGAAGAAGAGTTGGTTTTTATATGCCGATTTTCTCTACCTTTTTAAGGAGAATCAAACCGGCTTACAATCTCCTTCCCTTCCTCTCCCAACAACAGATACTTTGTGAGATAGGTGGGCCTGAGAGAGTTCAGAGAGAACTATGACTAGCTCAAGGTCACCCAGCTGGCTTCCTGTGTAGCAGGGGGGAAATCAACCTGGTTCTCCAGATTAGAGTCCACTGCTCTTAACCACTACACTATGCTGGTTCTACTGAAAGATGGAGGAGATTTAGATGTGCGTATGACTACAGCATGGTGATGCTTTTACCCTTCAGTGAACCTGGCTGTTCTGAAAACAAAGTCCATACAATTTATACGCCTGTAGGCTGTATTCATAAACCCTGCAAAATGGAGGCCGCCCAGATGAATGGAGAAAATGTTTGCCTGTTCAGTTGTATGTATGTGGGGTCTGTTTACAGTTCAGTTAAATATATGAAGGGTAGCCATGAGTGCCAGCAGGTATGATTCTGCATCCCTGCCAAGTCCTTTGCATACAGTTTGTTGAATGGATATGGTTTCCTTCACTAGCCACAGTATGAAGTGTGTATGTTGTCATTCATGAAATTATTTCCATTCTTTGAATCTGATGAGAACATAAGAAAGGCCATGCTGGATCAGACCAAGGTCCGCCAAGTCCAGCAGTCTGTTCACCAACCAGGTGCCTCTAGGAAGCTCACAAACAAGACAACTGCAGCAGCAGCATCCTGCCTGTGTTCCACAGCACCTAATATTATAGGCATGCTCCTAGAGAGAATAAGCATGTATCATGACTAGTATTCATTTTGACTAGTAGCCATGGATAGCCCTATCCTCCATGAACATGTCCACTCCCCTCTTAAAACATTCCAAGTTGGCAGCCATTACCACATCTGGGGGTGGGGAGTTCCACAATTTAACAATGCATTGTATGAAGAAATACTTCCTTTTATCTGTTTTGAATCTCTCACCCTCCAGCTTCAGCAGATGACCCCATGTTCTAGTATTATGGGAGAGGGACAAAAGCTTCTCCCTATCCACTCTGTCCATACCATGCATAATTTTATAGACCTCTATCATATCTCCCCTTAACTGCCTTCCTTCTAGCTAAACAGCCCTAAGCATTTTAACTGCTCCTCATACGGCAGTTGCTCTAGCCCCTGATCATTTTGGTAGCTCTTTTCTGCACCTTTTCAAGTTCTGCAATATCCTTTATTAGGTGTGATGACCAGAACTGTACGCAGTATTCCAAGTTTGGTCTCACTATAGATTTGTACAATGACAGTATGATAGCAGCAGTTTCATTTTCTATTCCTTGTCTAATTATGGCCAGCATGGAATTTGCCTTTTTCACAGCAGCCACACACTGGGTTGACATCTTCACCAAGCTATCCACTATCACCCCAAGTTCCTTTTCTTGGTCTCTTGCTGCCAGCACAGATCCCATCAGTGTATATGTGAAGTTCTGATTTTTTGCACCAATATGCATCTCTTTACACTTGCTCACATTGAATCTCATTTGCCCTTTTAATGCCCACTCCTCTAGTTTGGAGAGATCCTTTCGGAGCTCTTCGTTGTGTTGTGTTAACCATCCTAAATAATTTGGTATCATCTGCAAACTTGGCCATCTCACCGTTCACCCCCAGCTCCAGGTCACTGATGAACAGGTTGAAAATCACCAGTCCCAACACAGATCCCTAAGGGACCCCACTGCTCCCATCTCTCCATTGGGAGAACTGACCATTGATTCTTACTCTTTGCTGCCTGATTTTCAACCAGCTCTCAATCCATAAGAGGACTTGTCCTCTTATCCCATGTCTATGAAGTTTGCTTAGCTGTCTTTGGTGGGGGACTTTGTCAAAAGCCTTTTGGAAATCCAAATACACAATGTCCACAGGCTCATTCCTGTCCACATGCTTATTGACACTTTCAAAAAACTCTAAAAGGTTAGTGAGACAGGACCTACCTTTGCAGAAACCATGGTGGTTTTTGCTCAGCAGGGCTTGCCCTTCCATATGCTTGACAATTCTGTCTTTAATAATGCTTTCCATCAATTTACCTGGAACAGACAAGCTAACTGGCTTGTAATTTACTGGGTCCCCCCTGGAACCCTGATGTTTTAATTATGTATTGTAAGCTATCTGAACCATGTGGAAAGATGGGGTATAAGTGTTTTAATTAATTGATTGCATAAATAAAATTACTTTAAATAGGGGAAAAAACAAAGAAAGAAACAATATTGTCTTCTAACATTAGGAATTACCGGTTAGCCCATTTCCTCAAGAATCTATTCTTGTAAATTTCTAGTAAGCACTTCTTTGAACCACAAAGATGCCGAAGAGTGTACCTTTATGGGCTCTCTAATCTGGTTTCTTAATTCTTCAGAATTGCATTTTTAAATATGCCAACAAACCACTTCAAGTATTTTTGTTCATCATTATTTGTTCATCACTTGGTCAACATTCATCTACTTCTTAAGTGAGCAATAACTGCATATTGCTTGATATAAATGCCTTTTTGAAATATTAAATTATGCATGAGAACATTTGCAGTTTAGTAAACATTCATGCCTTGGTCCAGCACTAGTCCCACATTATTACTCGTATCATTTGAAAGCAAAACGAGTATAGGAATATGCACTCAGATGTACATGTAAATGTGCCTCTAACTGAAACGAATGCTGCGTTCTGATGTTCCCCTGGTGATCAACATTTGCAGTTTTCATGCGCAAAGATCATTATCTGGATCAGCATGTCATTATAATTACAAGGAATGCCATTGTTATTTATTTTTTTTGGTACATTCTCTATTACGGTGGAATTCCAGAACCCAAAGTTTATTCTTAGCAAACAGCTCTACCAGTTCTACTGGGTCCTCACAGATAAATCGACTATTGTTAATTTAGCTACTGATTAAAGCTGGCAGACTTATTTTTAACTTGTTCATGCCACAATACTTATTTGGGCAGGGGTCCAATTTTCCCTCTTCCTGTTGCAAAATAAGTGTTTGTTTAAAGTAAAAAAGTACTTGATCAAGGGTCTGTAACCTGTTACTCTAGAGCCAATGTGGCTCAGTATGGAACCAAATATGACCATTTTAAAAAGAAAATGAAATCTTTAAATTACAGTACAGGTTGAGTATCCCATATCGGGACATCTGTTATCCAGACTGATCTAAAAACCAGACCTTTTGAGCCGGCATGCAGGCATTACCCACAGGTCCTCAGCAGTGCCACTGATGGTTCAATGGACACAAAATTATTTAAAATATTGTTTAAAATTACATTCAGGCTATGTGTATAAATATGAAACGTACATAAAACATAAATGGATTTTGTGATAAGACTTGAGTCCCGTCCCCAAAATATCTCATTATGTATGTGCAAAAATTCCAAAATACAGAAAGATCCGAAATACGAACCACTTCTGGTCCCAAGCAGTCTGGATAAGGGATACTCAACTTCTATATTGGAAGGGTAGGTGGGATGCTAGAATAACCAGTTTGTGAAGTGAATGGCAGGTAAAACTTTTTATGGGACTAAAGAATTTCGTAGAGATGCTTCACAGAAAGGGAAGTATTAGAGGTGAACAGCTGCAAGAAATGCAGATATCAACTCTGCACAGATCTGTGTTGGTGTACACAGGGTGCTCTTGTATACATTTATTGCTTTTATGAGATCTCTAGTGTAGTACTTCCTAATAAAGGACTTGCAACAACCTTGTTTGGGCTGCAGAAATTATGGATTATTAAACAACATGTTAATGATGTATAATGTTAAATTGTATGTGTTCATACAATGGACTTTTTTATGCTGGCTGTCAATCTGCTGCCCTGAATTTTGATGTTGTTTGGTTCAGTTATAAAAGATTGCTGTCTCCTGTATTAGATAGGTAACACTCATGTAATCTCCCAATGTTTGTAATCTGAAAGGAGCATCAATTGTTTAGAGTTTTCTCAATAATCCCCAAAACTGTACTGAGCAAAAATTTTAATACAGGATAGCTAAAGTCCTTTAATTCCTAAAGTCCTTTAACTTGTTTTTCACTAAACATACTGCAAACCAAATTTGGGCCTCTTTTAATTAAAAAAAAGGTTAGCCTACTATTTCATTCATTCCAGTATGTTCTTCTTTGTACCTGTTAGCTCTTCTTTTCAAGCTGATTTTGTAGAGTCGTAAATTATTGAGGCTTACCTTAATATAGGACAACAGTATGCACAGCATATTCAAAGAAGAGGAAGCACTTGATGGATCTTACAAACAAAATACACAACAGGAGGTGGGAATTAACAAGATGCTCAGTGTGACTTTTCCAAGAAATATCCAGTTGAGTTATATTGAAAGGCAGCCTTAGCTTGCAAGAAACATTAAGTTCCAAAAAGCATGCATAGTTTACAACTCCTCATGCTCCTAGGGCAGAGCTCTTACCACTTGCTAGTCTGTTGGTAGCAGGTAGAGTTGTTGTTAGATCACACTAACACGGATTTAAATATTTTGAAGGCATGTTGATTTCCTCTTTCTGTGGGGGATCGAGTGAAATCATAAGCCAATTTCAACGGACAAAAGCAGAATGCATAAATAAAATAAATACTTTGCGGTGGATTTTCAACTGCCTGATTCTTATTATCTGAAGGAGCAGCTAGCAGCCCACTCTCTTATGAATAGAGCTGCCAACCTCCAGGTGGTTAGCAAATACAAAACAGCAGAAAAACAAGCATTCAATAAATGCAAAGTATGTCTTTGTTCAATTTAGGCATATAGCTAACATACAATTATATAATCATTGTCTGTGTAATATTATGCAGGATAAATCATAAACAACTTGTAATTACAAATGTCTGAATCCCATTCAAAGAGTCTTTGTGCGAATATCTCGCCAAACTTGCACCAAGGAGACGTGGATATACTCTCAATAACGTCCAGACTTGGTAGTGGAAATAGCAGGTATCTTCTGTTGCTGCTGTTTGGAATATATTGACTCCTAAGTAGAACTAGTGGCAATAGTAGATCACGTATATATAATACAGCTTTGTGTTGAGCAGTAAGGACAATTGATTCCACCCAACAGAGGAGCATGTTATTATACAGCCCAAGTTGGCAGCTGAAGAAGACCACCCCCTCTAGTGGTCGAAACAGGGAATATCCGGCACCTTGTATTATATATACGTGATCTACTATTGCCACTTGTTCTACTTAGGAGTCAATATACTCCAAACAGCAGCAACAGAAGATACCTGCTATTTCCACTACCAAGTCTGGACGTTATTGAGAGTATATCCACGTCTCCTTGGTGCAAGTTTGGCGAGATATTCGCACAAAGACTCTTTGAATGGGATTCAGACATTTGTAATTACAAGTTGTTTATGATTTATCCTGCATAATATTGCACAGACAATGATTATATAATTGTATGTTAACTATATGCCTAAATTGAACAAAGACATACTCTGCATTTATTGAATGCTTGTTTTTCTGCTGTTTTGTATTTGCTAACTAACTGCATAGCAGGCTAACCTTTATTTACCTAAATCTCCAGGTGGTGGCTGGCGATGTCCTGCTATTACAACTGATCTCCAGCCAATAGAGATCAGTTCACCTGGAGAAAATGGCCACTTTGGCAATTCGACTCTCTGGCATTGAAGTCCCTCCATTCCCCAAACTCTACCCTCCTCAGGCTCCGCCCCCAAAAGCTCCCACCCGTGGCAAAGGAGGACCTGGCAACCCTACTTATGAGCCTAACTGGCCACTTCTGTCATTTTCAGAAGCTGCTTCGGAAGCTCCCGCCTTCTGAGATTAGGTGGGCGGGAGCCTGGGAGAGGGCCTTCTCAGCTGTGGCACCAAAACTCTGGAACTCTGTCCCCAGAGAGATTTGCTTATCCCCTTCTGGTTCCATCTAGACTTCTTTGTTTCATGTGGCGCTCCCTCCCTGACCCCTCTTTCCCACCCAATGCTTTCATTGCTTCTGTGCCTTTGTATGTTTTTAGCACTGGTTTTAAATGTCACATAGTATGTTGCTGTCGTTTTTGGTTGGTTTTAACGGTTTTAAAATATGATTTTACTATGTTTTTATTTGCTAGCCCTTGTGAGAGCATAGAAGTGAGGTTTAAATGTTGTAAAATTAATAAAATAAACAAATGTGTGTAAGTGGGGGTAGTGTGGCACATGTCAAAGTCCCTGGCATATAAAAACTGCACTCAGCTTGAGTACATTCACTCCCCACAAGGCAAATATAATACTAGGGCTAGTTTATATATTACACCTGCCACTTGGAAGCTGTTTTAAATTGGTCCCTATCCGCAGATATCCATACAGAAAGTGGGTATTTGGACTGAGCAAATGTTCAGACATCCACAAGAGAGGGGTTGTGTGATGAAAATTTCCCAGTCCTTAGAGTGAACTGCTTCATGTTTACAGATGGAATAGGTGCCATGTGGAATAACTGAAAGCAGCTTCTACACAACGGCTGTATCATGTAAACTGACAACAACAACAAAAAGAAGAAGAGTTGGTTTTTATATGCCGACTTTCTCTACCACTTAAGGAAGGATCAAACCAGCTTACAATCACATTCCCTTCCTCTCCGCACAACAGGTACCTTGTGGGTAGCTGGGGCTGAGAGAGCTCCAAGAGAGCGGTGACCAGCCCAAGGTCACCCAGCAGGCTTCATGTGGAGGAGTGGGGAATCAAACCCGGTTCTCCAGATTAGAGTCCACCACTCCACACTCCCGCTCTTAACCACTACACCACGCTGGCTCTTAGTGACATTAAAGCATTAGAACTATAGATTTAGCTTTTAAACTAATGTTGTGATTTTTATGGACCAACTGCTTTCTGACTGATAGAAACCATCACCTTCTTTAATCCCCAAATTGGAAGGTAAAACATGTCAGTATATACTAGGACAATGACATGCTATACTTTTCTAATGACAAGGGCTTCCTGAGATTCAATATTTACACCTGTTATTACTTAGGTGCAGCCCTACCCGCAGAGCACATATGCCAAGTGAGACATGCCGGCAGAGCAGTCAAACTGGATATATTGCAATCCTTTCGATCCTTTGGTGTGAAATAAACGCAAGACCTGTGGCTTTGTGGAAGAAAACCATTCAGTTGGGACATTACACTCTACGGTCTGGTTCACACGAGCTAGATAATGAGGGGCTAGATTATTGGTATAGTGGAATGGGATGAGCATCTCCAGGCTGCAGATAGGAGATTCCAACTTTGAATGTTCCCTCACATTAAAAAAAAAAAAACCCTCTGTGCAAGGCTGCTTGCCAAGTAAACAAATGCAGTCAGTCTCGCTCTCAACTGCGATCTCACAATTTTGATAGTGACGACTGCATTTTAAAATGCTGAGCCTTTTTGTATTTCAGGAATCGACAAGCACATATATGCTGAAAAGTTTAGTGTCCCAAATATCGTATTCCAAGTATTTTTACTCAGAAGTAAGTCCCACTGTTTGCAATGGGGCTTATTTCCAGGTGAGTATTTATGGGATTAAGAAGCCTAATTTACTTCCCCTTCTCAAGAAAACATCTCACTACATTCAGTGGAACATACTGCTTAGTAAGTAATACATAAGATTTCAGCATTCGTTCCTTAAAATCCGTGGAGCTTAAATGGGTCATTTATGGCAGACTTCTCTAAAAGCAAGTTTCTCTTGACTGAGACCATTACTATGCATATATAAAAGTGTGGCTTATAGAAATGTACATTTACAAATTAAAGTATTTCAAAATAATATTTCACCTGGAACCTCTTATTCACTTAATGTAAAATAGGTGTGCCTATTTTCCTTTGTCAGGTTTAGGACATTATCATGGTTCGGACTTCTTTCCCTCCTCCCTGTAAAAGAAGGAAAGAACCCATCTTTTGTCTTAAATTTAGTTACAAGAATAAAATGTGGTGTGTTGGCTTCAACGACCTCCTTCCACCAAACTGAATCCAATGATTCCCTTCTAGAAAGCCTTTGTCCAATGGAGAAATATTTCCTTTGTTCAGTACAGACTTCCTCTGATGCTGGAAGACTTCGCCATGTAGAAGAAGTCTTGGCATAAGGGAGTTGTTGGATCCAGTCTGGCAGAAGGGAATCACTGGATCAAACTCAATCATTCCAGGCCTGTGTCCCAACATAGACTTAACCAGCCAAGAATTGTCTGCACCAGCTATAGCACATTGATCATGTGGTGACTGTTGTCAGCTCTAGCAATGCAAACCATCTGTCAGAAAGCACTGCATTCATAGGCCAAAAACGCATGGTCCCTTAACCCACTTTATTCCCCATTTCAGCCAGGATCAAATTTACCCTGGCTGAGGGAAAACTGTATGCATTACCTTGAAAAGCAGGGATGAAACTGTGTGCAAATCCATCCATGTAAACAGAAAATGCGGGAGACGTACAAAGTTCCTGTTTAGCTTGCAACACCCCCGCCCCCGGTGGTTGGTCATTTCCCGGGGCAGGGAAAGCCCTCATTGGTCAATTTGAAACGACCAATCACCAGGGGCGTGGGGTGTGTGCCAAACTAATCAGGAACTTCATGTCTCACACATTTTCTGTTTACATGGATCAATTGGCACAGTTTCATCCCTGCTTTTCAAGGTAATGTGTACAGTTTCCCCCCCCCCCCCCAGCCCGGGTAAATTTGATCCTGGCTGAAACGGGGAATAAAGTGGGTTAAGGGACCATGCGTTTTTGGCCATAGTGCAATCCTAAATGGAGTTATACCGTTCTAAGTACACTGAAATCAATGGGCTTGGACGTGGGTTATTTTGCTTAGGATGGCACTGTCAGTCTCTTCAGAGACCCAAATTCCGCCCCACTTGATCACCATTGCACTTAAATGGTGCTTCTCCCCTTGCTGGGATTGCGAGGGGGGTGGATCTGTGTTCGATTTAGATAATTTAGCATCACCAAACTAACAATGAAAGATCTGTATACTTGGGTGGGGGGAGTTTGACATAATTCTGAGATATCTGCCTGCTAAAAAAAATTGATGGACAGAATGTGTTTTGACAAAATGTTACTATTGGTTTCCATTCCATTTTTGAAATAAAGAGTGTTAATACAAGGAAGCATTACTTAGGTATTTCAAACTTCCAGTGCATTTGTAGACTGTGCTGGGAATGTGCAAGCTTCCATTCATTGTTCAGAAGCTGTAATCCTCTCTCTTTTTAAAATTTCTCACTGTTGCACCTGCACACCTGTTTACACCAAGCTGAAAGGCAGGACAACCAAAATAAATACCGCCTGAGTGGTAATTATGCTGTCATTCCCTGCATGCAGTCCTTCTCTATCAAAATGGTCTTGACTTACATGAGATTAAAGCTAGCATTCCTTTCCACAATGATACGGTAGAAGGACAAGTTAAGCAGAGACCTGTCCCCTTACCACAATTTTGCAGTCTAGAGAGGTTCCTATGGTTAATCTTGAGTTTGCAGGCTTTGAGATGGCAAGCAGGGAATAAGATTGACAGCCGGCTAGGAGAAAAAACCAGCATGGTGCTCAACAGCAGCTCAGTCTGCCAGGATTACTTCGTGAGGCTTTTTTTGTAACAGGGTGAGAAAGATTGGGCTGGATCCAGTGCAAAAGGTCACTTGTGCTAGAGTTTCTGTTCAAACGAAAATGCAAGAAAAAGACCACGGTGGCTGCTTGGGCGAAGTCAAACTTTACTGTATTCCTACTTGCATTAGTGCTCTGCAAGATCTTTGGCAAATAAATTTCTGGGCATTGTAAAATAGGAAGGAAAGTGCTAGGTGTCGCACAAGGTCTTGCGCAAGTGGAACTGTGCCAAGTTTGTTTATGTTTCTGCTTGCGCATCACTGGATCTAAGCAACAATGATGGGAAAAGGGCCCCACTTCAGATATTGCAGCATTGCTACTTACAGTTAGGATTGCCAGGTCCCCCCTCTCCTCCGGCGGGAGATTTTGGGGGGGGGGATCGCACATGCGTGGCCACAAGCAACGCAATCCCGTCACTTCCCGTTTACTTTCTAAAGTACTGCAGCACAACGGGGGGACAATTTACCACTCAAACCCCCATTTCAGTGGCAAATTGTCCCGTTGTGCTGTGGCGCTTCCGGAAGTAAACCGGAAGTGATGGGGATCGTGTTGCTCGCAGCTGCATTTGCGATCCTTGCTGTGAGCCCGCCATTCCAAGCCACCTGGCAACCCTAGTTACAGGCCACTTTCAACTAACCATCCTCCCCTTGTTCTATTCTGCAGTCTTTTCCTCTCGTATCTGAGTGTTGGTAGGGAGGGCTGATTGGAAGAGTGACAACACCCGTTTTAACAAAGGGAGCAAACCGTGATTTGCTGCGATGGGCACAAGCCCAAGGAATCCTTAGGCTCACACTGTCCCTCTTCCCTTCTCACTTAGCAATCTAATTAGATACTGATGCTTTATTTTTGCCGGCATGATTTGCCATAATGTTCAAATCAGCAAACTGCGGTTTGGGCTTCCTTTGAAAACGAGGTAGGCAAACCCTGGGTTGGATTCAGTGCAAGGACTGTGTGAGAACCATGCAGTGATTACAGATCTTCGTAGCATTCTCCCCCACCCCCAGCAGCCATTTCTGACCCCAGGAAAGGTTGTTTCCAGGGTCACAGGAGCCACCCATACAGGCTACAGTGGGGAGAGGAAAGGGGGTGAAATTGCTCCCTTCTTACCCTTCTTTGCACAGCTTCACTAATGGAAGAGGCAGGAAGAAGTGAATTCACCTTCGTCCCCTTCCTTATTTCAGCCTCCCAACCTTCATGAGAGTCCCACAACCCTGGGAATAAACTTCCTCAGGGTCCGAAAAGACTACTGTAGGGGGAGGGGAAAGCCAGGAAAATTGATGTCAACACCTTCCATTGATGGATCATGGGATCCCACCCATTGGTCGAATCCTGGTTTGTGGGAAACCATAAACTATAGTTTGCCCATTGGGACAAACAACAAACTTATGGTTGGCTATGGAAATAGTTAAACAGCTGGCCACACATGATGGTGTGGCTTGGGGGTGAGCCAGGTGGAGAGAGCTACAGGAGTGGAGGGGATGCGATTCTGACGGTGGGGATGTAGACGTTGCCGGGCAGGGATCTGCTGGCTCCTGTTCTGTGGAATAGGCCCCCTGAAGAATTGGGGAGGGGCCTCCTTGGAGATCTTCAGGAGGTTCTGCAAGGCCTGCCTGTTTGCCAGGGCTTTTGATGGGGTATGCATTGTCAGGCATCTTTTAGAGATATTTGGGGCTTGTTATTTCATTTTATGATTTCATTTATTCATTATTTTATTATTGTTATTTTGGTTTTAACTAGAAATGTTTTCTTATTGTAAGCTTTCTTGAACCACGAGGAATGGCAGGATTAATAAATCAATTAATAAATAACCACTATACCACACACACCCAAAAAACTCTCAATATTACACAAATGTGCTTTAAATCATGGTTCTCCCTAAGCAATTTGAACTTTTAATTGTATAATTTAGTCACACCCTTCTAAAGTCTGTTGAAGTCAATGGGTTTAGAAGAGAGGAATCTGTTTAGGAGTGAAATGTAAATCAGTTGTTGCTTAGCGTCATAAAACTACCAAAAATTGCAATAAAAGGGAAATCATAAATACGCTTTCTAAGAAGTGACTCAATATACAGATTGAATTATTGTCATATGAATAATTTTGAGATTTTGTACTATCGCACTTTGGATGTCAAGTCTAAATTGCACGGTTACAGAATATTTGATGTGACGCATTTTTCTTATCCACTGTGGAGTTTATCACTGGCCTTTCAGAGTAACAAACATATCTGCCAACGGAAAGAGAGTGAAAGAAAAGGAAGCGCTTTTGGCAAAGGAAAGTAACAATGGCAAACATAGTTTTTAAGTATCCAGCTAAGTACATTGTTGGGCACAGTACAACCTGATCATAGATCTTATTAATTTCTTGCTTACAGGCAACTTCAAAAGATAGTGCATGACATCAAGAAAAATGATAGTGGAATAATGAGCAAGTTCAAAAAGTAAGTAACACACATCAGTAATTTGTATGACTCAAAGTTTTCCTTTAATGTTATGACTATGGTAAACATTCATTTATGGATAGTGATAAGTGATAGAGGACTCAAATGCCAGAAGTCCTATTGTTGTAGTATGTAATAATCGAACTTGGCATTTTGCAACCAGTATTGCATTAATATCAACAGATTATATCATCAGTTTCCAACATTCTGCCATACTTCAGTGTGACTGACAGCACAATCCTGAGTGGGGGGGGTGTAGTTGGGTCGGACCCAGGGACAGCACATCTGTGCCGCCTCCCGAGTGGCTTGCTGGCCCAAAAATACATGTAAAAAAATGTAATTTTTGAAAAAACCCGTGAAACTCCTCCATAGTTTCACAGAGCTATGCTTGCTTTTTTGCTGGCACAAGTTCACACCAGCTAAAGGGGGTGTTCCTGGGGCGAAAGGGCTTTGGGAGCTAACTAAAGTCAGCCCACAGGAATGCCCCCTTTGGGGAAACACTGCTGGGGAACACTGCTGACGAGGCTGCGCCGGCGTTGGTGGCTCACGCTGCCATGCTGCTCCCCAGAGACTACGTTAAGTGTCCCTGCGGTGGCGTAAGTGCCAGTTTAGCCAGTGCAAGTGGCAATTACACCGCCACTGGGGTCACACTGTCTTCTAAGCGCTTTCGCCCCCCTCCTTTCAGGATTGCTCTGTAAGAAACAGAACCTGACACAGGACTATAGAGATGAAGGGGCAGAGCTCTGCAGATATGAACTGGCTTGATTCTTAATGGCTGAGCTCAGTAGGGGGAGGGGCAAGATTCAGCTTCCACCTTGGTCTTCAGGTGTTTTCTTTACTTTCTTCCAGATAATGGCGTGGCTGCCATTTATTGCACTTGGGAACATCAACGGGGAGAGACCAAAACTTGTACTGAATAAGTACATAAGTGGCCCAATGTACAGGCCCACCCTCTGTTGTTACAGCAACCATCTGGAGAGCCAGTGGTTAAGAGCGGCGGACTCTAATCTGGAGAACTGGGCTTGACTCCCCACTCCTCCGTATGAGTGGCGGACCCTAATCTGGTGAACCGGGTTGGTTTCCCCACCCATGCACATGAAGCCAGCTGGGTGACCTTGGGCTAATCATAGCTCTTTAGAGCTCTCTTAGCCTCTCTTAGCCTCACCTACCTCACAAGATGTCTGTCCTGGGCAGAGGAAGGGAAGGAGATTGCAAGCCGGTTTGATTCTCCTTAAAAGGTAGAGAAAATCGACATACAAAAACCAACTCTTCTTCTTCCACAAAAACCCTTTCATGAGACCCTCACTGCAGACATTATTGGTGTGTTGCCCTTTTTACTATTTGTATGGCTTTATTCGGTTTCTTTCCTACATACATATAAAAACGATATAGAGAGGATTCTAAGAGGCATGTGGAAGGGAGATTGTGTGTGGGGGGACCTTATAAGAGCCAGCGTGGTGTACTGTTAAGAGCGGTGGACTCTAATTTGGAGACCCGGGTTTGATTCCCCACTCCTCCACATGAAGCCAGCTGGGTGATTTTGGACCAGTCACAGTTCTCTCTGAACTCTCTCATCTCCACCTACCTCACAAGATGCCTGTTGTGGGGAGGGGAAGGGGATGTGATTAAGGTAGAGAAAAGTGGGGTATAAGAACCTTCTTTGTATACACATTCTGCTCAGGGTGATCATAGTGTTTGTAGAGCATCAGGAAAAAACTCAAGGATGGGGCCCCAGAATCAGGCAGCACGGTGGGGGGCGAGAGGAGAGACAATCAGTTGTACTGTGGTTGGATTGGTTGCCCCCTCCCTTGCATTCTGAGTCTTGGGCAGTACAGGGAGACAACTGCAGGGTGGTTAGGGGGCCCCAAATGGCCAGGGCCATCTTAACAGCATTATAGGCCCCCGGGCAAAGCAGTGCACTGGGCCCCCTACCTACACAACCGCTCACAGGAATAAAAATGTAAATGGTCAAGTGAAATTAAAGATAAATTTATTGGCACTTCCATAATGAACAAGTCCATTCTTACGTTATACCTCAGAATTTATTCTTAATCCAAACCCAAATTAACATTAATATTGTTCATTATCTTTATTAAAACACATGCTAAATATGCAAATCACAACATACATAGGTTAGCATGGGGCCCCTCTGCTCGTGGGACCCCCAGGCAACTGCCCATGCATTAAGACAGCCCATGCATTAAGAGAGCATTAAGACAGCCCTGCACAAGGCCCTACAGCTAATTTCTCCCTTTCTGGATGCCGTGTGGCCAAGACTGCCCCTGACTCTGCTTGTCATAATGACGGGCGTTTGCCCAGTATTGATTAATGCACATGCAGAACACTGTTGTAAGGCATAAACTCAATTCAGCTTTTCCAGTTCAGGAGTGGGTGTCTGCATAGAGATAGGGAAATTATTGGACCTCCCCATCCCTCCTCTAATAGCTAGTAAGTATATGTGAAAGACAATCCAAAGGGTTCAGTAACAATCAGACTTGGCACAAAAAAATAATGGTTCTAGGTGGGCTATGTAGATGAAGGGGCTATGCAGGTGGGTTCAGGCTTAATGCTCAACAGCCAGGATCAGAGACATAATGTGGAATCTGAAACACAGCTGAGAGGAGGCAAAACCTGGCTCTTAGTTCAGAAGAAGAAGAGTTGGTTTTTATATGCCAACTTTATCTCCCTATTAAGGAGAATCAAACCAGCTTACAGTCGCCTTCCCTTCCTCTCCCCGCAACAGACATCCTGTGAGGTAGGTGGGGCTGAAAGAGTTCAGAGAACTGTGACTAGCCCAAGTTCACCCAGCTGGCTTCACTTGTAGGAGTGGGGGAAACAACCCGGTTCACCAGATTAGAGTCCGCCGCTCATGTAGAGGAGAGGGGAATCAAACACAGTTCTCCAGATTAGAGTCCACTGCTCCTTACCACTACACCACACTGGCTGGCTCTCAGACTCTGTAGTAATCAGAAGCAGGTTAAAACCCTAACCAAAGATGTTCCCAAGTACTTCCTTCCACTTTCTCCCATATGAGTGAGCGTCAGCTATTCTCTCCCTGGTGAAAAACGAAGCAGTACATTTGGGGGCAACTTTCCAGGAGAACGATGCCTAGCTATTACCACTGACAATAGATGGTCTAGCTCCCACAATCGGGGACACCACATGGGGTACAGCATGCCCATGAGTGTGCTTTCTGCAGTGTATACATCCTCTCTTCATATGCCTGGCTTATCAATGAATAGTAGTCGTATCTATCCATCGCAGCCTTGAAAGGGTACCAATGAAATAATCTGTGACTGGCTAATTTTAAAAAAAAAATTTTTAACTTTTAAGTTCATTTCTAGATTTACTTCTTTGCCTCAATTGCAAAATACGCTTCTCTTAACTGACAGTCCGTTTTAATATTTCTGCGTTTGAACAGTTCCCTCCTAACTACGGTGGCATGATGATAAACATTTGTGATAACTCATAACAGCATGACAACAGCTCATCTTAAAATCTGTTGCAATAGACATAATTAATAAATGGTTTTGCTCCCATTGTCAGAGAAAACTGGAAGTAATGTTTCTGTTTCCCCCTCGTGGGTGTTCTTAGCTCTTTATTTAACCTTGAAACAGTTGTCTAAATATAGCTGACTGCAGAAGGACTTCTTAGAACAAGAATCCTATCTTATTGTCTTTCTCATTGTCTTTATTTGTCCCCCTTGAGATTATTACCTTCCCTAATGAAACCCAAACCTGTCCCTAGCTTAGGAAATACTTTGACCTCTTGTTGGCTCTAATGACGTCAACATATGTGGACAATCCCTGGCCTCCCATTCCTAACATTAGATGAGAACTGGGTTGTTGGATCAGACTAAAATCCATGTGATCTAGCATTCTGTTTTCAGCAGCACCAGCCAGCCAGATGTTCAGAGGCATAATATGAAGGTGATGGGGCCTTCCTCTGTTATTGGTCACTAGCATCTGTGACACAGGGTAGAGGTGGGGGCTTGTGTGGGTCTTTTTAGACCTTTTGCTCCCTGAAGGTACAGTTGCTTTGATGAATGACATGTCGTTAGGTCATTAATTTGGATGTTGGCTATTCAGCAGCAGAACATCCGAAAATGGGAAAGGAGATCATGTATTTGTACCAAACAAGGGAATAAGCAGAAATGGTAGGCACAGTCAGGGTTTTCTGTAGCCAGGTGTTGAAGGCTGAAGCCTCTTTAAAGTTTCATGTAAAGGGTGATGTAACTTCACTTATCACAGGGCTGAAGTAACATGAGAAGCTATGCTTGGTGTTCTTTTCCTTTCTGTGGAAAACTTACAAGCCGGCAGGGTCCAACTGATTGGTAAGGGTTGCATTTCTGGAGCGCCCGACATCTGAGTCGGCAGGTCCCTGATTCAGTAAACACGTGGTAGACATCGTATGAGAGGTCTTCTGTGGGCGGACTCACATATTTAGCAATCAGCGCATGTGTTGAGCAATCTGAACAGTTGGGATATTGTGAGCAGAAGGTTTTGCAAATTCAAGCAAGGCCAGATGTAAAATACGTGACTTCCTTTAAGAAAATAAGTGTGAATTTGAAATGACAGGGTTACCTTTGTGTTTTACATCTGGGTAATTCCTTTACCTTCTGCTTATTTGACCCATTTCAAGCACCGTAAAAAAAATGATTGCTGGGAAAACCGTGACATGTTTGCATGTTGACTGTACAGTGATTCTCTAGATTGTGGGGCTAAGTTAAGAACATGAACTGAAACATGTAAGGAAAGAGGAAGCAGGACTGACTGGGGCAATAAATTGCAACTTAAACGAACAACTAAAGGGGAACTGGTGATTCGTTATGGAAACAGTACCTAGTTCACTGATTTTCATAGTCAGTTTGCTAATTATTTTGAAGTTACTTTACTAAGGTCACCAGTGTGTAGCTAGGACCAAGTTCCTGTACCTTTAACAGGAAGTTTATCAGCCAAGAATGATAGCAGGTGAATCTGATGGCCATGCCATGAAAAGCTTTACCTGCTGACCTCTGACAATCAAGGTGCAGTTAAAAGGAGGCTAGACATGTTTTTCTGATTGGATGGCAACCCTGTTCTTTATTATCACTTTCATAAAAGATCTAGGACTGTGATCCTTGAAACTAGTTGAGCAAGAGTACATCTTATGACCTAACAATGGCTCAGCCCAGTTAAACTACAATCTAGAAGAACACAGTGTACAGTCCTTGTGTTCAAGTGATCCACAGATACACAGGGGCTTTTCCCTTGACTTTTTGTTTGTATGTTTGTTTTGTTTGTTTTGGCAGCAGTTCGTTACACTAAACTGCCAAGCCCATTGTTTGTTTGAGCGGGGGGAGCACTGGGGTGATTTTATACAAATACCAGCAGCATGCATTTGTAGTTTTTAATTCCATTTGTAAGATCAACCATTATTGGCAGAACCTTCATACCCTAAGAAAGCTGTCCTGCTTGAGAAATGTTTCTCTTTTTTTTTCTTTTCTCCTGTTGACATTTAGGTTCCAAAATGAGCAAGTGGCCTTAATATGCAAAACTGGAAAAAATACTTGGGATCGGTATGATGATTTAGAATTGCACACCTCCTGGTTGTTTCAGCATGGATTCTGTTGCTTGCTTTCTGTGTGATGTTGTTTGTGTTTTCTGCAAGGATTTCCACAGCCAGGATGTCCAAAACAGCATTTAGAAGCATGGCCTCCTCATCTCTCCTTTGCCTTGCATTCAGTTCCTTCGTAGCGCCTAACCAAGGCTAGACCGCTTATCTGTAATTTTCCATCTCCTGTGCATAGAATGTCAGGAGTGGTTAGAATCTGAACCTTCATTTCATGTTCTTGCCATGCGAGCCAGCATGGTATAGTGGTTAAGAGCAGTGGTTTAGAGCGGTGGACTCTGATCTGGTGAACTGGATTTGTTTCCCCACTCCTCCACATGAAGCCAGCTGGGTGACCTTGGGCTAGTGACAGCTCTCTTAAAGCTCTCTCAGCCCCCCCCCCCCACCTCACAAGGTGTCTGTTGTGGGAAGAGGAAGGGAAGGAGATTATAAGCTGGTTTGATTCTTCCTTAAGTGGTAGAGAAAGTTGGCATGTAAAAACCAACTCTTCTTCTTGTCCTATTCCTCTGTGACGCATGCAGAAAACTTAAGGTGCAGTACTTTGAAGGGTGTTTTTTAAGCATGTGTTGATAGGAGTATGTCCTGATCAATCATGGTTCCCTGTGGCATTCAACCACGTTGGAAGACTTGCAGCCTCTGGTGGAATTTTGTGGTAACACCAACCCCAGTGTTGAGGATTCTCCATTCTCATATATTCTTAGCAGATTAGCCCACATGAAAAATGCATCATGTGATCATTCTGATTTTTCAGGATCCTGCTGATTATAAGCTTGTTAGTTTATTTAAAAAAAGGAAGAGCCAAGAAGGCAGAGATGTCTATAGAAAGTGTATGTGCATTGCCAATAGCTCAAATGACTGTATCATATTACAGATTAGATTAAAAGACCATCCCCATCCCCATACAGGATTGGCCGATCTGAGATAAAGAGAAAATGCATTTCATGCTCAAAACTGGTACTTAATGGGAAAGTGTCTCAGCATCTGGGATTAGAGTACTGGCAACTTTCTTTTTCTAAATTAATGTGCAAGAACAATTTGGGCATCAAGCATAGATCCATCATTCTTGGCTGTGGCCTTAGATTCTGTTTTCTAACATGTTTGTGTGAGTAAAGAGAAGATGTGCTGCTGTCGAGGGTGCACTGCAGGAAGTAGAATAATTATGTCCTGTTATTCATCCTGAATTTCCAGCAGTATGACATCTGGCAATGACAACTTGAGGATGAAAATCCATAGTGGGACCTATAAAACGTGCCATTTTATGTTGGTCTATCATAATCTTGGAACGCTGGCATTTAGAGAGGACGCTTGGTGTTGTTTTCCTTGGTGCAACCTCCCACAGTATATTAGACCCTGGGTGCATCTCCAGCAACTCTATGAAAAATGCAAACATGTTAATTATAGTGAAAGAACACATTTACAATTCAAATAGTATTTAAAGAGCCAAGGAGCGTTTTCTTTGAATTTATCAACTCAAGAATGCAATTAGTCATTATACTATTACGAATTCGACACAAGTAACATAACAGAAAATTTCTTGGCTCTTTTTGTAAGGCAGCCTTCAATGTACTCTTGGTATAATACACAAAGCAGCATTTTAACATCCCTGAACAAAAAGGAAAATGTTCACGGTTTCAAATTGTAGGGATAAAATAGTATAACTGTACATAGAGAGAAAACCATGTATGTAGGTCTTATTCTGTGTTTCTGTAGATTATCTTAACGTTTTAGAAGAGGTAGCACTCTCACCTGGGGACAGGTGATATTGCCACTCTTTTGTCTATGGCCCTAAAAACTCAACCTCAGGATCAGTTTGGGGTACTGAAACTACAATGGTTAGACTTCAACAGTACTGGACTGCTTATTGAGGTCGTGTCTTGAAGAAGTCCCATCAATATCTTTCAAAAGATGACACTGAAACTCGATTTTGAGAAGGATCATATTCTTTCTCAGTATACACAAAGATTTGAGATGTATCAGATCTCAAACTGCAAATGAATCTAAGGGCCCCACGCCACATAGTGTACCAAACACTGCATTGGATCCCATACATCTGTTCCAATAGCAGTGGTGTATTCTTCCAGTGCAAGGACCCTTCCCCTGATGGAAAAGACCCTTCTGTGTAGGAGAAGGCTCCTTTCACCAGAAGATAACTTCACCACTAGCAGATCCACCAGAACCAACACATTACCTTGTTTGGCTTTGCAACTAACACTCATTCTACACTTACCTACTTAGTTGTCCATTTGTCGTCTCATGTGTGTCTCCAGAACTGATGTCAGAAACAACAGAGCTGTTTGCATTTTTATTGTTTGTCCTACTGGATGTTTTGAATGTTTCCTATTAATTTCCAGTCTTTTGTTATTAAGGGTTTTTCTTCTTCTTTTTTGGTCTGGATTTTTGTTTTGCCTCTACTTGTTGGTAAGCAGCTATTATTCTGTGGTTCAGCAATTAAATATAATGTTTATATTGTTTGCAGGCTGACAAGTAAACCGCCACCAAGTGTACCACCAGTAGATTATGTACCAGGTATGGATATAAAATTCTTAAAGATGTTTTACCTCTTAGGACTGACACAGACATAATGCTAGTCATCGTTTAGGGAGCAGGGTCCATCACACTACTTCTGCATAAGAGCCAGCATGGTGTAGTGGTTAAGAGTAGTGGTTTGGAGCAGGGAACTCTGATCTGGAGAACAGGTTTGATTCCCCACTCCTCCACATGAGCAGTGGAGGCGAATCTGGTTAACTGGATTTGTTTCCCCACTCCTACACACGAAGCCGGCTGAGTGACCTTGGGCTATTCACAGCTCTCTCAGCCCTACCTACCTCACAGGATGTCTGTTGTGGGGAGGGGAAGGGAAGGTGATTGTAAGCCGGTTTGAGTCTCCCTGAAGTGGTGGAGAAAGTCGGCATATAAAAACCAACTCTTCTTCTTATTCTAAATATAAGCAGGACAGCTTCACCTTTGGGGTGTTCTCTTTGGGAGGGCCTGGATAATCAGCCCTTATCCATGTAGCTGGGTGACTTAAAATTTTGCAGGAGTCATTTCACAAGTGCTCCCTTATGGTTAATGCTTAAAAGTCCTATCACTTAGGGGGTTTACGGTTCCGGCTGAGCTGAGAACAGCGTTGCGGCTGTGGTCCGCTCTGCAGAGCGTTTATTTTACTTTTATTTTCGTTTCATTATCTTTGCGTAGTTTATGTTTTAGCATTTAGCTGGCTGGCTGGTGCCTGGTGCTTAAAGGTCCTTTTGGTGAAAATCAACTGAACCCTCTTTGCACAGCTGATCCTATTTGACTTGTGAACAGAGCTGACTGAATTGATGTCGCCACCTGAGGCAAGCCGTTACCTCCACTCAGGAGCTCGAGCAGCTAACCCTCCTAGTTCTCCCGAACCTCTTTAAAAACTGTGTGGCAGGCCAGAATGCTCTGCTGGTCTTCCCAAACGCTTGTAAGAAAGTGGCCAAACTTTTATGAGGGGAGGAATCTTGTGAGAGTATGGAAACCCATATTGGGCGTATGAGATGTGTAACGCTGTTTTGAAAGAGACCCGGAAGAGCCAGAGCCAAAGGACAAGGAGAGTCATAGCAGAGGCGATAAAGATGAGGTGGTCATGGAGGAGATCGGAAGGTGGGACATTGCTGTCCCCACTCCCACAAAAAAAAATCTGCCACCTGAGGCAACTGCCTCAGTTGGCCTCATTATGGAGCCACCCGTTTGTTGGTAATTTTGATGTGTGTGTGTGAAGTGCCGTCAAGTCGCTTCCAACTCGTAGCAACCCTATGAATCAGTGTTCTCCAAAATGTCCTATCATTAATAGCCTCGCTCTGGTCTTGCAAACTGAGGGCCGTGGCTTCCTTTATAGAGTCGATCCATCTTATGTTGGGCCTTTCTCTTTTCCTGCTGCCTTCAACTTTTCCTAGCATGATTGTCTTTTCCAGTGAGTCTTGTCTTCTCATAATGTGACCAAAGTATGATAGCCTCAGTTTAGTTATTTTAGCTTCTAGGGCAGTTCAGGCTTGTTGATTCTGCACCCTTATGAATTCATCCATTCTTCACACTTATATCCCACCTTTTCTTCAAGGTGTTCAGGGTGTCATACAGGGATAGGATGATCCCACTGCTTTCTCACAACAACCCTTTGAGGTAGATTAGCTGTGAGCAAATGACTGATCCAAAGTCATCTAGTGACTTTTTTGGTTGACTTCTGTTTATTGCACATTTGAATCATTCATTCAGTTGTTATCTTCTCTGGTTCCCTTCAGTGTTTGGGGAGTAGCATCTTTCCCTTATTGATATTTTAAAATTCATAGTAGGCAGCCATAAAGTTATTGTCAAGCAATAGTTGTGCTTAGTTCAGCTAATTTTAGACATGCCTAAAGTCCTTTGAAACGAGTGGCAGTTGCAACCTAGAATTAAGCATGTTTAAATTGAACACAGCAAGGCTTACTTCCCAAAGTATACTTAAGAACAAACCATGAAATATTTCAACGTTTACTTCAGTTCCACTGATAGCAGTGGCATTTCACTAAAGTGTACACAATAACTACTGGGATGTTTAAGAACCAGTATGAATATCGTCCAACATATATTTAGAAAACTCTGTGAAAATTTCAGAACAGGAATTTGTAAGTGAAGTTTTGGGTTTTAAAAAAGTTTCTGGTTTTTTGCTAACATGATTTTTCTTCAAAGATTTTGGCTAACTTCATCCAATTGTTTGCTTTAGAGCCTGGAGAGGACGAGGATCAGTGGTCAGATGAATTTGTGAGTACAGAATTGACACATCCATCGTTGTAGTTAAATGACCATGGATTGGAGCCTATTGTTCTGCTAGTGCCAGAGATTTCCTCTGGGACACTGAGCCTTCTTCCAGTGGAAGAACCATGAAGACTCCCTGCACTGGGGCAAAGTTCTGCCATTAGCTGTATGGATTCATAGGATCCAACCCTATTAATTATGACCTCTAAATTCTAAATCATTTCTTTTGCTTGCCTTACAAAATACCAAATCTGCTGCTGAGAAGGTTAGGAAAGAACCACCTCTGTGCTCACCTTTACACGTGCAGCTGTGGGATCCACACCATTGTGCTGAGTAGAAATCTACAGTCAAAAAATGAGCAAGCGTGAACATTGAATCCCAAGGCTGTCACAACAACTGCTCACTTGTTCTGATAATTTATTTTCCAAAGGACACCTTGTAGAGTAAACCCAGTTCTGTGGTATCTGAAAAACATTCCAAGTCACAGCTTCAAATCAAATCAAATATTTCGCTACAAGATTAAAAGTTATGTTAAAATAATAAAATATGTTGATGATTCTGGGACAGATGGTTTGTAGAGGGGGAGGGGGAAAAATCATCTATGAGGCAAGGTTTTCAATCAGCCGTTTATGAATCCCACAAGACCAAAGACAAAATTTGGTTATCTCACAAGAGGAGTCTGCCTGAACATGCCCAATCTCATCTGATCTCGGAAGCTAAGCAGGGTTGGGCCTGGTTAGTACTTGGATGGGAGACCGCCTGGGAATACCGGGTGCTGTAAGTCACAGCTTATTTAGAAAACAACCAATATCTTATTTCTAGGATAACAGTGATTATGAGAATCCTGATGATCCTGATTCAGACACATACGTGGTTCCCAATGGAGACAATGGCGATGACAGCTATGAGCCCCCTCCAAGTGAGAAGGAAAACAAGAAGATTCCTGCAGCATTCTCAATTTCCAGAGGAGAATACGCAGGTAATTCCACATGCCGTTCCTGTATTCCTTGTATTATGTAGACAGTCCAGAATTTGAAGGAAATGGGGAGAATTTAAATGGTCTCCTTCTCAGAACTGAGCCTGAATCAATCAATCAATCTTTATTTTACGGTCATTTGACCAAAAGTAGAACATCTAATCAAGAGCTACATAAATTGTAATAAAACAATATCAGACAATCGAAAAGTCCGCAAAATAAAATATATCAATAAAATCCCATATCTAAAAAGGTAAGCAAACTAGCTTCTAAAACGTTTATCTATTCAAATTGTACCTATTTGTACATTACATCCTTTCGGGCCTTATAGATAGCAGCACAGAATTCGGCCACACATCTCGAAGTTTGTGTGTTACTATCTTCCAGTAGTCGTTGGATACTGAGCCTGAATAGGATAACTTGTTTTATAGACTCAAGCAGGAGAGAATGTTTCGTTTCTGCTTTGTACATCACAGAAAATATTCTAGCATATATTCTATCTTGAATGGAAGGAGCATTCCTCCAATTTATGTGGCTCTTCTGTTGGAGGAAGATGCATACCTACAACTTGTTTGCAAATAGGCTCTTTCTATACAACAGGCAGTACCGCATGAAGAAGAAGGTTGGTTTTTATGTGCTGATTTTCTCTACCTTTGTAAGGAGAATCAAACCGGTTTACAATCTCCTTCCCTTCCCCTCCCCATAACAGACACCTTGTGAGGTAGGTGAGGCTGAGAGAGCTCGAAGAGAACTGTGACTAGTCCACAGTCACCCAGCTGGCTTCATGCATAGGAGTGGGGAAACCAAACTGGTTTACCAGATTAGAGTCCACTGCTAATATGGAGGAGTGGGGAATCAAACCCGGTTCTCTAGATTAGAGTCCACCCCTCTTAACAACTATACCACGCTGGCATGGTGCAGAGAACAAGATTATACACAGACTTTGTTCTCAAATGGTATGGAGTTTCCTACAGCATATTTGGAGGACAGGTATCTGCATATCTCTATTAAAGATAGGCTGTGTATATGCCAAAGAGGTCATGTTGAAGATGTAGTCCATTGCTTATTGTGTTACCCTTTGCATAATTCCCCAAAAAGGGATTTTTGTGTGTTTATCTTTCTCAATGTTTTTGTCGGTCATCACAGAATATAACTGTGTATCTATTGTCTGATAAAGATAAAAATACATCTTATCAAGCGGCATTATTTGCAACTGTATCAAGGAAATTTCAAGCAAAGTATGTGGGGAAATAAGAGGTCTAAAAACACAGTTTTCACATTAAAATAAGTGATCCTTTTGACTAATATGGCTACATCCCCAGATTTTATCATGTGAAGAGGTCCACCAACACCCAACTTGTGAAAGTGCTGTTGTTCTATAAGTTTGTGTGTTAAGTGCCATCAAGTTGCTCCCGTCTCATGGCGACCCTATGAATCAATGTCCTCCAAAACATCCTATCCTTAACAGCCTTGCTCAGATCTTGTAAATTGTGGGCCGTGGCTTCCTTTATAGAGTCAATCCATCTCTTGTTGGGTCATCCTCTTTTCCTGCTGCCTTCAGCTTTTCCTAGCATGATTGTCTTTTCCAGTGACTCTTGTTGTCTCATGATGTGACCAAAATACGATAGCCTCAGTTTAGTCATTTTAGCTTCTAGGGTCAGTTCAGGATTTGATCTAGAGTTCACTGATTTGGTGGGTTTTTTTGGCAGTCCACGGTATCCGTAACACTCTCCTCCAACACCACATTTCAAAGGAATCTACTTTCTTCCTATCAGCTTTCTTCATTGTCCACCTTTCACACTCATACATAGTAAAAGGGAATATAATGGCATGAATTAACTTGATCTTCTTTGTTCTATAAGTAGATAAAATAAACATGGGAAAGGTTGTAGGCAGCCATTCAAAAACCTAACAAGTATTCCTGGATTTCCTTTTTCATTTATAGACAATCGGTCTAGCCAACAGCAGCCTCGGCCCATTGCTAAGCCGCTACCTACTCTGCCGGGTCAACCGTCATCTAAACCAAAGACGCTGGCCTCTTTGCCACCTCCGACTCTCGCTCTGAAGCCACAAATCCCTCTGAAACAACAGGAATGCGCCGACAATGAGGTAATACTTCTGGGTAAATCAGGCTAGTTATAAGCCTCAGAAATTAATTTCTTAAATTAAGTTTTTACTTTCAAAACAACATAAAACAAAACATATAACATATGCACCTTATACATAATCAGTGCCCACGCCTGCAACAAGATCTTCAGCAATTACTATTTGGAGTGGTTCTAGGTTGGTCTATACCTTCTTGCATTATTCTAAAAGTTCATCTTTAAATCTTAAGAAAAAATAGGTCTTTAACAAAGCAAAAGGTATCTAAATATATATTCAAACCTTCATATGAACTAATTGTATTGCGATACTTGATTAAAATTGTATGGTACTGATACCGTATACTGAGCCTCTCAATCGATGTAATTAAGAGATGAACAGCACTGCATATTTTTGTTGTTGAAACTAATAATATATACTTTGTCTATACGCATGGTCTAATATAGACAATATAATATATAATAGTATGTAGTGTATAGATTCTAAGCTAAGAAAGAAAGCCTATTCTCATTAATCTCTATATAAAGCCTCAGAAATTAATTTTGTAACTCTAAATGGTTCTTGGGACTAAACCATTAAGATGTCACAAATACCAAATGATGATAGGAGGCATTTATTTCCTTAGGGTCACTATTCATAAAAGACTAAAAAAAGGATGAAAGGTGAAGGATCTACAGAAAACACTTTCCTCTTCCTGAACATCATATTGATTTGCTTTAATAATGTCCTTTCTGTACAACCGAGAATAAAGCAAAGAGGGACATAATGAATTGAATCCAATGGCCTAGCAGAAGGGCACTCCCACTGACAGAGGGGAGGGGTTTTCACCAGTTTCCCCTCCTCCCACTGCAAGACTCCGCAGTGCTGTTCCTGTAGAGTCCCAGAATCCCAGAAGCATCATTTCAGGGGTATGTTGGCTGCAGTGGGAGGAGAGAGGAAAGTTCTGTTCTCTCGCAGGTGGTTGGTTCAATTCAGATTCTACAAACAAATAAAACTTGACAGTCACCAACCTGGTTCGTTGCAAGGGCAAATCCTGTTTCAAAGCATCAGTTACTGGGAAACCTCCATATCTCAGTTTAACTCACGTTGTTAACAAATTGGAAATAGCTGAAGACTGCTACAACACATGACCAACAATAAACCAGGATTATGCTGTGACTAGGGTTGCCAGGTCCCTCTTCGCAACCGGCGGGAGGTTTTGGGGGTGGAGCCTGAGGAGGGCGGGGTTTGGGGAGGGGAGGGACTTCAATACCATAGAGCCCAATTGCCAAAGCAGCCATTTTCTCCAGATGAACTGATCTCTATCGGCTGGAGATCAGTTGTAACAGCAGGAGATCTTCTGCTGTTACCTGGAGGTTGGCAACCCTAGCTGCGACAAATTCTGGTTCGTTATGTCTGAACTGAACCAAAGGAAATAGTCCCCCAAACCAATAACAGTTTTTGACAGGTGATATTGGAACCTCTTCCAGTAATTTTGACTTTGTACTGTCCTCAAGAGACATTTACTGATCACATGCCGGTTAGACTACTGTAAGACATTCTACATGAGGCTGCCTTTGAAAATCATTCAGAAGGTATAACTGGTTCCAAATATGATAGCTAAGCTGGTGGAAGGGGTACGCTATTGGAACCATCTCTTGCCAATTTTAAAAGGCCTACTTAAGAGCCCCATGGTGCAGAGTAGTAAGCCGCAGTACTGCAGTCAAAAGCTCTGCTCATGACCTGAGTTCAACCCCAACGGAAGTCAGTTTCAGGTAGCCGGATCAATGTTGACTCAGCCGTCCATCCTTCTGAGGTCAGTAAAATGAGTATCCAGCTTGCTGGGGGTAAAGTGTAGATGACTGAGGAAGGCACTGGCAAACCACCCTGTAAACATAGACTGCCTAGTAAACGTCGGGATGTGACGTCACCCCATGGGTCAGGAATGACCCAGTGCTTGCAGAGCACTACCTTTACCTTTTACATTTTTCTTCTGGGAACAATTCAAAGTGCTGGTTATTACCTACAAAGTTATTTATAGACTGAGAACAGAGTACCTGAAAGAGCATGCTGTATGAGTCTCCATTCCTGTTGAGATAATCATCAGATGCTCTGAGGCACAGTAGATGAGCACCAGACACTAAGCCTTTAGAAGTGCCTCCACACTGCTCTCCTGGCACAGTCTCAAAGATGTTTTCATTCTGTCAAATGTTTTAATTTCTCCCCCTCTTTTCTGGTTTTACCCGAGCTTGTCATTTAGTTTCCCTGTTTTATCTGAGGGAGTTTTATTTGACAGTTAAACTGTATTTTATAGTTGTGAATACTGTTTTAAATTTTGTTTCTGCAAGTCATCGTGGGCATTTTGATAAGAGTATGGAATATAAACGTTTTAAAATAAATAAATATTATGGTATTCATCAGGTAAGACAAAAGGAGGGAAAACTACCAACTTGCTAAGTAAAGATATCTTCATAAATTCCTGGTACTGAGATCAATCATTGTACAGACTAATGTCTTACCAACATTCACGCTACAAGATAGACTGTGTGATGGGTCCCATTTAATAGAATTGTTCGTATGATAAATTTTTGTTGTATCTGTCTAGTACATTTTTATCATGCCCTTCCTCTTCTGGAATTTACATGGTTCTCCTTTCCCATGTTATTATTTAAACAATCCTGTGAGGTAGATTAGTTAGGCTGAGGAGAGAGTAACTGGTCCAGGGACACTCACGTTTCATGGCCGAGTGGGGATTAGAGTCAGGGCCTCCCAGATCCCAATCTGACATCTAACCACTGTTATCACAGGGGCTGTCTTGTAAGAAGTTTGATTCACTTTAATACTCTGCCAATGCTCATGGCACTATATATACTATAAGCATTCAGGAAGATTCTCCCTAGACTCTAGATGAAGGAAACATGGAGATCTCGATGAGGTCAATCTCTCTGGTAGTCTGAAGTACGCAGGGAACTCTGAACCACCAGGGGCTGCTCTGTTGCTTTCTGTGTCCAGGTAATAATGCTTCAAGTTAAACAGAAGCATTGTTGCATGGGAAGCATACCTTGAAGTCTCCTGCGCATGTGGACATGGACATGTGTCTGTGCATGCATAAGAGCCCTAAGAAGCTTTGACTCGTGGGCAGTGAGCTGAAATGCATGCAGCTGTGGATGGTCATAATACCTTCACAGTATCCCATTTTGTAATTATTGGTCTCTGCCCCTCCTGTATTAGGGAGTTCCTGCATCTAAATAGCCCATCCTTTTTGTTCATTTTATTTCTTCATAATCAAAGTTATAAGCCACCTTGCCATCATAAAATCTTTGCAAACATCAAGAAGAGGATTGTCTTTTAATTCATCTCTACATGTTCCTCAGGCAGATTACGTTGTACCTGTTGATGATGAAGAGGAAGACGACAATTACATTGAACCTACTGAAGAAAGCCCTTCACAACCTATAAAACGTAAACACCACATTTTGCACAACTTCATTAAGCCAAGTAAATGGGGAAGGTGTCCCTTCTGAAACACAAACAGTCTAGTTCTGCAAGAGGACTAGATCCATCATTTCTGTAGTGTTCTAAAAAAATGCAAAATGTTATCAGAATTATGCATGCAGCCAACACTGTATATCCATTTATTTTTTCCCAAAACATGGTGAAAAGGAAAATAGTGCACTGTTTGGTAACAAAATGGGTGTTCAGGAGAAAAAGGCTAAGTGCCTTGAGGGGAAGAAATGGGTGTAAACAAAAGCCTAGCTTGGATTTCTTAAAAAAAAAACCTTTCATACATTTTTAAACTTTTCCCCAAAACTATGAGGTTCTTCGGGGGTGGGGGGGTCTTATATTTTTGGGATTCTGCAAATGTTGCTGGATCCTGTTTTAAGCCACATACTATGATCTGCAAGCATGCAATCTGAACGTCCCATATCTGTTTCACTTTAAGGAGCCTTAAAGCATACTTCACAGTCCACTACTAGGAGAAAGAGTCTGCTCACCTTTTAAAAAAGCAAATACTGAGTTTTTAATACCATGGGCAAGAACAATACCAAAGAACATTGTTTGGGGCCACAACAGATTTCCTGTCATAAATATCTGTGATTTCAGTTTTCACATGCATGACATACACTGGAATTGCCACTTTGGGTTGGGAAATACTTGGAGATTTGGGGGGGGGGGAGCCTGAGGAGGGTGGGGTTTAGGGAAGGGAGGTACTTCAATGGGGTATAATGCCTTAGAGGCCACCTTCCAAAACTGATCTCTGTTGCCTGGAGATCAGTTGTTATCCCAGGAGATCTCCAGCCACTACCTGGAGGTTGGCAACCCTAACACACACATGGTTTTTGGGTGTTTTTTGTTGTCATTTTCAGCCCCAGCGGTGAACAGAGCTATCAAGCCCACAACGAAGCTGGAGCCTCCCAGTTCTTCAGCGCTGCCTCCTGCTCCTGTGTCACTTTCCATGCTAGGTATGAAAAAATAAATGTACAAATTCACTGTTTGTGTGTGTAAAGTGCCGACAAGTCGCAGCCGATCTATGGCGACCCCCTTTAGGGGTTTTCATGGCAAGAGACTAACAGAGGTGGTTTTGCTAGTGCCTTCCTCTGCACAGCAACCCTGGTATTCCTTGGTGGTCTCCCATCCAAATACTAACCAGGGCTGACCCTGCTTAGCTTCTGAGATCTGACGAGATCAGGCTAGCCTGGGCCATCCAGGTCAGGGCACTGTACACTGTTGTTATTATTGAGTTATTATAGATTAAATTTGTAATATACATGATCTTTTCATTGTGTGTCCCCCTATACTGAATTTGTACTTGTATTATTAGTATAGAGGTGGTTGTTTAGTATTAGGTATGAAAAAATGGCATCAACACAATGAAAATTGCACAGGAAAAAAAATGCATTGACAAAATGTTACAAAAATGAATTCAGATTCCTTCCAATAAAGGCAAATCATGCTTAAATGAAAAGGGACCATTCAGTTACACTGAATATCTGGCATACTTCTGTACAATCACGAATGATATTCACAGCACCTGAATAACCTTATTAATATTTTACAGTTTTGTTTACACTTTTCAGGCCTCCTTTAAAAGCCAACATAAAAGCATTTACTTAGGAAAGCTGTTTCTAAATTTTAGATTATCAAATCTCCTGAACAAAAAAGGGGGGATAATATTGAAGTGGAAGCATAGCCCTGTTCTCACACACACAGACACACACCCTCTCTCTGGGTGGTGGCAAGATCAGGAGGAGATCTCAGGCTGCCGAGATTTTAACTGCTTGTCACAGGCACAGTGTCATTAGAATCTACAACATGTTGGACCCTTCCAGAAATACAACCCACACTAATGTTACTGCCATTATGGGAGTCATTCTGCATTTAGAAAATATGTGCTCACCTGAAAAATGATTTACTAGTTAAAAAAAAAAAAAACCTAAACAGTGCTGAATGCACGGCCCTCCCTGTGAAATTTGCAGCTGACTTTAAAGGAAACTAATTACTCCATCATGCAGCCAGATCGATTTTCAACACATGATTAGTCAAGTGATTCACCGAACATCGATCAGACTTCATGATGGAGCACTCAGGAAGCAACTTCTCTGCACTGTTGGCTGTAAGGTGGATTGACGGTATTCATGGCCAATTTTGGATCATTGATTGGCCCTGAAGGTACTTTATTGCCCTCTCCAGGAAGCTGGTCACTGTTCTCTCTGGCGCATTCAACAGGCTTCATTAAGCCTATATAGTATAAACAAGTCGTAGCAGAGATGGTGATTTCTCCATTCATTAAAGTCTAGTTTAACTACAAATCTGTAGATGCTAATAAGCATAAATTGTAGGTAGCCATGTTGGTCCAGGGCATGATGAAGGAGTTTGTAGGGCATTGAAATGATATGTTTCATACTTAATTAAATTAGGCGCTGTTGGTTATAAAACAGGTTCTAAAATGCATCAAAGGCTACTGGGATAGAGATGTTTAAAAAAATGGGTCAATCTCCCTTTGAGAATATAAAAGCAGCAATTCATCAGATGACTTCTCAGCACTAATTGGAACAAGTCTCTTGTAAGGCAGGCCGCAGAAGAAAAACATGGTAGCTTTTATATTTAGAAAACTGGAGATTAATTAGACGATGCGTTTGGTAAAGTTTAGAAGTCACATTGGGTAATATTACCTAGTAGATGGAGGTCAGGCAACTCCCATAGCCAAGTCC
The DNA here is from genome assembly GCF_029931775.1 of Euleptes europaea. NCBI lineage: Eukaryota > Metazoa > Chordata > Lepidosauria > Squamata > Sphaerodactylidae > Euleptes > Euleptes europaea. The sequence goes on from NC_079316.1 coordinate 79,819,240, forward strand.
CATCTGAAGAACATCTTCTTTCCATTGGAGAATCCCTCATTTTGATGGCTAAACCTGATTTTTCCCAAAATGGACAACAATTACAGGTAACCGTGGTGATCATTTTTCAATTAGAACCAGCCACAGTATCACAAACAATAAGAACACCTTTGAGTTCCCTAGAACATTTAGCAGTCTGGATGTTTCATGCAAAAAAAAGAAAATGGGAAGGGGGAGAGAAAATAATTACTTTAGGCATTATGAAAGAAGCCCCTAGTTTGCAACTTGCAGACTCTTAAAATGGAATACAAGACATGTTACCGACTTAATTGAATCATGTAATGCAGGGGGCAAAATAGGTTTCAAGGTGTACCAAAGGCTAAGTACAGAGAAGCCAAAAACAGCCACTCTCCCATTGAAAATATAAAAGCCAGCAATTAATCAGATTCCTCTCCATAACTAATTACTAGTATTTTGTTATTTCAATAGTCCTTTCAGATAAAACAGCACCCCCTAGTGGCTATCAACAACAACAGATCTATATCAGCAGGATCCTTTGGTGAAGCAAAACTAAAATCTCAGTAAAGCTGCATTTGAACAATTAGCTATGCTGTGCTTTTTATTTCCATTTTAACAGCAGTGCAGCATTACAAGATGAATTCTTAATGAAAACAGGTTTATCTTAATAAAGCTTAAATAAAAAATTACTTACCTCCCATAGGATTGACATGAATGATGTAAATAACTTTTAAAAAACCCTTTCTGATACAACTTTCCCACTTTTAAAACTGAAATTGCCCCTGATTTTTTTCAGCTAGACTTACTTTATATGCATGCTTTGTATCATTTTTGTACTTGATATTACACATGGGGATATTTTGGTTGTGTTCTTTCTAAGTGCAGAAAATCTTTTTTCCCCCAGATGTCTACGAAATTCCTGAGGAAGAGGTAAGACCTTGTATTTATATATTTAAAAAAAAAAAACCAAAGGGCAGTAATTCAGAGTCCTTGAGGCACAGGGGCATACTGTTTTCATGTATTAGATGTAATCCATGTACCCAACAGCAAATTAATTTGGATGCATTACCACACAGTTAAAAAAAGGAAAATCTATGTCTTGTTCAGAACTGCAGTGCTCATGTTTACTGTCTTGAGTGGAGTAATCTTTTACTCAGCTTAGAATTTCTTCTTAAGCCTTACCACCATTCTTCTCGGTGTATATCCGTGATTATACCTTTGTGGTGGTAAACTCCAATTATCGTTCCAATACATTTATTCCTAAGAAACTCCCTGTCTGGGTTTTGCTTAGTCACCCTTTCCCTCCCAGTTGTCACTCATGACCCTAAGATCCTGGAAGGCTGGCTCTTTATTGGGGCCACGGTTTCTCCCCAAAGTTTAGACTATGGTGGTTTGCATTTGAGCTTTAGCAGAGCTCCAAGATGGCTCTATGGTATTGTCAATATTTATGCGTCAGCAGGTACTCCCAGGGAAAGATGGTCCCATGATAAACTCTGAATGTCAGATTAATTGGCAACAAGATTCTAAACTGATAGGAAGGAGCTGATAGGAAGAAAGTAGATTCCTTTGAAATGTGGTGTTGGAGGAGAGTGTGGTCTAATAGTGATTTGGCAAAAGAAAAATATATGAGTAGTTTAGCTTTCTTATTTTGCAGCACCTTTCAGGACTAACAATGACTTGAACAATTAAGTTTAGCAATAATTCATTAATGGGCTCACTCTTTCTTCGTGTTCTGAATACTGTTAGGATATACCATTTGTTGAATATTGTTTAGAAATGTTCTCCAAGAAATAAACTACCTAAAATGTAATTTTCAAGTACTAATTAATTAACACCTAATTTTCTTGCAACAGGAAAAATCATCACCTTCATTAACCGGGTAATTCATCAATGTGAAACTCTATATTTGTGACTCACTGAAAATGATTCCTGTATTCTGTTCAAAGGACCTTCATCTAGTCTAGGTGCCTAAGGCAGATCTATGGCTTATGAAACACAGAAAGAGGACGTACAATAAATCTTTGACTTCTCCAGCCTGATTGGACAGTTTCCCCTTGTAACTGGTTGACCAGCTTTCTTGGAACCAAATGAGATATAATCTTCAGGATGTAACCTGGGATTTAAATGGGATATAACCTTCAGAAACATGGCCTAGTTGTTTGATAAGCACAATGTATCCACATGCTATAGACCATAATCTTTTAACTGGAAGCTAGAAACTTCACAGAGAGGGATTGTGCATTTTACAATCAGTTGAACACAAAAGATATAGAAAGATCACGGAAATATGGCCTACTAATTTCTCCCAACAACTTTTTCTCCTTCAAATTAGGAGAGTTATTTCATAATGTCAGTACAGAACCTCCCTAGAAATTCAAATTCACACCTTCGTCAATATAGGTATTTTTCTGCCCATGCCAACTGTCTTGAATGGGAAGCAATATTTGTACCTATGGCACTCAGATTTCCATGATACAGCTCCCTTTTGAGGATTCTGGAATATTGTGCATGTTCCCAATTTGTTGTGAATACTGTCACGTCTGTGCACCACTTCACATATTCATTAAAGTAATAGTCCTCTAAATTCAGTACAATGGACAATACTACAATCTTTTGTCACCTCAGCATACCACCACTAGGGTTGTCAGCTCCGGGTTGGGAAATGCCTGGAGATTTTTGAGGTGGAGCCTGGGGAGGGCGGGGTTTGGGGAGGGGAGGGACTTCAGTGCCATAGAGTCCAATTGTCAAAGCGTCCATTTTCTCCAGGTGAACTGATCTTTATCGGCTGGAGATCAGTTGTAATAGCAGGAGATTTCCAGCTAGTACCTGGAGGTTTCTCAATAAATCACAACGTGTGCTGAAAAAACACTGGTTGAAGGGAAAAGCAGCACCAGCTCCAATTAACAATAATCACACTGAATTTTATAATGATTATTCAAAAATAATTCAGTATTGGTGTGCTATTCTGTACATTTATCAATAATATAATCAAAACAGTCACAACCAAGGTGTCACAGGTTACCCTACTAATGGGAAATAAAGGTTTTTTAACATCAAATAAAATAGAGTCCAAAATGAACGATCCGAGTTCAAATCAAAGTCCAATACCGAGTCCTCTTAAAAGAAAATGCACCGGTTCCGGGAAGATCCAGAAAACATCTGGTATTAAACTTGCAACAATAACAATGTTCATCAAAGCCCAAGGTCCAACAAATCCAAGACAACACCTCCGGATTTGTGTGTGTTTCGCCTGGAAAGAGCTTCTTCAGTTGATTGATCAATTTTCATAAGGGTACAACGACCTCTGTAATAAATAAATATATCCAACAGAACCACGTTGTATACAAATTCCAATTTAAGAAGATTATTATTAATTAATAAATTTAAGAGGACTCGGTATTGGACTTTGATTTGAACTCGGATCGTTCATTTTGGACTCTATTTTATTTGATGTTAAAAAACCTTTATTTCCCATTAGTAGGGTAACCTGTGACACCTTGGTTGTGACTGTTTTGATTATATTATTGATAAATGTACAGAATAGTACACCAATACTGAATTATTTTTGAATAATCATTATAAAATTCAGTGTGATTATTGTTAATTGGAGCTGGTGCTGCTTTTCCCTTCAACCAGTACCTGGAGGTTGGCAACCCCACCAGTCACCCATTACACAACATACATGGTGGATAGCAAGCATGGGTGCTGTCTTCTCAACTACATGTAGGTGGTTTGACAAATGTGTGAAAGTTTTTTGGGGGGAATTATAGGGTACAGCCCAAACGCGACAAAAAATAAATGAAATCGCTTCAATTACACTATTTTGAATGGTTCTTTTCCGTGTTTATAATTTTCTGGATTAAAACAGTTGCCTTTGTAATTGAATGCATTGATTTCTTGCTCCGGTTTGAAAGGCAACCGTGTTTGTCTAATAATTATTAAGTTGCTACCAACTGTTCTTGCAAATTAACCCGTTTTTATTCCGGGGAGAGAACTTCTTTTGTGTTTTTCATCAGTGTCTCTGATTAGTGTTTCGCAGCTACAGCTGGAAACCAAACATTTCCACTCACACGTGCGGAGGGTGTGCTTTTTCACTGCAGTCCTTCCTGCCCTATCCCCAATCGTACAGTTCAGCTTTTCAAAAGATGCAAGAGGCTGAAGCGGGCGGGGAGCCAGAAAAGCCTCGGAGTGTATGCAGAGAACATTGCAGGCCCACCCACTGAATCCTGCCTCTCCTCCCTCAATAATGAATTTATATTTTACTCCAAAAGGATTCCCAAGCCGCTCCCCCCAAAGCCTGTTCAGAGAGCAGGAGGACCTCCTCGTGTACATAACACAGCCAAAGAATTGTCGAAGCCGGATGTGTCCAGGTTAGTTATTCACGAAAGAGCTGTGCTTAAAATATTCACTTCTTTATTTGTAACAAGTATATCACTGTGAGAGTCTCACGCGGAGTGCGCAATAGAGTATCATCTACTGGTGGTCCCCAGCCCGAGGAATGTGTGGCTGTCCTCAGCAAGGGCCAGGGCTTTTTTAGCCCTGGCCCCGGAGTGGTGGAATAGTCTCCCTTGCGACGTCAGGACCTTTTGGGACCCAAAGGAGTTCTTCAGGGGCTGCAAAATGGAACCGCGAGTTTGTCACAACGATGCTGGCTTCCCCATCTCCCCGCCCCACAACTTCTGCTATCTGTGGGGGTTAACTGCTTGATCGGTCTCACCATGGCTACAATTGTCTTTTTATACAGGTGCCATATTGACATTTTATAGCCGTTATGATTGTTGTGTTTTAATGCTGAACTTGTATGATTTTGTGTGGTTTTAGATGTTACCCTCCCTGAGCCCGGCTTGCTGGGAATGAGGGCGGGCTGTATATATAAATAAATGAGCAATGGTTTGAGTGTTGGTCTTAGAACAAGAGGACCCAGGTTCAAACCTCCACAGACATTAAATTTGTTGGGTGACTTTGCCAGTCCCATGTCTTAACCTAACCAAATTCACAGGAGCACTGAGGATAAAATGGGTGGAAGGAACCTCTACACTTGTTCAAGGTAGGGTGGGTTACAAGTGTATTATAAATGGGTTCAACTACTGTTGGGCCTCATGATACCTCCGAATGTGTTGTGAAATGAGGATAAGAGTCTGTCTGCTCATCCAGACAGCAATTCCCCCCTGTTCCCAATTGGGTGTCACAGGTACTGTCATGATGAGTAGCCCATGTTTGTCAGTAGCAGTAGAAAAGAGCAAGAGTCCAGTAGCACCTTTAGAGACTTAACAAAATATCTGGCAGGGTATGAGCTTTCATGAGCTACAGCTGCTACAGCTTACTTCTTCAAATACAGCGAGAATGTGAGTCCATCTACCCTTAAGTAGAAAAGAGTGAATTAGACATGCAATGGCAACATAAATGTCAAAAGCAAGTAAATGACGTTAGCAGACGTGATTGGATTAGGTGTGATTTGCAGAGGAGGAGTAGGCGTCGAGAAATTAGCATTGGTAGTGAGACAGGAATCCCAGATCTCTATTCAATCCTGGATAATGCATTGTTTTGAGCTTCATTATTAGTTGCAATTTGGCAGTCTCTCTTTCTAACCTCCCTTCGAAATCCCTTTGTAAGAGAACTGCTACTCTTAAACCAGCAACTGAATGTCCTGGAAGGTTAAAATGTTCCCCCGCTGGTTTCTGAATGTTGTGGTTTCTGATGTCAAGACTTGTGTCCATTCAATCTTTGTCGCAGGGACAGGTACTGTCAGGCACCCAGGGAGTGTAGAAATCAAGAGGCGATGTTTATCTTAACTCACTTCCGCATTCACTGCCGGCGTCACAACTGGTCTTGCTGTGGTCTTTGCCCTCCATGGCAGCAGCATTCCAGACCTCTGGAAATTAGACTTACCTAGATGTGCTCTGATTTTACAGTACAAGAAGTTTAAATTCTCAGCTCTCAGGTAGCCCATCACCAACACACCTTCCATATACCATTGCATAGTTCAGTTTAATAAAAGCACCCACTTCAACAAAGTTTCTGGGAATCCTGAAACTGAAAAGCAATTGTTTGTGTAACTTCAATCAGAAGGAAAAAACTTACAATTGAAATATTTCATATTTTTTTCCAGAAACTTTCTGCCTCTCCCTAGAAACCGTCCTCAGCTCAAAGCCGTAAGTAAACCAAATGCAGAATCTCTGGCAGAGGTAGTTAATAGCTGTTATTCAAGAAGCAAAAAATAAAAAATTGCAACTGCCTTAAAGATGGTGTGAAAAGGGCTATATTAAAAGCGATACAATGAACTTCAAACTAGCAAGACTAATTGGGAAATTTTAAAAAGTGGAAGATCTCTCCTTGGGACCCTGGAGTACTGCCAGTCAGAGTAGACAATGCTGACCTTGGTAGACCAAGCAGACAACAGATTTCAGAAACACTGGACAAGTACATGCAGATGCAGAAACACTCTTTCCTAAGGGCTGTGGGCCACCACTCCTAAGAGCTGACTGCCAGGTTGAATAGCCAAAGAGATTCATTCAGAGTATTCGTGATTATTGTTTAGTGAACATATTGGCTACACTGCACAAATGTGTTGTTTTGTTACCCCCCAAAAAATCATGGGTTCACAGTTGACAGTTCCTGCAAAGCCAGTAAGCACTGATTAGTGAGATACATCATCCTTAATGACATGTTGGATCCTTATTATCATTATTAAATGTATTTAAATGCTATGGGTTGGATCATATGGAGCACTTAAAAGGAACTGGAAGAGCAACCTCCTGTGTACCCAAAATCATCTGCTGAGTGATGCTGGAGGAGAGATGCTGGAAAGAAAATGCACCACAGCATGGGACTGCAGTGATCATGAGGAAATAAGGCAGAATGTTTTCTTCCTCCCTCAATGCGATATTGTTTGTCCAAATTAAACATTTCTGTATCAGTTGTGTAATCTGACTTTTTTTTAAATTTCAGGATCCTGACAGCTTTGAAATGCAAAGTGAGGAAAGTGAGTATTTTCTGCACCGAAGCAGAACCAAGGGGCCTTTCGTGAAATTATGGGTGAAAGTACGGCAACTCTCCACACCAGATTCAATACGCTCCACTGTCCTGTGTATCTAATGAGTACATTTCTGTGCCCTGCACATTTCATTTCTTTTTAATGGCTAGATCATGAGAGGGAGGGCATCTTGGCCATCTTCTGGGCATGGAGTAGGGGTCACTGGGGGTGTGGGGGGAGGTAGTTGTGACTTTCCCGCATTGTGCAGGGGGTTGGACAAGATGACCCTGGTGGTCCCTTCCAACTCTATGATTCTATACCTTTAGAGAACTGGTTTAGTGTGGAGCAGGAGTCCCCAACACAGTGCCTGTGGGCACCATGGCTCCCAACAACATCCTTCCTGGCACTAGCCAAGCGTTTTCAAAAGTGGGTGGGACTCTTGCCCAGCACAGCTTGTGATTCGCCAGTGGAGATCTGATTAGCTATACAGATTAAAATATTGTTGCTTCAGCAGCAGCTGCCACCACACTGTTTTATTCTCTCACTTCTCATCCTCAGTGTATTTTTGTTAAATTACACCTCTTCTCCTTAAATTAAGTTTAACTCCTTAAGTTAAATTACACTTTGACTTCCTCGGGGGTTGTCTCCATCTCCCATGGTAGCCAATTTATGATTGTATCCACCACCCTGTGTCAGAATTCCAAAGGTGCCCACAGGCTTAAAAGGTTTGGGAACCCTTAGTGTAGAGGCTAAGAGATCGAGCTACATATCAGGAAGACCCTAGTTTGAATTTCTCCTCTTCAATTAACTCATTAAATGGCCTTAGCCAAGCTAAGCTCTTACCCCCAGTACCCCATCTGTAATATGAGGGTAATAATACTAACTTAAGAGCCCTGTGGCACAGAGTGGTAAGCTGCAGTTCTGCAGTCAAAAGCTCTGCTGAGTTTGATCCTGACAGAAGTCGGTTTCAGGTAGCCGGCTCAAGGTTGACTCAGCCTTCCATCCTTCCAAGGTCAGTCAAATGAGTACCCAGTTTGCTGGGAGTTAAGCATAGACAACTGGGGAAGGCGATGGCAAACCACCCCATAAACATAGTCTGCCTAGTAAATGTCAGGATGTGACATCACCCCATGGGTCAGTAATGACCTGGTGCTTGCACAGGGGACTACCTTTACCTTTTTAATACTAACTTACCTTTCAGGGCTACTGTAAAGTGGCAATTATGAGAAATGCTTTAAATACTCAAAAGAGCCATATAAATATTACTTCATTGTTCATAAGTGTGGTAATAACCACAGGAGTCCTTACCAATTTGCAACATATATTGTCTGCCAAACCCTTCACTCATTTAACTCTCTACAAACTGCAACTGAGACCTACAGTTTATTTCTTATTTTGTAATTTTAAGATGTATGTTGCATCCTGCATTCGTTTTTGAATCGAGTTTTTAGGTGAGACTTGATTATGTTTGATTTTTCTAGGTCACAACAGCAATGGAACTCAAGAATCCAAGTTTCCTTCTGTCGTGATACCATCTCCATTTCCAAGGATCACGTAAGTAATAAAATACCATTCTCTCTCATTCATTCAGAACTGTTCCATATAGGAAATATTAAAGCCAGGTCTTTCATCTGCATTAAAGCATTACACATTTATTAAAACACTGGCCAAATAGTATAATGACAGACAAGGGATGGATTAAAAGAAGACTCGTTTATTTCCCACTACACCTGTAAGAATAGTTTTTGATAACTGTCAGAAGTATGGGTTGGTTGATTTTGACTCCACTGTAAAATTATTCCTCTGTGCAGCCATTCGGTTCTGAAAAGAAAATAAGGGGAAGGTTATAGACATCTGCCACCTCATGACCCCAGTATCTGGGGCAGGGTTTGCCACCATTATCCAAGCCATGCCTCAAAATATAGCCTTAGTACGGCCAGAGGGTTGATAAACCCAGCCTTCTAGGGATACACTACTCTTTAGTTTTTGTAATCAGGAGCCATTGAAGCTGTTACCAGACAGCAATCACAGCACGCAGAGTGTCTCAAGAGGGGGGAAAAACACATATAGCACAGAGCCAGCATGGTATAGTGGTTAAGAGCAGTGGTTTGGAGCGGTGGACTCTGATCTGGAGAACTGGGTTTGATTCCATACTCCTACACATGAGCTGCAGATACTAATCTGGTGAACTGGATTCGTTTCCCCACTCCTACACATGAAGCCAGCTGGGTGACCTTGGGCTAGTCACACTCTCCCAGCCCCACCTACCTCACAGGGTGTCTGTTGTGGGGAGGGGAAGGGAACACGATTGTAAGCCGGTTTGATTCTTCTTAAGTGATAGAGAAAGTTGGCATATAAAAACCAACTCTTCTTCCTTACTGTTACTAACTGACTCTCAACATGCTAATCTACTGATACGCTAAACCCGCCACTCAAGATAACTTGGCTGATTTGTAATTTTGTACTTTGCTGTGATCAGTGTTACCTGGAGGAAAAAAACTGTATGAAACACTACTAACCACTTTGGTTTTGAACGTCTCCCAAATGACTCTGATAAAGAGATACGTACCCAAGTAATTCCATGTTACTTACTATACAAAGTGCTCTGGGGTCCAAAGAATTGCTTTCCAGTGTATTTTGACTCTTTTATTTGAAAATACAGGCCCGGTTACCATACCACAATTGTTTTTGATAGTTGCTTCTATTTCAAAAGTGATTGGCTATTGCAACGTAGCATAGAAATACAAAGCAAAGAAACACAAAGCCAGAGCTGACTCATTTAGTTGTGCAGCCTTTGGATATCATCTGTAAACTTTACTTGCAAACTACACCCATACCAGCTATATCAAATAGTTTTATGAATGCACAAAAGTCCCGTCTTCAGTAGTTTAAGGTTTCCTAGATCCACATAACAGTACTCACTTCCCATGCATGGCATCAACAGCTGAGACAGCTCTGAACCCCAGATTCCTTTCTCCGTCCTCCGTGCACCTGATAAATCCTATGACCCATGTATGTAAAACAGCAATTAACTTTCATTTTTAAACTACAGGAAAAAAACACCAAATCCAGCCATCCCCTCAGTAAGTTGATTTTCCGTTTATATTTTATAGTTTCTCATTTCGAAGATTCATTTGAACGGCAGATTAAAATTAACTGTACCATCACTTTTTTTGTCCTCAGAAAGACATGCCAAATACTTTACAGACCCTGCATCAGTGAACTTAATTTGATAGGAATCATGCACCGAATGAATTTAGTCTTTATAATTCCATTTCTCATGTATGAAAAGATTGTAAAATGTTATATGGGAGTACTACAGTTTGCAAATGAGTGTCTGTAAAGGCTTCTAATGTTTAGAAGCTAAGTATTAGTAGATTCCCTACCAAAGGAGCAAGTAGCAGACTTGAGTGCCTTTTCTTTATTTTTAGTATCCCCAATATCATGGGACTCTTTCTGTCCTTCCTCTGGGAGGTGGGGTAATTCTCTGTGTCACTGAATGTTGTGCTGTTAGGTTTCCATGAAAAAAAGCAGCATCCAATACATGCATCCCCTGTATGACAGTCTTTAAAGGCCAGCATCCAAAAGGCACAGGGCAAGCAAAGAACCCTACTTACATGTCTGCCTTCCTGCATGGATGAGCAAGGATTTCCATAAGCAGCCAGGCAACAAGGCGGAGCCCATGGGACAGTCACTTCTATATTCTCTGGCCAGGGCTTGATTTTATGCACAGCAGCATCTCACATGAAGCTGCCTTATCAGACCGTCTACTCAGACCGGCAGCAGCTTTCTGGGGTCTCGGGCAGAGGTCTTTCACATCACCTACTTGCCTAGTCCCTTTAACTGGAGATGCCGGGGATTGAACCTGGGACCTTCTGCATGCCAAGCAGAGGCTCTGCCACTGAGCCACAGCCCCTCCCCATCTTTTCCCACTAGAAAAGCATCTGCTTCAACCGTAGAAGCCAGTGCCCATGCTTGGAAAAGAGTTTCTTTGCATTATGATTATTTTTTAATATACTTTGAGAAGGAGGGAAGGCCTTTTATTCCTGCCAGTTCTCCTATTCCACATTAACTGCAATTAGTTCATTTATTTTTTAAGATTTATACTCCAGCATAGCTACCAAAATGGCTTACCAAAAAACCAACACCCTATACATAAAAGCACTGCAATTAACAGTCCATTCCTGAAACAATGGCGTGCGGAGTCGGCGGGGAAGAGGCGTAGCGGCACCACTTCCTAAGCCGATTCGCACACGCCGGGGGAATGAAAAAAGCTGTTTCGTGACTTTTTTTGTTTTCAACGGGGCTAAAAGCCCCATTGAAAACAGCAAGGCTGCGCCTGCTAAAAAGCCTGCTAAAAAGCAGGCACAGCACCGCCGTTCCCGGCGCCAGCGTACCGCAGCGAACCGGGATGGGAAGCCGCCTAACGGGCAGCTCCTTCCCCAGCCGGCCCCAGGAACGCCCTCCTGCACCAGCCTCACGCGATTACACGCACTTACGCTGGCGGCGAGGTCACGCCACCTCCAAAGATCTTGCGGCCCAATTCTCAGGAATGGGCTGCAAGTGATCTTATGAACCATACACATGTAAAAATAGGATATGGCATAAGACTTGTGCTCATGGGATGAGGGTTTCCCATGTTTTCCCTCACCAAAAAAACACTTCTGAGGACGGAATACCCTCAGAAATGGAATGGGAATGTGATGTAGGAGGCTGTAGCTAGACGAGGATTAGATGCAATCCTTAAAATGGCAAAATGGTAGTAGTAGGGACCAGTCATAGTTTGAGTTCGTTTGTTGGCATAATGGTCATCTGTATTCACCTTAACGAGTATTATACAACATTGAAATCAACAAATATCTTTAATCAATGTATCCATCACGTGATCACAACAGTGCATGCAAAACCATGTGTATATCTCGGCTTCTGCTGGCAGGCAAGTATTCACCTTCCTGTTAGAAACTAATTGCAGTTGATTGCTGAGCCAGATATTTGGTTCTTCATAGAGTTGTTAAACATATTGTGAGACAGGTTCCTCCTCTAACACAAAACTACATAGGAACAGGTCACACATAATGTCTAACCACAGAGCGAGAAGAATGATACCATCTAGAGAGATAACGTACGATTGATCCTCAGTGCAATTAAATATATAAAGTCCAAATCATTAAAAACTGCAATGATTTTTCTAGACGCAGAGAAAGCTTTTGACAACGTCTCTTGGCATTTTATTTCCAAGACTTTACAACAAATGGATTGTGGAGATTCTCTTTTAACGATTTTTAACGCAATATATTCCGTTCAGAAAGCACGTCTTTTGATTAATGGTTCACTGTCAACAGAATTTGCTATCACAAAAGGCACAAGACAAGGCTGTCCACTTTCTCCACTTCTTTTTGATTTATCAATGGAAGTTCTCTCGAATTACATAAGAAATGATCCAAAGATTAAAGGTCTTACAACAGGAAACGAAGAACACAAAATTAAAAGCTATGCAGATGACGTTGTCTTAATCTGTCAGAATCCCGGACAAACACTCCCACAGGTTTATAACCATATTATGGAATATGCAAAGCATTCCGGTTACAAATTGAACAAAACAAAGACGAAAATTATGACCTTTAACACTACAATAGATGAGGACAAGTACATTAAAGAAGTTACTGGTTGTCAAATCGCCAAGGAATCAGTTAAATATCTGGGTGTCAACATATCTTCACAAAATAAGACACTTTTAAGGTCAAATTATATGAAAATCTGGGGGAAAATAGAATCAGATTTGAGTTTATGGTCAAAAATGAACATTTCATAGTTGGGAAGGATATCGGCGATAAAGATGAACGTACTTCCTAGACTGAATCTTTTATTTCAATTTTTGCCGATTGATATTCCAGACAGAATAATAGAAAGTTGGCAAAAACAAATCAACCGATTCGTTTGGAATGGGAAGAAACCGAGAATTAGATTTAAAGTGTTACAAGACGAAAAGAAAAGAGGAGGACTAGCATTACCTAATATCAAATTATATTACCATGCCGCCTGTCTAACTTGGATTACAGAATGGATAAAATACCCCAAAGCCAGACATGTTATTCTAGAACGAGTAGACCTTGGACAAGGTTTTCAAAAAGTTCTGTGGGATTCTACATCTAAAACTCAAAAGGACAAAGTACCAGAAGATTGCGATGTTAAAATAGCGCTATTGAAAGTATGGAAAAAATATAAAAAGAGAATAAGTCCTTCTCCACTATCCATAATGTCGCCAGTCGAAGCTTATCATGATAACGTTAAATTAAAACCGGGTGTCCATCTTACTTACAATCAAATGATTGAGCCCACAGGAGAAATTAAGACCCTGACCAATCTTCAAGAAAAATTTCAAAAATTGAACTGGCTGACTTATTTACAACTGAGGTCTAATTTACAAAAAGACTGCTTCTATCCCCAGCCATTTCGTGAATTAACAGAATTTGAGCAGATAACATCTAAAAACGATTCACATTTATTAGGAAAAATCTACAAGCTTCTTTTGAAATACGAAACGGAAGAAGAACAAGTAAAAACTAACATGATAAAATGGATGCAAAACTTTGGAGAAATGATTAATATGGACTTATGGGAAAAACTTTGTACTTCTGAAATGAAATATACCGTGTCCCAAGAAGTGAAAGAGAATTGGTATAAAACATTTTACAGATGGTATCTAACTCCTAATATGCTCTCTCAGATGACTACTCCCGGAAAAAGAGGTGCCTGCTGGAAATGTCAAGACACGGACGGTTCCTATTTTCATGTTTGGTGGACATGCCCAAAGTTACAAACTTATTGGAAAAGAATTCATCAAGAACTTCAGCTGATGTTAAATATTAAGTTGACATTTGATGCTAAATTCTATCTACTCAGCATTGTGCCACCAGACTTGCCTTCGAAATTTCAGGACGTTTTTAAATATGCTACTACTGCAGCTAGAATGGTTCTTGCAAGAACCTGGAAACAAACTCACATTCCCGAAATTGAAGATTGGAAAGAAAAACTATTGGAATATGCTAGTATGGCTAAGATGACTTTCGAGATAAACTTAAAATCTAGTGAATCCACAGAACAATTTGACGATAAGTGGGTGTCATTCTATACTTACATGAACCTTGGCTAACTGAATGAAATACGTTGGTTTTGTATTATCTAACTTGTTTTAAACAACTGTCAAGTAAATTTTAGACCTTCATACAATAGAATATCAATATAAGTAGAATAATGAATGACACTTTGTAACAACTTTTTTACTGTAAGAAAATATCTCATAATATACAACTGAGCTTATTTGGGTTTTTTTGTTTTTTTAACACTGTATTGTTTTATACTTATAACGTATTATCCCTCCCCTTTTTTTCCTGTACCCCTTCAGTTATACAAATAAAATAAATAAAAAAAAAAAGAATGATACCATCTAGAAGTCTAAGAAAGCAAGTGATGGGTATAGAAAGAGTTATACCAAGAACTTATTTATCTCTTTTCTGTGTCATTGCAGAAACCAAGCCTGCCTAGTAGAGACCACCTAACTATGAATGAAGGTAAACTACGTTTGTTGTGCAAATATTGGTTTATGATCTTGTCTTGATTTATTAAAAATGTGGGTGTAAAGTGCCGTCCAATCACAGCTGACTTATGAAGATCCCAGCAAAATAGCTTTCAAGGCAAGTTAGGTGGTTTGCCATTGCCTTCCTCTACAGAATCTTCATTCGTGGTTTCCCTTCCAAGTACTGACTGTGGTTAGCTTCTAAGATCGGACAAGATCCGGCTATACCATGCCACCTTCCCTCCTTTATCAAGAATATTTAACAGTTATTTTAAACCAAACTCCCTGGCACATATCCTATTGAAACAGAAGATGCACTGTCAAGTCACTTTTTGTTTAATTAAATGTGAAACCATGGAAATCTTTTACAAATGGATCTTAATTCCTGCATCGAGGAGGAGGAAGTCATTTTCATTCAGCCGGCACAGTTGCGATTTTCCCCTTAAGTATTTGGTGTCTCCTGAGTTTGTTTATAGAAGAGAAAAACTGAATTAGACCTAGTGGGTATATCCTTATCCACTTTTAATCAGTGAGCAATTTTTGCTGGATCACCCAGTGCCTACAGGTTGCTGGGATCTTTCAAAGATTGCTACCATAGGTAGACCTTCCTTATAAGACTGCATACTCAGAAACAAACATAGATTAGTTAAAACTTTTAAAAGATCCTGAGTACATACACTTTCTTTGTAAACTTTGAACTCATTGGTAAAATTCTGGGATTCGGGGGAGTTATGACTGAAGACCTCCCATCTCTGCTACAAACTTCTGCTGCCCTTCTCAGGCAAGGTATAATCGAGATTTGATTGGCTGATGTGTTAGGATTAAGGGAGGGGCTATGGCTCAGTGGTAGAGCATCTGCTGGGCTTGCAGAAGGTCCCAGGTTCAACCCCCAGCATTTCCAGTTAAAGGGGCTAGGCAAGTAGGTGATGTGAAAGACCTCTGCCTGAGACCCAGGAGAGCCACTACTGATTCGGTATAAGGCAGCTTCATGGGTTCATGTGTAGAGGATCCTGCTTCAGAGCAAAGTGTTTAGACTGAATGCTCTGAACGCCTTTCCACCTACACCCCCCACAAAAACTAATGGAGCCTTGGGAAACTGGTTTTGCCATTCTGTTTCAGTCACACAAACTTCTATTATTTCCCTGACTACTTAGCATAATCATATTGTTTCTGGAGGGAGAAATTCACACAGCAAAGGGCATGAACTGATGGGACTCCAAACCTGTGCCTAAACCTTCCGTTGCTTCAATTCCAGCACAACAGAGAACGGAAAGTCAAGTTTCCAAAATAACAGCTTTAACGTCATGAGTTGGGTCACATCCAAAGTCAAGCCATACTAATTTATATCCTCAATCTTTTTCAAAAAACAGATAAACCGATACCAGCTGAACGTCGCCGGGGTTCCAACCAAGATCTTCCTCTTCCACCAATCCCATCTAATCTCCACAAGTAAATATTTTTCATTTGCATTTGGTGTCTTTGTTTCTCCATAAAACGATCTGCTAATTTCAGACTATGGAAAGAACAAACATATTTATGCAGGGGAGGGAATGAGATAGGTATACTATTGTCTTATTGACAGAGCTCTATTGGCAAAGCCCTGCTAATGCAAGAAACGCAATACTAACCACCGTACTTGCCGTTCCACTTGCCAGAAAAGGCAGCCACGCTTTTAGCCTGCTCTCCATTATATGTGCTAGAACTCAGATAATGTTGGGACGTCACAAAGGTCTGCATTTATCCAGCTCCTCTACAACTGGTGGTGAGAAATTGCAAAAACTGTACCATCGCTCCATAACGTTAAGGGGGAAGCTAAATACACATTTAGTATAACATCTAGCTTAGTTCTGTGTCTCAAAAGTAAACCAGGGAAGAACAGATAGTTTTTTAAACAGTAAATAGGTTGGGTTCTATCACTCCCTTTCACTATGTGAGGATTCTTGCTCCACCAGAACAAGGCTCCTTACTTAGTGGAAGACGGGCATAGGATCCAACCCAAAGTATAAAGGGTTCACTGGCATAGTTCATTAAAAAAAATATTAACACTTTTTTAGAAGTATGTTAGTTTTACCATAAATGTTTGATATTTTGTGCCCGCCTTGAAGCATGCTTTTCTAAGTGCATTGTTATTGTGTACAACCCTTTGTAGGGTTTTGTTGTTGTTGTTTTATAAAAAAAACACTGTGGGGGAAATGTAGAATCCCATAGAAACTGAAATGAGGAAAACCTTCCTACATTTCTTTAATCTCTAACCATTTGTTTCAGACCACTACCACAAAAGCCACCTCTCTCTCTAAGTAAGTACACTTCTTTACTTGAATAAAGTTAGGGTTAGTTTTAAATCTTCGCATCATGGATCCGGAAGATCCAGAATTAAAGTTCATCTCACTCTCTTCAGCACTGATATGGCAGCACCAAGCCGAAAGACCGCTCCTGGAAAAGGCAATAGCCTCAATGAAAGGGCATGTCTTTTGTAGCCAACAGAGTTCTGTTGTCTTGTAATAATAAAAAAATATGGCTATAAGGATGGAATCTTATGTTACCTTGTTTCTTCTTCCTTAGGATCACCGGATCCCCTGAATTGCAGCTTAGCTACCCCATGCTATAGCATTTCTAATACAACAGAACAGGTATAATTTTTACGAAACAATAGAGGAAGTGGACTGCCACCAACTTCTGGGAAAGATATAATGAGAGATTGTAAATACTAATCCTTAGTTAAAGGTTTGGCCTACTCACATGAACACATGAAGCTGCCTTATACTGAACCAGACCCTTGGTCCGTCAAAGTCAGTATTGTCTACTCAGACTGGCAGCGGCTCTCCAGGGTCTCAGGCAGGGGCCTTTCCCATCACCTGCTTGCCCCGTCCCTTGAACTGGAGATGCCGGGGATCGAACCTGGGACCTTCTGCATGCCAAGCAGAGGTTCTACCACTGAGCCACAGCCCCCGCCCCTATTACAACTCCACCAAAGTGAACAAAAATCAAATATTTTATAATAATCAAGTATTTGTAAATCTTCTTTAATCTTCAGCAACCTTGCATTTACCATTCAGCAGTAGTTTTTGTAGGAAACCTGACCAAATAATTAACCACAACATTAAGTGAAGAAATAGCTGTTCAACAAGAACTTAGCAAAATACAATTTTTAACTTCAGGCATACAAAGGAGAGTATGGACTGCTTCGTACACTAGCATAAATACCCTGGCACACTCTCCAGCATGCAAAATATACACAATCTATGTCATAAATGTATATTGCTGCTCTCCTGGCCAAATCCACATATGCCCTGCAGGCCCCTCATACTGTTTCTGAGGGTCCCACTGAGCAGGATTTCATTAAGCACAGCTTAATGGTAAACGAGGTAGGAAAGTTGCGTTCCACAAGCACTGTGGTGCTTCGGATCCAAACTAATTTTCTGTTCCTAAATAATGTTTTTAAGTACACAAGTACTTTTTCCCCCCACAGGACCCTAGCATTCACGGTAGAGCATGGTATATGGCTTCCAGTGATCGAAAAACAGCCGAGGATGCATTATACAAATCAAACAAGGTAGAAATATTTCAGTACTGATACTCTTTTAAGAACTCTTCAGAAGCATGGGAAAGGAACATGGTTTATTTTTTTATTAAGAGGCATACCACTTACGGGCATGAATGGCGCTCATCACAGATCTTCATAAAACGAGTTCTATCCAAGTCAGTAGTACATCAGCAGGGCACTTCCACTCATGCAAGAGGGGAGCAGTTTTAGCTTATTTTCCCTTTCCCATTGCATCTACCTGCACTGCATCCCAACCGCTCTCAAGAATTCCTGGACTGCAGGAGGTGCAGGGAACTGCAGTGTGATAGGGAAGGAATGCCCATAGTTCTTTGGATCCAGCCAAATACAATTTGAAAACAGTCGTGCCAGCCCCCTTCTTTCAAAACGCAGGCAGTTCACATTCACATTGTGAGATAATGGAGAATGTACAACTTCCATGGCCTGTACCCTACCACCCCATTAAGCAATATCCAACATATGGAGCCTTCCTCCAGTGGAAGTGAAGGAAGGAGGCTTAGACTCGAGCTAGCCCTTCCAGCCTAAGGTAGGATACTGCCCAATAGAACCACCACCTCAGTAACTCAAAAATATCACTAGACATTTAGCTGCAAGACATCAGTGGCGAGTTATCAAATTGCATGTTTTGGAGGTGCAAGGATTAAGAGAAGCAACCTCCATTGCAGGGAATGATGGGGGCTCTCAAGACTTCACTACATCACGCTGGAGAGCCAGTGTGGTGTAGTGGTTAAGAGTGGTGGTTTGGAGCGGTGGCCTCTAATCTGGAGAACCAGGTTTGATTCCCCACTCCTCCACATGAGTGGCGGACACTAATCTGGTGAACTGGGTTGGTTTCCCCACTGCTACACATGAAGCCAGCTGGGTAACCTTGGGCTAGTCACAATTCTCTTAAAACTCTCTCAGCCCCACCAACCTCACAGGGTGTCTGTTGTAGGGAGGGGAAGGTAATTGTAAGCTGGTCGGATTCTTCCTTAAGTGGTAGAGAAAGTTGACATGTAAAAACCAACTCTTCTTCTTCCAGCATATCCCCCAACCAATACACTTTGTAACCGCACATCTTTTTAAAGGAACAGACAGTAGTTTGCAAGTAAGAGGTTGACCACCATCTCTTCAGTGTTATAACCACCATATGCTTAATTGAAAATCCAATCTTGCTGTTAAACTTGATGTGAGGATTGGCTGCTTCCTAAGATCAGGAATCTACTGGGGGGTATACTCTAGATAAAATATTCTAGATATATCAGTGGGTAAATGGTGTTGGGATCATAGTTTTGAATTTGTTGTGGAAGCCAAACAGATTTCTTCAAAATGGATAACAACAAGAGTTTGAGAAAACAAGGATGCAGTATTAGAGAGCTGATGCCACAACACCAATTCCATCAATCCGTTAGGATGTCAGAAAAAAAGATTTAGAAAAATTAATGTGCTACTAGAAAAATTAATGTGTTCTGCAATTAACCTAATTACTTTGTTTTTTACTTGATTTAGGATGGATCTTTCCTAGTAAGAAAAAGTTCTGGACAAGACTCAAAGCAACCATATACACTAGTTGTATTTTACAACAAGCGAGTATATAACATCCCTATTAGATTTATTGAATCAACAAGACAATATGCCCTAGGCAGAGAAAAAAGTGGTGAGGAGGTAGGTTACTATTTCTTTGTTTTAGACCTTAATACTTAAATTGTAATTTTAGTTACACTACTTATGAACTTAGAGCCCCGTGGCGCAGAGTGGTAAGCTGCAGTACTGCAGTTCAAGCTCTGCTCACGACCGGAGTTCGATCCCAACGGAAGTTGGTTTCAGGTAGCCGGCTCAAGGTTGACTCAGCCTTCCATCCTTCCGAGGTTGGTAAAATGAGTACCCAGCTTGCTGGGGGTAAAGGGAAGATGACTGGGGAAGGCACTGGCAAACCACCACCTAGTAAATGTCAGGATGTGATGTCACCCCATGGGTCAGTGATGACCCGGTGCTTGCACAGGGGACCTTTACCTTTTTTTTTAACTTATGAACTTAAAAGCATTATTTCATAAAATAACTGATTTAACCATTACTTTCTAACACGTGCATCTAAATAAAAATAAAACATTATTTCAATTCAAGTGAGGCCTAATTAAAGTTGAGTACCATCCCTTCACTATTTATTTTAATAATCAAATCACCCTTCATTAAAAGCTTCAGAAAAACCCTTCATAAAAAAAGGGAGATCTTAACCGTGACTATATTTAAAAGCAGAATGGCAACATTATCATTTATCCAAATTTTGTACAAATCAAAGGTGAAAGGAAGTTAGGGGGAAAGTCACAATTCAACTGAATAGCCTGCAAATAAAAGAGGAACATCTAATTTCCACTTAGCGGCATGCACTTCTAAAATCTTTTAAATTCTTACAGAGTTGGATCTAAGTTATCGTTCCACCTGTGGAAAGTGTGTTCGCTCTTGGGCTGTTTCACGCCACGCTGTTTGAGGAACTAAATCTGAAAAAATGTGTCTGCTTGTTGAAGTTATGGAATCTTCTAATTGCACAAGGGCTTACAGTACACCACAAGTGGCTGTTTTCATTCTGCTTATGGTTCTTTAGATTCAGCCCACAGAAATCAAATTATTGAAGTCAATATATCGTTTTAAACATACCTTCAAGAATTTGTACCGTATTTTGTTGACATCCAATTACAATATACTGTTCTAATATTAATGTTCTGACATGCCAGTCAGGAAATCAGTGTACAGATTTTTTTTTTTTAATGAAAACTTTTTTTGGATTTTTTTGAGAACACTGTAATAAAACAAGTGTTTGCATTGCACGTCATAAGATTTAACAGTATGTCTAAATATTAGTTTTGAATCAAACACTCAGCAATGTTACTTTTGTATTTCGCTTGTATTTTGCATATCCATCACTCTTACTGTGCAACCTTGAAGGGGGGCAGAGCCACTTATAAGCCAGCATGACCCCGGTGCCAGCATCTGTGCCACTTGCACCGTCCAAAGTGGCACGGACGCCAGCAGAGGGCAATTTACACCAGCTCCCGGCAGCATTTCCAGCACAAGTGCTCACCCCAGCGTTCCTGGGGGCATAGCTGCCTTTAGGCAGCTTCCAAAGCCCTTTCACCCTAGGAACATGCCATTTTCTGGCGTTTATGCCTTGTAAATAGCTGGCATAGCCCCATGAAACTCAATGAGTTTCACTGGGTTTTTAATGCAGTTTTAATGTTTTTTTCCTGGCTGGGAAACCTCTCAGGAGGCACCGTGGTTGCCCCATCCCTGGCCATTAACTAACCCCCCCCCCTTAAGATCGGAATGTTACTTTTCAAGGATAATTCATTTTCTGATGCAAGTTTATTACTCAGCTGCTAGAAAAGCTTCTAATTAAAATATATGGATGCAGCATATTTCGCACTGAACAATTTTGTTTATATACTGCTGCTTATAAAACAATTTTGTTCATATATTTCGGAGCTGTGCAAAAATACTGAATTTTGGGCATTTTGTAATCCACTTCATTAATATGTTAAGTATTAGCTTACCTCATGATCCAAAGGTTATATTATTAGGGCATATTAAAAGATTGTTGTTTTGTCAAACTTGGAATCTTAAAATAATCCTTGCTACCAGATGGAAAGAAACAGATCCTCAATTTCCAAGAGATTGGTTGTATTTTGTTTCGGAAAATGTATTGGAAAATTGACTTATCACCAAAGAACATTAAGAAATTCTTCTGATGTTTCAAATTTATGGAACTTTGGGCTGTGTTCATAATGTTCTGGAATGATAAGGCTACAAAGAGAATTTCCCTTATGTTTTCTGTGAGCTACTCTGAGCAATCTCTCTATGGTGTTGGTATTCCTATTTTGAGGAATTACAGAATCATTGTTATTATAAACCATTGTTTACTTATTAAATAGCAGGAATAGCTATGAAAAAAATGCAAATATAGTAGTTGGCTGAATTAGCAACAATGCTAACAATGCTAAGTAAACCATCTATCTGTTTTCTCAATCCAGCGCTTCGACAGCGTGACAGAAATAATAGAAAATCATCAACGAAATTCCCTCGTTCTCATTGACAGTCAAAACAATACCAAAGACTCTACCAAACTAAAATTTATTACCAGAGTTTGATAAACTGCACTGAGAACTCAACATGGAAAAATATTATAGGCCTCATCTTCTGACAGGGTTCAAGATTAAGCATTTGAACAAGAATCTAAACCTACTATTAGACTTTTTTGCCAGCTTTATCAGCAAGAACCACTTTTTAAATAAGACCACACAATTTTATAAGAGAACAAAGATTAATTTGATACTGGTAGTTAATTAAGAATTGTGACTTCAGTTATGATGCAGCTGTTTCAAATTCACACCTGAGCCGTTATGTACTTGAAATATATTTTTTCTCAAGACATTGTGAACTTCAAAGAGAAGCAGAATACTCACTGTTAACATGTAATTGTTTAATGCATGGGTTCTCAACAAGGGGGGAATTCCCCCCGGGGTGGGGGGAATTTTAGGGTTCCGGGGGGGGGAATCGGGACCACTATTCAGCAAAATGTGATGTCCTGTAGATTATGTACAATCTGTAAAATTGTAGTTTGTTTTTTTGAGTTAGACTATCTTGGGAAGGGAGGAAATATATTCTGAACAATGGTGAAAGGGGGGAATGGAGCAAAAAAGGTTGAGAACCACTGGTTTAATACATGTAAAGGGATTGTGCCTTCCACAGCTCTGTTGCTAATGTTAACATGAAGATCACAGATTTGTCAAATTTAAGACTATCTATGCCAAGATAAGCTACCCTTTGTAATAAGTTAAAGACAGGATTGTTTGCCACGACAGAAATCCAAAGGCAAGTCAGGATTTCAGTATGATGTAATGAATTTCATAATAGCTTCAGCTGTATTTGTTGGAACCACTGTTACATGGTGTGTTTTTAATTAAAAGAACATGTAAATATATTAAAAGAACTGAATTTCTGTTAACCATGATTTGAGTGCGTGTATGTATGTTTTATTTTGATTAAGCTCTTCATAGCTGTCACATTTATAGTATATCCTAGCCACCTCTCAAATTCTGCATACAGACTCGAAAGTAGACTTGCATGCTACAACTGTTTAAATATTCACATTCAATAGGCAACCGGTTATCTTACAATTTATTGGATCTTAAGGAATTTGTACTTGGAATCTTCTTAAAACTTCACTGTTTATATGAGACGGACATAAGTCTATTCTAATTCTTCATTTGCTGGGAATAAGGTATTATTTTCTTCCATCATGAAGAAATTTGAATTTGAGACAAGACACGCCACACATTTTTCAGACTAAGCTACTTTGTTCTGAGACAGGCTTTTAGAAGTTCAGTGGTGTGGAAGTGAGCCAGCAAGGATCCAGTTATTGACCTTTTACTTCCACTGGCAATGGGAGACTGATGCACTCTTAGGCATGTATTTTATGTAAACTATACCACTGAGACTAAAAAAGAATACATAGTATACCACTGAAACATTCTACTTTCATTTTATAACCACTAACCTTTTTAGCCCATGGTCTTAGCCCCATTTTCTCTTTTCCATCCCAAACCCATATTCACAGTCATCTTCCCCCACCCCTCTTGCGTTTCATCAATCCTGGGTTTTTGTTTTTTTTTACATCAAATTCTGCAACTTTGTGATTGTACAGTTTGCTCAAACAAAAGAGTATTGAGTTTGCGAACACAGAATACACATTCTAGGTGTCAAGGCTTTTTTTAAAATGTGATAAACAGCTTAATTTTTTTACTTCTGAAAATATTTCTAATGCTTTAAAGATTTCCTATTAAAAACAATTTAAAGGAGGCATCTGGACTCACTAGCATGTTTCTGTCAAGGCTCCAATGACAAACAGGGCACAGAAGCAAATGTATCTCTGCTCAAGAATCACTCAGTTATTTTACAAGTCTGTATACTTAGATGGATAACTTTTTCACATTGTACGAAGTAACAATATAATTGAACAAACCAAATTCAATCCAGCTCCATGTTAAGGCAAATCATATTTTCTGTGTTGCTATGAAACTGGCATTTATTTTATATCAGAAATGTTCTAATATCAAAATGCAATATGTAACTCGGGGGCTACAGGATGTTGCAGTCAACTATGTTATTTCTTTCCAAAATAGCCAATCTATTTATAGTTTCACAGCAAAGGAATTTTTGCACACATTTCTACCTACTTCAAATAGCTGATGCCACCAAATTCAGTAAATTCTAAATATTTGCAAAAATGAAGTCTTTTAAGTTTTTGTTTCCACTCAATATAACAATGTCAACCAATGCTTTGTTTGGCTCTCATGCACAATTAATACAGGTAAGGATGAAGAATGATGAACTACTTGCACTCCAACAATGCAAGCATGCACTTACTTTCCAGTAGATATGCATAAAATATAGCATTTATTAGTATTTTAGTAATAATTTATTATTTATTTTTAGTAATATTTATAGCCTCGTGGTGCA
Organism: Euleptes europaea; assembly: GCF_029931775.1. NCBI lineage: Eukaryota > Metazoa > Chordata > Lepidosauria > Squamata > Sphaerodactylidae > Euleptes > Euleptes europaea. Next base: position 79,843,840 of record NC_079316.1, read on the forward strand.
GAGTGGTAAGCTGCAGTAATGCAGTCCAAAGCTTTGCTCACGACCTGAGTTCGATTGCAACAGAAGTCGATTTCAGGTAGCAGGCTCAAGGTTGACTCAGCCTTCCATCCTTCCAAGGTCAGTCAAATGAGTACCCAGCTTGCTGGGGGTAAAGGGAAGATAAAAATGGGGAAGGCACTGCCGGCAAACCACCCCGTAAACAAGGCCTGGCTAGAAAATGTTGGGATGTGGCATCACCCCATGGGCCAAGAATGACCTGGTGCTTGCACAGGGGACCTTTACTTTTTAATATTTATAGAGGTCACTTTTATGTATCTCAGTAGCAAGGCAGATTTATTAGTCATTCCTATCAGCATGTTGAAAGGAACAGCAAAACAAAAAAACAACAACCTATGCTTCAATCTTTATTCTCTACCAGCTATAGGCTGTAAGCTCTGCACTGACTGCAAGCTGTAAATATGATTCTCTTCTTTGCCAACTTTAAACTGCAAGCTTTCAAGCTCTGCACTACTGCAAGTTGTAAATATTACTCTTGAGACATTTATTTCAAGCTGCAAGCATCTTTACAAGCTATACACTTCAAGCCTCCAGGTTTTTTTACCTGTTCATGGAAGACTTATCTGATACCTACCTTATTGTATCGATGTTCTGACGGATATACACACGAGGCTGCCTATTATATGTCTTGTTTTTGATGAAACGCTCAATAATTGTGTTATGTCCAGTTTTTCTTAGCATCTTGTAATTAACTTGTAGCCAGCTCCTTGATAGCGCTTAAGAGTTCCGTTTGGCTTGACGTTCTCATTTGTTTCGACTTAGCTTGTTTGCACACTACATTGCTTTCAGTATATTATTTCATATTGGCCATTGTGCTGGTTATCTGATTTGGAAAAGGAATAGCAAACCATCTTCAAGTCTGATCTACCACTGCTTCAGAGATGGAAAATACATTGTCAATTGGAATTTTTCCCACATTGAAAGTAATATTTAGAATGGAATACCATTTAATTGCATCCAACACTTCTGAATAGTAATCAGTTTACTCAGAATCATTGGAACATATTTTTTAAAATATTAAACAGTTCAATTTTGTTAGTTGTGACAACTGACTAAAATTTAACAGCTATATTACAAAAATAATGGCAAAAATGTAGTCAGCTAGCATACACTAATTTATGCAGCAAGGATAACTCTGCTATAGCAGAAAGAAGTGGCTTGACAAACACTCCGGCTAGATACTCTGCAGCTCAAACCACATGACTGAACTTTTGTGGAAGGCAAATTAATTTTCAAAAAGCCTGTCAACAGCTTTAAAACATTTCCTCTGTGTTTTGCAGGTTATTTTGAACTCCATCACATTCATGGTGTGTACTTCGAGACTTTTTATATGAATACAAAAAAGTTATATGTATATAGAAGTTGGAATGTCCACACATGGAAACTGGTTCATCATCCTAAACCTCTTTTGGTAAACTTATACTATAGCCATATATAAGCATATTTAAGCTGATACCTTTCTAAAGTTGGTTCAAGTGATTAAGACCAAGACTGTTTTTTAAAAAATTAAATGTTAGCTACACATTTTTAACAGCAGACTGATCACTTCATTATTTTAAATACCCAATACAAAATATTTTTGTCTTTACTCATTATTTTAAATACCCAATACAAATACAGAGCAATATAGAAACATAACAAATATTTTAACACCAAAACATGTGCAGGGGAATTCGAGGTAATTCTGAATTGCATTTCTTGTTCATTATTTTCCTGAGAGTGTTTAAACACTGAAAAAAATAATATTACAAATATGAGACCAATGTTACTGCTCATTATACTTATAAATATCCCTGCTAATTTCATAGGACTGGTTCTCATAATCAAATGAGACTAATTTTTCTACAACCAACCAATGTGCAACAAGGACTAACTGCTCACTTTCCTTAATTTTACTTGTATATTAATTTTGCTTGTATATTATTTCTTCTAATACACAGAGGATAATCTCACATACTGTCTATTCAGGCCACACTAACTAGGGAGGGATCCCAATAAGTTAGAAGACTTGGGGATGTGTGGACACTTTTCCAACTTGGAGGGCAGGACAAGAGAAGCGACTGCTACAGGCTGTACCACATTTATTAGAACATGGTATCTGCCCTATGCCGTGACAGAAGACCCTTATTCTTTTTCAGGTCAAGAATATACTATCTTTAAACATATGCGATAAAACTCGGTTCCAATGCTACATTCCCATTGTGAGGGATTCAAGAGGAAGCCGTGGCTCAGTGGTAGAGCATCTGCTTGGCATGCAGAAGGTCCCAGGTTCAATCCCTGGCATCTCCAGTTAAAGGGACTAGGCAAGCAGGTGATGTGAAAGACCCCTGCCTGAGACCCTGGAGAGCTGCTGCCGATCTGAGTAGACAATACTAACTTTGATGGGCCAAGGGTCTGAGTCAGTAGAAGGCAGCTTCATGTATTCAAGTATTCAGTGTTAATTAGGTTTAGATTTCTCTCCAGGAAGCAACATTTGAATAGGTTAATGAAAAGTTAGAGATGCAATCTTATCTTTCACAGATAAAAATTTAAAATATTTGGACTGGACTGAAACTTTAGGTTAGATTTTGTAGAGTAGATGGTGAAATCAACACAAATAAAAACCTGAGGAGCCTGAGCAAAAATCAAACTCCATCTCTACAACACAACCGCCAGTGCTGTATTGTCAGTATTTCATAATTAGTCAATAATTGTCAAAATAAGTTCCATAATTTATGGCAAGACATACAACTAAAATGGTAAAAACATGCTTTCTGTCTGAATCAGAAAGGCGCCCAGACATGGAAGACGGTTTTTCTATGGAGTACCAAATGACTCACAGGAATTGGTGAAGCATTAATGTTCACAGTAAGAAAATCAAAATTGAAGCACTCCTAATAAAAAGAAATATTACCCCACCCCCCAATACTGAACACTGAAAGTCAACATCGGATTTCTAGGACACAAAAAAAGTCACTGAAACACCATACACGTTGTGAATACATTTCCAACCAATTTCATTCTTAGGCTTAAACACAGTAACATGTTTATTGATTTATATGAAAAATACTCCACTAAGAAAGTAGACAAACTGCACAGAAATAGTACAAGTGTCATGTGCATAGCAATATAGCTTAAAGCATTCACATATGGCTTTGTTAAAAAGAAACTGTTAGGAACCCTGGCCCTATGTGGACCTGTAGGTATACAGTTGACACAAAGTAAACTGCTTCACATCTTTTAGGCACTTGCTAACAACAGTGTTCAATCCCTGGAAAAGAAAATGTTTTTCTGTTTATAAGATCAAGGAAAAATACGGCAATTGCAGTGTGCAGTTGAAAAAAACTTTTTAGTAGTGCATGCACAGAGCTGGAAAAATACAATTCCTGTGCAAGATTTATAGCAAATAACTGAAGTACAAAAATATTTACACATTTCAATTTTAAATATATACAGAACAAAAGCCCTGAAGTTCATTTTCTAAATAAAAATATATGACATGATAGTAGTAACAAAATGCAATTTACACTGCAATTGCAACTATTTAATTTAAATTCATACACGTTCATTTTAGATGCTACCACAAAACTTGCTCTTCCTTTTAAAAAATGCATTTAATACATTGCTGTCATCCAAAATCTGTACTTCTTGTTTTGCCTTCTTCACCAACCATAATAAATTACCCTAATGAATTCCAGTCTCGAGTGGCTTCCATTAGATGACGCTGCCCATGCCCCACCCAGTTGTCCTGGTTGTCAAATATCCTCCCACAAAACCAGCAGCTAAATTTAGTTTTCAGCGTATTATCAGAGGTACTTTTTACAATCTGATAATTGTTTTTGCTAGTCTTCTTCAGTGTTAATTTTAAAACGAACCTCTCTTTTACAGGACTAACAGGTTTCAGCATTCTGCGCTTCTTTTGGGAGAGATCACCAGTAATTATGTACAAACTGTTACTACAATATTCTGGCTCCAGAAGAGCATCAATAGTTCTCTTTGACAAAGAAACCTTTAGTACATGTCCTTTAAATTTAGCAATAGTCTTCATAACATTTACAACTTCTGGAACATCTGCATCAGGATGATTTAGTACTACAACTGGCTGATTTCTTCGGGGGCATTTGATTAGTTGCTTAGAATTAAAAGGAAGTAATTTTAGAATCCTCACAGTGTCTTTTGACACTTTTTGACTACAAGGAGCCTGAATCAAAGATTCCAGTTCACTTATATCCATTTGATTTTTGTCTTTACACTTTCGATGCAGCATTTTCTTTCTAGGGTATTCCTGAAGGTCATCCTTAGCTTTCCGCTTCAAATTCCTGTTCTTCTGTGAGGCTGTGAGAGTAGAAACCTTAACATTAGTTTGCTTTGAATGCCGCTTAGGTTTTGAGATTTTGTTTGTCATTGTCCCTGTTGACCTTTGGCTTCCAAAACTGCTCCCTTCGTTGGTCCTTTTTTGCACTGAGTCAGATGGACATTTTTGTGACCGTGTCTTCCCATGTTTAGAGGAATATACAGATTCTACAAAAGTGAAAGGGTCCTTGGATTTACAGCTTGACAAACAGGCATTTTCTGGCATCGATTTACCTGGTAAGATTAAGGCATCACTAGAAGAAAAAGCTGTCCTTTTTTGCTCTACAGCAGGGCTATTAAGGGAATGCATATTATTGAACTGTAAAGATGACGCAGCATTGCTAACTGGTTGACAGTTCTCTGCAGTAGGAAAGGTCTTAATTTTCAAAAAAAGCTTTTGTTGCACTGCTCCAGGTTTCTTTGGTTCCGTATTTTGAGTACAAGCAGTACCCTGAAAAACATTATGGTTCTGTACGAGAGACTTGTTTGGCGACATACATTTCAGAAAAACTGCTTGTCTGCCATTGGGCAAAAGTGCATAAACAGGTTGTTCTTGTCCAATCTCCTGTTGTTTTCTTGACTCCAAGGAGTCAACTTTACTGCCTTGATAACCTGCTGGTATTTTCACAGAGGAAATTCCACTCTCATGACAGACGCCGGAATTAGCAACATGAAGCAACTCCTTATGCGGCACACCAACCGATGATGCGCTTACTGTTCCACTGCATGCCCTAACACCAAAAGAGTTTTGTACACTTCTGGAGCTTCCTATTGTCAACCCCAGCTGTGGTGTCGATACTGCTTCTTTAGCACACCCCTTAGAGAAAAATGTATCTAAAACCTGAGAATTGTTTTCAGTGGCATTTGCAATTGTTCCAAGTGGCCCACTACCAAATGTCAAAATCATTCCAGGTCCTTTGTTTACAAGTAACGACGGAGGTCTTGTTGCCTGAGTATTTGATGAACTTATGCTTGGAGAAGGCTTTCCTGTAATAACCTGTAAACCCTGTTGGTGGGCAAGGCGCAAAGGTACAAAATACCTTGATGGAGGTGATTGAAGTAGCACTGCTTTCTTCTGTTCTGAAAGTGATGGACAAGTAGCATTAGGACCTTGGATAGTGTAGTGCAATTTATCTTTTGCCAACTGTTGTGTTATGATTGTATCCGTCTGAGTTTTACGCAATGTACCCATTCCTGTTGTCCTTGGAGTTGACTGTGTTTCTTGCATTCTGAAAGATGTCATTGGGACCCGTCGTTCATTCCTAAAATATACACTTTCTTTTGTTGCGTTGCAGTTCAAATTTAGCTCTCTTTTAAACGTAGCAGGAGAATGGGCTAAGCTGGACATAACTGTTTGGTCTCTGAAGGGTGTGAATGTTCTGTAATCTGAACTATTTGAAAATGATTGATCATAATCAGTTTTTATGTACTTCTGTGGCTGAATAGTTGGCTTTACTTTTAACACATCTTGTAATGACTGGTTTACTTCTGGTGACAAATAATTGGATGCCTGGTTACTCTGGAGTGAAAAAACTGATGTTATTTTAGGCATAGATGAATTAATACAATTAGAAGCATTGTCTTGTTTAGAGTTTTCAGCTATATGTTCCAATACTTGCTTTACCCGAGTATTCAAATATCGCTTGCCGTCATGATGATTTTCTGTAAAACACTGTCCATCAATGGTATATTTGGACTGACCGGTTGAAAATACTGGAGCATTCTTAGTATTTACATTGCTATAAACAGGTGGCATTGAAGATCTTTTTTCTAAATTTAACCCTGCTACAGACTGTGGAAAGCATGCTGCAGTTTCACCTACCGGGCTGCTTTGGACAGGAAAAGTCTTGTTGGATATAAGCTCCTTGGATGTATCCAGAATGCCTATTTTAGAGTAATTATGAAAAGGCAATGTTGTTTGATTACGATAATCAGTTGGATAATAGACATTATCGTGTTTACTGTTCCTGTTCACTTCACCGTTCAGCATTTTGAATTCTGAAAGAAATGTTTTCTTCATGGGGTCATAATGGAGCATATTTGTTCCAGCAGAGGATAACACCTGAGGATGATCTTGAGGTATACTATTCCTCCAGGAGACATTGTCTTTTGTTCCAGTCTGCGACACCGAACCAGAACCAAACATGGCAGTATCTGGCTTCGATGGAAAACGAGTAGTACATTTTCCTACCACCACAACAGGAGGTACAACAGCTCGAGATGTATTCCAACTAAAGTAACTGTTACTCTCTTGCTTTATTTTTCCTGAATATTGATTAGAATATTGGTTAGATAATGCAGTTGTTAATGAGTGAGCAGAATTATTTGCAGACATTTGTTGATTACTTTCATGATATCCAGCACCTGAAAATAAGCTGAGGTTGTCATGCTGAAGACATTCTGCTGAACTATCTTTAACCCCATCAATTTTATTACCTGCTGGCAGTTTCGGTTTCTCTGTGGGTAAAAGTTTTATTACTATATGTTGCTTTCCATCCACCATTTTGAATCCCATAAATTTAGCACTGTAGTTTGCTGGAACAGATATTTTATTATTTTTCACCATCAATACTGTAGGACCATGAACAGCTTTTTTCAGCAATCCCAGTCCAGAACATAATCCATCTTCTGTTCTATTGTACTGTAGTGCTGTAGAGGATTTTGTTCCACTGTGGATATGCTTTTCACTAAGAAAAATGTGGTCTTCATTTAACTGCATATCTTTTGCCGACTGGCTTATCTCTTCAGATTTAGGCTCTATGTTATTTGCATCTCCAACACCTTGTTCATCTTCTTCAATCACACAACTACCACTGGTAATTCTTTTGCGTCTCCATAGTGCCTTTCTTGAAGCCCCTGTTTTGTACCTTTTCAAGATAAGTTTAAGTCCTGTTGAAGTATCCATCTTCTTCTCACTGTTATCTGCATCCATTTTATCTTTTACATACAGGTGGTCTCTGTGCAAAGCAATAATATGTTTTAAAAGATAGGTTTTCCGTGACGCCATGTAATTACAATACTGACAACTGAAGGGAAATGTGCCAGTGTGCGAAACAACATGTTTTTGAAACTCTTCGTTTGAGAAACTTACATGTTGACATTTATCACATTTATACTGTATTTCATTGTGCCTATGAATATGCTGAACAAATGTGCCTACATCCAGGGTAGAAAATCTACATTTTGCACATTGAAAATGACCATTTACGCAATGCCTAGATGTGAAATGTTTCGTCAGATCCAACAACGTATATCTGTGTTCGTCGTTACAGATTTCACATTTCACTAAAGTGCTACGATGCGTCCGACGGTGTTGGTTAAATGACTGAAAGTCATTAGCCGAAAAATTACACATTTCACAGGGGTAAGATGGCAACTCTCCACGGTGCAGCAGCTGGAAATGTTTCTGTAGATCATTTGGGCTGTATCGAATGTTGTTTCTGCATTTTGTACAGCTAAAATTCAGTATTTTCGCAGATGTTTTCAATCCCTCTTCATGGTACAGTTCTGCTTTACTTTGTGGAGCAAATATCTCAGAGCAGTTTGGATAGCTACCGTTCATATCCTCTTGTATGAAAATTGCAGTTGCAGGTTTCTCTTTACATCGAAACAATTTCATGTATCTGTCAATTTCATGTTTAGTTATTACTTCATTGGGGATATTTACCCTGGGCAATTCTATTTTCACATTTTTTAATCCATGGGAGAAAATGTCCGAAATTGCAGGCTGAGGTGCAGACTTTTGAACAGCAGTTTCTGATACTGGATCACATATGCTATCCAACACATTATCTTTTAATAAGATTGCCTTTTCAATGTAAAAGGATTGTTCCTGTTCGAATGACATTTTTTAAAAAATACTTTAGTATACTGTATTTTGTCCGTTAGGTATACTGTCTTCTTTGTCCTTGTGCTGAAATATTTCCAGAGGCGCAGTTTTTTCCAACTAAGTATACCTGAAATAAAAATTACAAAGTTAATCTTAAAAGACTGTACAAGCAAAAGATGCTCACACCAGGTTCACATTATAAAATCTAACGACTGGTGCACTAACACAGCCACAAAAAATAAAGGTGAGCCCAACTATTAAAGCTTTTAATCTAACTTTTCTCTCCATGGCATAGTCGCTTCTGATTTAGCAGTTTAGCAATTATAGTTGAAATCTGCACGGTAGCAATTAACGAACGTTTTAGCAGCTGCCATTCCTTCCTAGATACCCAAGTTATTATACTCTTCCTTCACCAACTGCTTCTCATACATCAGCCATTCTCATCAGCGGCTATAGCTCATGAAGCAACACATCATTGCCTGTTGTTGTCCACCCCAAACCCTGCTAACCCCATAGCTCCTCCTCTCGTCTATTTTCAAAGCTAATATAAAGCACTTTACTGGCCTTCTTCCTCCAAATTAATCAGTAAATGCAGCACCAACTAGCTTTCTATGACTATTCTATTCATGCCATGCTTGGACAACACATGATAGAACACACAAACATCACCACTACACTAACAGTGCAATCCTAGGCAGTTATACCATTCTAGACACACTGACTTCAATTCACTTAGAAAAGCATAACTCTGCTTAGGATTGCACTGTAAGTTGTGCAAGTGAGAATCCACGAAAAATGTAACTGATCATTCTGTTGACTTCTGCTGAAAGAAGTTATTTGCTTTTACAGAAGTAAAGCTTCTATTAAACGTATCAGTAGGTATAGCAGCCCAAGTGCAGAGACAGAACCATTAAAACATCAGTGGGAAAAGATTTATACGTAACCTAAAATTCTGAACCAAAATTAAACAGTTAAAAATACTACTGCTACAAAATATTTTTCAGAATCAAACTCTTATGCAAATGTATGCTGCTTGCACACGTGGGAAGTGGGACGTAGGAATTTAACAAGGACATGATCTCAAAACTAGGGGTCTTCTTAAGCAGAGAAGCCTTCCTTTAGGGCCAGTTATTGCACTGGGGAGAATCCTTTCATCAGAAAATTAACTAACAAGAGAACTGCCCTACCAATATTTATTCGCCTGAATACCACTGAATTACATAAAATGCTTTTCACTGAGAAGACATCACCTGTTGGAGAAGAAGTAGGAAGAGGAGGAGGAGAACAGTTTGTTTTTATATGCCGACTTTCTCTACCACATAAAGAAGAATCAAACTGGCTTACAATCACCTTCCCTTTCCCTCCCCACAACAGACACGCTGTGAGGTAGGTGAAACTGAGAGACTGTGACTAGCCCAAGGTCACCCAACTGACTTCATGTGTAGGAGTGGGGAACCAAATCCAGTTCACCAGATTATCATCCGCTGCTCATGTGGAGGAGTGGGGACTCAAACCCGGTTCTCCAGATCAGAGTCCACCACTCCAAACCACCGTTCTTAACCACTACACCAAGCCATGATGACAAAAGGGACAGTGGCTCCAACATGCAGCACTGGCTGATAGCCACCCTCAGCACAGCAGCAACACATAGGTGCTCAAAACCACACTGACTTAATTTTATTTTTATTTATTATCGATATCCTGTTTAAAGTCCTCAAACATTGTCAATATGAGCGACGTATGCTTAGCCGTAGAACATGCACACTCTTTTCCTAGTACATGATCCAAATTATATAGCGTACTGCTAAACAATGAGATGTGACACATTAATCTTGCTAATGAACCATAAAAGTGATCAAACCCACAAAAAAGTTTACTAGCCTACCTCCCCATATGTGGTACTCATTTGTGACCTAAAAGACAGTGGGCAACCCAATCACGTATGGTACATCTTTCCAGCACGGCTGCCTGGATTGAATTTTTACTCACCACCAACAAACAGCCAAGTCATTCTTTATAAACCCAAGTTCACAGATGAACATAACACCATTTTAGTTCATGCCAGAATTTTAAAGCAAACCTCCCACATAACAACCTTACATTTGTTTTTAATTTAGCCAATAATAAGTCATCACACTTACGTTTTAAGGAAAGGCTACAATTCCATTCTTCAGTGCTTGTTCAATATTTTTCCTTCCCAACGTATGAAAGGCATAAATGCAAGGCTCAGGAGAAGGAAAATTCAACAGAAAGATGTACAAAAGTAGCCTGGAAATACAAAAGAGGATTTTTTTAAAAAATCATCACAAATATTTATGGGAAATGTACGAGTTCCTGAGTTGCTACCATTTGAGATCTAATCTTAATGCAAATCCAACCAATCCTGATGTCATCTTACTGTAAAGGTGATTAAACAGGGCTCAAAAAATCCCTGGCATCTCATTGCCAGGAGTCCTAAAAAATGTGTGCTGATACACAATTTTACAAGATTTTACTGCTTGTTTAATACTTCTTTTTTAAAAAAACTGATCTGGTACATAAAAATATGAACTGTTTTTCCTGTTCCAACTCTAACAAATAGTGCCCATCAAAATAACTGCAATGACTACAGTACGTATTCTAAATTACAGAACTAAATGGATACAGCAGTCACCAAGTTTAATTTTAAAAGATATGTTGTCCTGGTGGTGGTGGAAAGTCCTGTCAAGTCACAGCTGACTTATGTTAACCCATAGGGTTTTCAAGGCAAGTGATGTTTGGAGGTGGTTTGAGATTGCCTGCCTCCATGTGGGCTGAGAGAGTTCTGAGAGAACTGTGACTGGCCCAAGTTCACCCAGCAGGCTTCATGTGGAGGGGGTAAGTCCACCACTCTTAACCACTACACCACACTGGCTCTCTATGTTGTCCTAGAACTTGCTAATTTTTATTAGTCCCTTCCACTTTGGTATGGAAACCTGGTTTTGTTGACATACACAATATGCTTCTTTGTACATCACATATTCTTATTTGCACATCTAGAAATATACATATGACAGCTGGAGCTAAGTTTTTACTTAATGCAGTTTCTTTTGCACAAAAGACCCTAAAAGCACTGATTTTTTCACTTTCCTGTGTACAAATCAAAAGGAAATTTGATGTAATTATAGTCCAGTTTGGAAGCAAGATATGATTTGATTGAACAAACTGAATGTTATAGAGTTTTAAAGTCTGTGCTGAATTGGTCTTTTGACAGCAATAAATGATGATTGCTTGATTGATTTGATTGAATAAGGTCATAGAGGAAGGGATGCTGAAATATACCTTGTGCTACTTTGTGGGAACACGTAAATGCAAGATGGAATACAATCACCTTGACTTAGTGCAAAGGCTACCTGTGATGACTTCCTTGTGTTTAAAGTTATGCAAGAGCTCTTACACAAGCAAAACCATTCTACTGGATCCAACCCATTAACTCTCAAGAAGCTCATCATCTGGTGTTTTTGCAAAACATCATGAATTTGTCACAAGTTATAAAACTGCATTTATGTTTAGAGCTATCTTGCCAGATTAAGTGGTACAAATCCATTCAACCCCACATTTGATTACTGAATCAAGTGTTTTTGCTCAAGTGTAGGGTATGTTGAGACAGTACCTATCTGAACACTTTCTGGGCTGTCAACCTGCATAACCAGAAGCATCACAGAAAAAGATCAACTGTGGAGTCATGTAGAGATCAGTGGAAGACTTGCACGGGATGAATAATCTGTGTATCTGAACTGCTAGGATTAAAAAATGGTGCACCCACTGTTCAAAACCAAAACAATCTTGCTGAAGTATAGAATCTAGTAATCAAAACATAGTTGTTTTAAATGTGAGAAACAAACCCAACCCATCAGTCTTGCAAGTATTCACCCTCTTGGTTTAGCTTTATAACTTGCATGTAGTCATCCCAGTTCAGATATTACTTCATTTTTAAAAATGCAGGTCTACAGATGATTTCTCAATAAAAATGTCCCGTATTTTATGTCTCCCAAAAATATCAGATGAAAGTATTGTTTGAAATACAGCACAATTTCATAATTGTACATTCACATTTAAAATATGTCCACTCCATACTACACATTATGATATCGTCTATACTTTAATGCTACACCTGTCCAATTTTAACTCTCAAGAATTTTCACTAAGCATAAGTGAACACAGTGAGCACAGTTCCTGTAAATGGCATCCTTATACTATTTACAATATATAAGGCTGCCTTGATTTACCTGAGCTATACACTATTTTGAGCAGTGTTATATATTCTATTTAATTTCAGTCCAATGATGAGCAACATAAATGTCAGTATCCAAGCTGATGACACAACTCATTAATCTGCTTTGGGCATCAGATGATAACCATAATTAAGCATGTTGACGAACAGCTACATCCAAGACAAACAAGATGGAGGTCAAGACAGAACATGCTTGCACACATACTCCGTGTGTGCGTTTTACAGTCCGTTCCATATTAACTTTCACACTTAGCCAGTGAGAGTGGGTAGCCAAGGCTGAACGGGACAAATCCTCGCCCAAAGCCATGCCGGGATCTGAAAACCAACAAACTGGTCTGTCCCGACATATTGAACACTGGGAAGCCATTACTGAAGGAAACAAAAAGGTTCAGCTCCCTGTGCCAGGTTGAGCAAAACATTTCCAGTTGAGTTTCCTAGGTGACTCCAGAATGTGGTTCCTCCAGTGAAGAGTGGGGGGGGGGGACCTTGTATGGTTGGCATCCACTTGCTGCCTTCACCCCCCCCCAAGACATGGGAGGTCCAGACAAGAGAGAGAGTGGGCAATCCAGGTGGGCAATCCAGGTAAGACCTCCATTGCACCCACGCTTCCTACAACACCCCCCCCCCCAGCATGGAGTGGGGTGGCACTCTGCCCAGACCAGGACTGGGGGAAAGGAGAGGTTCCTTCTCTTCCCCCACCCCCCGCCATCCGGCGGAGGGATACACGGGCTTGTTGAACCCCGACGTCGGGATGCGAGGAAAGGCGCGGGGATGAACTAACATGAGCTCTTCCTACTCTTTTTTCTTTCCCCCTTCGGCCAGAGCGGCCCAAAAGAGACTCCGCGCCAACTTTGCAGGGCCGCGCTGCCAAAGGGGAGAGAGGGACTATTTGACGTCTCAGCCCAACAAGAGGGCGGCTTCCTGCCCAACTGCCGGGATTCACCCGGCCAGTTTAAAGCCCCCCCCTCCCCGGGGGGGGCCTAGCTAAGCCCTTGACCCGACAGCCCACGGGGCGGCCCGCTCGCTCCTCTTCCCCCCCCCGCGGCCGCGCGGGGGTTCATCCCGCCGCCCCCCCCCCCCTCTACAGACGCGGCGCGGCGCGCCCAGGTTACCTCGCCCGCCTCCACAGCCCGACGAGCCACTATGGGCGGCCATGACGCTTTCCATCCGGGGACTGCGAGGGAATTGACGAGCTCGGCAATGGAAGGAGGGGGGGAGGGGCCGTGGCGGAGGGATACGCGCGCGGCGTGTGGCGGCGGCAGGACGGGGCCCAGCGAAGTTTTGTGGGGGCCGTTGGCGTCTCTCAACGGTCTCTCTCTCTCTCCCCCCCCCGCTACGAAATGGACCCTTCCCCCCCCCCCAGTCAGGACTGCTTTGGGAGCAGCCGTTGAGCGGGAAGCGCGTGTGCCAAGCTAACGAGCGCAGCCGGCAGCGACTGCTTCCCCCAACGCCGAGTCCCTCCTCTTCCTCCTCCCCTTGAGTGTGTGCAGCAGAAGGAGGCACACAAGGCATGGCTCAGGAACACAATGCATGGCTGGGTCCCAGCAGAGAGGCACCTGTGCCCCACCCCATGCCCACCTCCTTCTCATGGGTTGCCAATGAAATGGCCCTGGGCTCTGTGTGGGTCCCTGGTAGGCAGGGCCCCCACAACCAGAAAGCATCATGTCCTCCCTCGGTCAACCGAGAGGGATGACGTCACCATCATCCCCCACTTGCTCATCAATCAGGCACCCTTGGCTATTGTCTGGAAGCCCAGGCCGCCTCCTGATATTAGGAATTGGGGGGGGGGGGGGCTCCTGTTTCTCATTTCATTTCATTAACCTTTATTGGCATTGGTTCTTGACCCTGGAAGCCTTCCACAATATCTTTATTGGCATGCCGAAAGACAGAGATAAAACGTCAGCGTACCTCCAAAGGGCGATACGTATAAGCTACAAGTCGGGTTAATAAAACTTTTCTTGTTCTTTGAGAACTGTACGAAATTCAGCCGCGGCGGCCGTAATTTTAGGATCGTGATCGCTCAAGAGAAATTTGCATTTCGCTTCGTTACTCCTGTATCTCTTGTACTGGAGCAAAGTAAACAGCAGTTTGTCCCGCAGAGTCGCATAGAAGGGGCAATCTCAAAGGATGTGGTCAATTGTATCCGACAAATTTAAACCGCGTGTGCATAAGCGTTCTAGGGATCTGAAGGTATCGGCCTAAGAGCAGCCTAGATGGGAATGCGTTAACCCTAGCTAATAGAAAAGCGCGGCGTTGAGAAGGTATCTCTAGGTTATCTAGATATCTAGCCATTTTACCCGATCCATTATTAAGACCTAGGGCCGCAGGGGAACGGATGGGGGGAAGAGCTGGGTTAAAATTCTTGTCATGTTTCTGTGCAAATAATAGCCCTTCTGTGTACAAAAGGGAGGGGGGAAATAGATCCTTTCCCCCCCTCCCCTCTTGCTCACGACACATCCCTCCTTTCCTTTGATTGATATTCTAATTCTTGAGGGCGCAAGGGGAAAGGGGAAAATGGCCAGGGCCCCCAAAGCAGTTTATAAACCATTGCTCAAAACAATGCAGCGCTTTTTCATGCCGTCAACAACAGGAGGGAGAAGGGAGCTGTTACACCACCAGTCTTAATGACGCAATAGGAAACACCTCTGGTAGATTACATTTAAAAAAAAAAAAGATGCACACTGATAGGGACAACATCAAAATAGGAAGTAATGCTAAAGGTCATTTTGTATAAAACGTAACAGGAATCATAGGGCCAAGACAGGCACCACTGTGCTTGTACTCTGTTGGCTAAGCCAGGGCCTCCCATACCTGTGCTCATCACAGGATGAAGCTGGACACTGTGCCTGAGTTCCTCCTCGCTGAGCAAGCCTGATGCCGCTTTGCCCGTGAGACTCTTCTCTGGCCAAACCAAGCGCTGCTCTTCCTCGTAGCTGCATTGGGCCCAGGTTGGCACAGAGTGAAGCCTGGCCCTGCTGAGCCTGTTCTCCTCCTCAGAAGCTGAAGCTGGGCACCCCCGTTCTTCTGGCAAATGAATAGGGTTGCCAGGACCCTCTTCTCCACCGGCGGGAGGTTTTTGGGGCAGAGCCTGAGGACGGTGGGGTTTGGGGAGGGATGGACTTAATGCCATAGAGTCCAATTGCCAAAGTGGCAATTTACTTTACATCGGCTCCACAATGAGACAGATTCGCCTACGCATAGGCGAGCACAGGTCCCGGATTAGGGCACGCAATTTTGAGGCCCCCCTCACCAGTCATTTCATGGCAAAGAAACATTCTGAAAACGGCTTACGTTTCTTTGTACTTTGGGCTTATAAAGACCACCCCCATAACACCAGTGATGTCCAAAGAATTCTGTTGCAAAACGAAATGCGCTTCATTTTTTTGTTTAATACCCTTACTCCAAATGGATTAAATACAGAATTCGACTTATCTTGTTTTATTTGACTTCCCCTTTAAGAGCCATGTTCTAACTTACAGCTGTTTCTATTTGAACTTTTCACTCGAGCTTCCTATTTGAGCTTGTCAATTTTGCAGTCTTTTCCACGTAAGAATAATTCTGATAGCAGCCCGTCTGGGAGCTCCAAATTTATCCTAGGAACTACATTTAAGCCCTTGTGGTGAGTTATAATATTTATTATAATATTTATTAGAAATGTTTGTAGTTTGTCATAGAGGTTTTTATACATATTTTTGTATTCTTATGCATATAATTTTGTATCAGGCTGATGAAGCTACTTCGTGTAGCGAAAGCGCTGGAATACTTCCGGAGCCGCGTTACCACCTATCACTCAGTTGCCTGAAGAACTTGAAACTGACCAGAATGCAACTATATGCTTCACATGAACTTTTGTATAATTATTAGCATTTGCCTATGGTTTGGCAATCTTCGCTTTGTAACCTCGGATGCTTAGCCTCGCTTGTTTGTTTGTTTATTTTTGCTGCACCTTGCAATACAGTGATAGTTTTGCTATCCACGTTTCTTTCCATCCTTGTTAACTGCTTGTTCATTTTTTTGCCTACTACTGTCTTATTTGACCAATACTTTTTACAGTAGAGTGAGTTATTTGTATAGTACCTGGAGGTTGGCAACCCTACAAATGAAGTTCATCATGGATAAGAGATGAAGTACGTTGGAACAAAAACAATCCTTAAACATGCTGATAGGGTTGCCAACTCCATGTTGGGAAATACATGGAAATTTGGGGGAGGGAGGCTAGAGAGGATGGGGTTTGAGGGAGGGAGGCACCTCAGTGGAGTATAATGCCAAGGAGTCCACCTGCCAAAGCAGTCATTGTCTCCAGGGGAATTGATCTCTGTTGCCTGGAGAGCAGTTCAAATTCTGGCTGATCTCCAGCCACCACCTGAGGGCTGTAGGTTGCCAGCTCTGGGTGGGGAAATACCTGGAGATTTTGGTGGTGGAGCCTGGGGAGGGTGGGGGTTGGGAAAGGGAGGGACCTCACCATAATGTCTATCCTCCAAAGCAGCCATTTTCTCCAGAAGAACTGATCTCTGTCATCTGGAGATCAATTGTAATATCGGAAGATCTCCAGGCCCCACCTGGAGACTGGCAACCCTAGGAGGTTTACAACCCTAGATCTGAACTGGCTGAGACAGATTGAAAGAGATCTTGGGGTTGTAGTGGAAAACATTCTGAAAACGTTGACTCAGTGTGCAGCAGCAGTTAAAAAGGCAAACTCCATGCTGGGAATGATTAGGAAAGGGACTGAGAATAAAACAGCAAATACTGCAGTGCTTTTGTTTAGAGCCATGGTGTAGCCTCATTTGGAAGGCTGTGTGCAGTTCTGGTTGTTGTCTCTAGAAAAGGATATTGCAGAGCTGGAAAAAGTACAAAATAGAGCAATCAAGATGATTATGTGGTTAGACCACCTTTCCTATGAGGAATGGCTGAAGAGTCTGGGACTTTTCAGTCTTAAAAAATATAGTTAAGGGGGGACATAATAGAGGTTTACAAAATTGTGCATGGGATAGAGAAAGTGGATAGCGAGAGCTTTTTTTTTTTCTTGTCCTGTAATACTAGAACTTTGGAGCACCCAATGAAGTTGCTGGGAAATAGGTACATGGCAAACAAAATAAAATACTTCTTTACTCAACAAGTAATTAACTGTGGAGAGAAAGTTATTGAACTCTTTGAGAGAATGGCTGAACAAAGAAAATAATAATTATTTTCGTTATAGTGCTGAGTCAAAGGAATATGATTTGAACTCTGTGACAGAATCATTGAAAGAATTAAAAATATAGAGGAAAGAATTAATAACAATATCAAGGAAACAGAACAACCATTAAATAAAAGGTTATTGAAAGAGGCAAAAGTTGGACATTACTCCTGTGGATAGAAATGTTGGACAAGTAACTAAACAGACTGAAATAGCAGGGGGAAATCTCCTCATTGGATTTTAAGTTTTTAAAAAGTATACAGGAACTTGAGGGGAAATATAAAGAACATCAGGAAAAACTGCAAAAAGCTAAAGAATTAAAAAAGCATAAAGATCATGCAGGTCATTTGGGTCTGCAAAAATCAGAAGGCAAGCTACAGAAAGTCGAAAATGAAACAAGGAATAATATATTTAAAGGACTCTCAGAATACAGATGAAAATTGACCTTGTTGGTTTCTTGGCAGATGTACTGGTTGATTACTTAGAATTCAAAGATAAAAAGTGGGTATTAAGACAGTTTGGGACCAGATTCAAAAGCACAGCAAAATAGCCTGCAGATATTCTTATTGCCTCGATTCAGGGGTCCCCAATCTTTTTGAGCCTGTGGGCAATTTTGGAATTCTGACATAGGGCGGTGGGTGCAACCACAAAATGCCCACTGTGACAGGGCTGCCACATGGCAGGTTCTCAATATTTTCACTGCTCCAATCCTCCATGGCAGCCATTCCCGCTCCCTGCACCACACGGGTTTCTCAGTTTTATTTTTCAAATGTGCAATTGATATATCATTATAATGTAATAGCAATCTATCTACTAGTTCCCAGCTTGCTTGTTTGCTTTTTTAAAAAGTCAGTCTCTATCCTCGTTTGTTGTGGAAATATAAGGGGGGAAGTATATTTCTGCAACAAAGGGGATCGACATTAATTTTGTTTTAAATTAAAGCTGTAAACACTATAACAGTATGTCAGTTGACGATTTTTTTAAAAAAAAGCTCTCTATGGCTGGGGGAAATCGTCACCATTAGGGACTGGGGCAGGGAAATTGGCACCAATGTGGGCAGAACCAAGAAGATCCAGAGTTTCCGATCCACATGGCTGCTCCCCCATCATTGCTGTGATCTTTCACAAATTATTACAGCAATTTGAGGCATTGAGAAAGATTACAGGAAAGATGGGGGATACCCAGGGGGTACACAGAAATACCACATTGGAAACAATAGAGAGATCAACAGGGAAAACAACCACAAAATGGCTACAGCTGGAAACTGGGGGAAATCCAAACTAGTCCCCTCTCAGTGTGTTCATTTTGTGGGCGCTGTTCTGGATTCCGTTAGGGCGAGGGCATTCCTGCCTAAGAAGAAGACCGGTGCTATCAAGACGTTCCAGAAGTCACATTGGCAGTTGGCATCCACTACTGCAGTAGAGGTACATTCCAGGTTACGTACGCATGTGTTACAAACGTACTCTATCGGGCAGTTTAACCCATTAAAGCATGCTCAACACCACCATTTCTCAATCCCTTGTGTGGTGGTATGTTCATTCTCCTGGTGGTTGATGAATGCCACTCTTTTCATGGGCATCCCATTTGGGTACTGGTCACCTGATGAGATCGTCACCACTGATGTTTCCCTGCAGGGATGGGGGGCACATTACTGGGATTTCTCTGTGCAGGCCTCTGGGGCAGAGAGCTGTCTGCCTACATATTAATATTCTGGAGATGTGTGCTGTTAGGTTTGCCCTTACCTCCTTCTCAGATATTCTTTGAGATTCCAAGGTTCTGGTACAGTCGGACAACATGAGTACGGTGTATTACATAAACAAGCAAGGAGGCGCGGGCTCTATGCCCCTCTGCAGAGAGGTCTTGAGAGTTTGGGAGGTGGCTCTGGATAACATTTCACTCAGGGCTATTCATATAGTGGGTGTTCAGAACATGCTAGCAGACAGTCCAAGCAGAGACTATCAAACAAATCACAAGTGGCCCATTCAGGACAAGTATTTGGCTCCAATTTTTGAGAGTTGGAGTACCCCTCAGATAGACTTATTCACCACCAGGATGACCAGGAAAGCCCTTGAATTTAGTTCTCTAGCCGAGAATGACCTGTTGTTCTTGGGGATGCATTCAAAATACAATGGTTGCATCACCTCTTCTATGCCTTCCCCCTGTACCGCTACTGTCCAGGGTGTTGGCCAAGATTGTGACAGTTTGGGCACAATGCATCTTGATAGCCCCTTTCTGCCCAAGCCAGATCTGGTTTTCTAGAACTCAACAGAATGGCGGGTTCGGACTACATTCCTCTCCCCCAGGAGCCAGTCTTACTAACATGGGAGGATTTGCTCCACCATGACATCAGGCACTTACATTTAATGGCCTGGGGGCTACATCCACAAACACAGGAAGTTCATAATGTACTGGTTCAGGCCAGAAAGCCCTCCATGAGGTACTCTAAGAAGTGGGATCTTTTTGAACGGTCTCTGGCCCTTTGCCCCTTGTTTTAGACTATTTGTTATCACTGGTGCATAAGGGGTTGGCTGTATCTTCCATAAAAGTTCATTTGGCAGCAATCTCGGCACACCATGACTTAGTTGAAGGTGTTTCTTTGTCGCACATAGTCTGTCTAAACGGTTTCTGAAGGGATAAACATAGTCTGTCTAAACAGTTTCTGAAGGGATAAACATTTCCCCACCATTACCAACTAGGTCCCTCAGTGTTCCCTTTCTTTAGTCTATCTAAACTCATGGGACACCCCCCCCTTTGAACCATTGGGAAGTTGCCCCCTTGCACTGCTGTCTAGAAAGGTGGCATTTCTGGTGGCAGTTACTTTCAACAGAAGGGTGAGTGTACTGGCAGCCCTAAGGGTTGACCCTCCTTTCCTAAAAGTGTTCAATAAAAGAGTGGTTCTACACTCAAGCTTGGTTTTTTCTCCTGAAGGTAGTATCCAAGTTTCATCTTGCACAGGATGTGACCTTGCCAGTTTTCTTCCCCAACCCGTCTTCCGAAGCTGAACAAGTATTACTCGCAGTAGATGTTAGAAGGGCCCTCCTTTATTATATAGACAGAACAAGGCCCTTTAGGGTGGACAAGACACTATTTATTTGTTATTCCGGACCCAACAAGGATAGGGCCACTTCAGCCCAGACGATAGTTAGATGGGTGGTTGCAGCCATCCTCTCTTCGTACGAGGCTGCTAAGAAGCCCTGCCTCTTGGAGGTGAAGGCCCACTCTGCATGGGCACAGGGGTCATCTGCTGCTTTCCACCTTAGAGTCCTGCTAGGCAATATCTGCAAATCTGCAACCTGTCACATTTGTGAAGTATAATGCACTGAATCTGCAATTGAGAAGAGATGTGGATGTGGCAAAGCAGTACTCCAGTCATTGTTCCAGTGAGATCGCACCCCCTCCACCATGGTGAGTAGCTTGCTAAAATCCCAAATGTGGGGTTGCACAGAAGACTGAAGATGAAAACAGGGTCGCACTTACCTGAAACTGTTGTTCATCGAGGTCTTCTGTGCAGACACACATTCCCTCCCTCCTGTCCCGCTGTGAACTCTCTTACTGTTTTTCTCATTGCTTCTAGGAGCTTGCAGCGGCATGCAGAAACTGAGGAACAGGGGGCGCACATCTTCATGGTGGTTTTGGAGGGGAAAGCCATCCCGCTCACTCCAAAGGCGAGGAGTGCCCCCCTCCATATTCTGAGGCTAAAAACTTCTACTTCTACAGGCGCAGTCCCAAATGTGTGTCTGCACAGAAGACCTCGATAAACAACAGTTACAGGAAAGTGCAACTCTGTTTTACTTCTAAAAACAACAGTTGGCGCTGATGGGCTGATGAGAGCATCTTACTGATTACACCTGAGATAAGAGCTGCTTGCATGTTTGTGATGTACACTAACAGAGAGATCATGGCCAGACTTAGATAAGAAAACAATTTTTGAAAAGTGAACAAAATTTGATGTACTGATGTTATGTATTCAATGTTTAACTTTGTAGGATATTTGATGGTCTATGTATGAGTATGAGATGTACTGATGTTACCGTTGACTGTCACCTGAATTTTGAAAACATAAATTACAATGGGGAAAGCCCTGAAGCCGTCAATGGAAGTCCCAGTTATGTGCATTGAGGGTTTCATCTGTGCAGATCAATCCTGTTTAATCGGATCCAAGTCCCACTCTGTTTTTACTATACCACTTCAGTATTTGCGCAGGTAAGCAGTTTTTAGCTCAAGTTGCCATTGGCATTATACTATAAACATCAACAACTCAAGCCAGACCTCAACCATGATACGAACAGGATACAATAAAACCCCACAAAATACTAACCTCATAGTGGTATATGATAGGGGGATAAAGAAGGGGAATTAAAACAGAGAGAGAGAAGATACGGTGGGGGGGAGGAGAATAAAACATACATATATACAAAGCCCAACTGGGGTCAGAAGAAGAATTTTAAAAATAGAGGGAGGGAAATGACACAAATACAAACACACACAGGAATTACCCCTCAGCAGGGAGAGAACAAGGTTGAAACCCCTGGAGAGCCGCTGCCAGTCTGAGCAGACAATACTGACTTTGATGGACCATCTTTGATGGAGTCTGATTCAGTATAACGCAGCTTCATGTGACCATGAAGGGACAAAAGAAGGGTTTCCTTCCCCTGTTGAGCCTGTGCAGGTGGCTTTCCTTATTCAACCCTCTGCCATCTCAGGGCTCCTACTGGAGGAGGGAAGGGCTCTTCTCTCCCATTCCCCTGCTCCCGTACAGTCCAGGCAGGTTGCAGTTGTCACCAGTGATAGCAGCACCTGGGAAAAGAGTAACTTGGCTAGCCTGTGGGGGGGGGGGCGGACTCTTCCTCCCCCTCCAGAAAGGCTGAATGTGAAGAGGATGATGAAGGGGGTGAACCCAGAGATTAACGGCCAAGACAGGTAGCAGCTTACCAGCAGTCACGCAACACAGATCCTCTGCTTTAATTGCTGCCTAAGAGACTTTTCGTTGATGGCGAAAAAGAAGAAGAGGAAGAGGAGGAGGAGGGTTTTATATGCCAATTTTCTCTACCACTTAAAGGAGAATCAAACCGGCTTACGATCACCTTCCCTCCCCACAACAGACACCCTGTGAGGTAGGTGGGGCTGAGAGAGCTCTAAGAGAACTGTGACTGGCCCAAGGCCACCCAGCTGGCTTCATGTGGAGGAGTGGGGAAACCAGCTCGGTTCACCAGATTAGCATCCACTGCTCATGTGGAGGAGTGGGGAATCAAACCCGGTTCTCCAGATTAGAGTCCACCACTCCAAACCACCGCTTTTAACCACTACACCACACTGGCTCTCAATGGCTAATCAACTGCAAAGGAATCAGCAGCCAGTGACAAGCCGTGCTGGGCGATAGCCTATGTGTCCACTTTTTCAGAACGCTTGGCAGGCACCAGCGGGCACTGTGTTATGGAAAGATGCCTGGGCAGGCAATGATCCCGATCCCCTTTGCACAATATGGCCTTTACAGCTATAGACAGTGGAAGTCTTTGAAGATTTGTGGGGGGCCCTTAGGGTTGCAAACTTCCAGGTAATTGCAGGTGATCTGCTATTACAACTAATCTCCAGCCGATAAGAGATCAGTTCACCTGGAGAAAATGGCCACCTTGGCAATTGGGACTCTACGCATTGAAGTCCCTCTGCTCTCCAAACCCTGCCCTCCTCAGGCTCTGCCCCAAAAACCTCTCACCAGTGGCAACCCTAGTGGCCCTTCTAAGGGCACCCAGTTCAATATTACTTGAGTTAATTCTGAATTGGCTTGGCAGGTATCCTAACAGAGATGATGCAATGTATTCAGCAGAAGGTTTTGGTCTTGGTTTTAGGATCCCTTATTCTTGTTTGTGGCAGTCCTTCAAGGCAAAGAACTTGAAGTCTGTTGTGGGATATGTGGCCTGGGAAAAATTTTGCTAAGGAGAGTCGCATCACAACCCTTTTGAAGCCTTGCCTTTCAAGAATTTGCAAAGATTCCCTCCTTGGGGTGAAAGCCCTGGGTGAGTTTAAGACTGCATATCACTTATCACACCCTGTAGGGAGTCAGTAAATTATTACAAACCAGATGAACTCTGCTTAGTTCTCTTATGCATCATTCGATTCAGCTGATAGGATGGTCTGAGGATACAGGGTGGGAACTTCATTAGGAAAGTGAGATATTAAGTCTGCTTTCTGCATGCTTCTCATTCATTCTTGGGATTTCAATTTGAAGGACATTATTATTTTGGTGAGTCCTTTCCAAATGGTGCCCCATTTCCCACTCGGCTTTTGAGCATTTCAGCACCAAGTTGGAGTGGGCATTTTTGCCAGCAAGCAGGTTTGGTAACCATTACCCATTATTTGGATAATTAAAAAAAAAAAATTGTGAGCCCCTGTAATTCTGGGGAATATGCCTGATTAATAGCAATTATTTGGGACCTACTTGAGGAACTGCGAGTCCCCTTAGCAAATGAGAAAACAGAAGGTTCATTGCAATGTTTGTCTTTTGGGCACATTGTTTCTGAATCCTGTTGTCTCCTTCAGAATAGGTAAATATGCGGGGTTGAATCCACACTAAATTGGCAGTTTTCACAGATTCTCTCTTGCTGCTGCAGGGTCTCCTCATGTCATTCCTGTTGGTTCAGGGTTTTAAGTCACAGTACTCTAACCCTAAGGAGCCCCGTGGCGCAGAGTGCTAAGCTGCAGTACTGCAGTCAAAAGCTCTGCTCACGACCTGAGTTCGATCCCGACAAAAGTCGGTTTCAGGTAGCCAGCTCAAGGTTGACTCAGCCTTCCATCCTTCCGAGGTCGGTCAAATGAGTACCCAGCTTGCTGGGGGTAAAGGGAAGATGACAGGGGAAGGCACTGGCAAACCACCCCAAAGTCTGCCTAGGAAACGTCGGGATGTGTCGTCACCCCATGGGTCAGGAATGACCCGGTGCTTGCACTGGGGACCTTTACCTTACTCTAACCCTGGGGAAGTTTTCCTTTTTGGAGAAGAGGCCTTGGAGGCAGTGTTGTGTACTTTCAGCTTAGGCATGCTGGGATGTGTCCTAGAGAGGTCTGCCATTTGCAGATTTGGCACTTCCACTGTTGGAGGCAGAGGGCTTCATGAGGTGCTGAGAACTGTGGGAAATCCTCAACCCTGCCCCATCACAGGGCTGCATGTGTTCACTGGAACTCAGGACTCTGACCCAGGCTGTTCATTTCAGCATGGCAATGGTATGCCATTGATGCTTTATCAGTCTGGGACAGTTTCCCATCATATCCTTGTGAATTCAGGGCTGCCAGCATATGAGTCTGGCACACATTCTTTTAGGATTGGTGCAACATCTACTCCAGCCCACTTAGGCTTCACTAGTTTAACAAGTCAGACGGTAAGGAGGTAGAGATCTAGCATTTAAGAGCTGTTCTTTTGCAGGTGTGAGCAAATCAAGAAGCCCGCTCAGGGTAGTCATGCCACTTCAAACAACTCCAGAACCCAGCTGGACCCCTTAATTCCATGGCAAGTTTCAGGGTTGCCAACTACAGGTTGGGAAATTCCTGGAGATTTGGGGGGGTGGAGCCTGGGGAGGGTAGGAATCTTTAGGTGCATAATGCCATAATGTCCACCCTCCAAAGCAGCCGTTTCTCCAGGGAAACTGTCATCTAGAGATCAGTTTTAATTCTGTGAGATCTCTAGGTCCCACCTGGAAGCTGGCAACACTAGCCGAGATCCATTAGAGTGGAAATCATGGGGTGCTGTGGAACCAACTTTTACCTTCCGTCCATCCAGTTTTAAGAAAGGGCATTCATCCAGAAGTGTTGGTTTTACATTTGGATGAGAATGGCCTTGTCCAAAAGCAGGGGTTTGCATCAACTATGAGGGCCCAGAGGATTTTTGAAAAGGATTAGGGAGCTGTGCCCACATGTGGACCCGTCTGGATCAAACTCCTCCAGAGTAGAGGTGTGTACTTGCAAAACTATCCTTTTAAATTTTTATCAGAAAGTCTGGAAAGGCATTATCAGCATTTTTGTTAGATATCAAGATCCATTTTCAAATTTCTGCTTGTTTTTAGAGTCTGCAAACCAAACTGTATTGCTTTGTTTATTGGATGTCCCATCCTGTTGATTGCGTTTGACTTACTCTGCGTAAGCTGCCTTCAGTCTCAGTGAGAAAGGCAGACTATCAATAATGTAACTAGATAAATAAATAACTTTTGGGAGTGCCTCCCCCCTCCAGATGCAGCAAGAATGGGGAGGAAGGGACAGAGAGCTGGTGTGTGGAACATCAGCCCTTTTCATCTTAAAGCAATATTACGTTCATTGGGAAGATCTAGCCTTGACACCTGCTGTAAAACGGGTGGGTGGGGGGTGCACTGGTCTTCAGAGGCCATGTATACTACTCATTATTCTCAATGGGAAGTAGACCTGGCCTTCCACTCTGGAAAATAAACAGCTCCCACCTCTCTGTTCCTGCCTCCTCCAAGAAAGGGGGAGTTCGCAGCCAGGCTGGTTACCACCCCAGCCATTGAAAATAATGCCCTTTAAGTTAAAGGGGCATTATTTTCTACTACCCATTTTTAAAAGTCCCCCTCAGCTGTTCAGTCCCATATTTTCCCTTGAAACTTTCCAAATATTTATTGGGAGAAAATTATAGAATCGGACAATATTGGGATCAGATATTACCAATCCAACCCAAGAAATATGAGACATTGCATCTGGTGGGCAACATCATGTTGCACACCCATAATCTGGGGGCATCTTGAAGAGAGCACTCAAAAGCACTAAAATACAGTGATCCTGGTATAAGGCTGTGTGTGTGTGTGCATGCGCATGGGCGCCATCAAATCACAGTGGACTTATGGCAACCTCGCTGGGTTTTCAAGGCAAGAGACGTACAAGGCTAGTAGGGCCTTAAGGAAGGCTGTCTTAGAAAGCGGGGGTTGGAGCCAGGTTGGAGTTGCCCAAATGAATGCTGCCTACAGTAAGCAGCAGCAGTATGTTAGCAGCCAGCGTGGGGTAGTGGTTAAGAAGAGCAGTGGTTTGGAGCAGTGGACTCTGATCTGGAGTACTGGGTTTGATTCCCTATTCCTCCACATGAGCAGCGGAGGCTAATCTGGTGTACTGGATTTGTTTCCCCACTAGTACACATGAAACCAGCTGGGTGACCTGGGCTAGTCACAGCTGTCTCAGCCCCACCTACCTCACAGGGTGTCTGTTGTGGGGAGGGGAAGGGAAGGTGATTGTAAGCCGGTCTGAGTCTCCCTTAAGTGGTAGAGAAAGTTAGCATATAAAAACCAACTCTTCTTCTTCTTAATAAGTATGACTTCGATAAACCATTTAAATAAACTAGTTATATCCACCTCATGTTGTCTTGTGTCTTCGTTTGAGGGAGGGGTGACAGAGACATCAAAGTTCTAAATATACTGCTTTTTAAAGCTGGAGTTTGAAACAAAAGTTGATACTGAAGATACTGACATCAGGGTTTCCAATTTGATTTTTTCTTTCTTTTAAGAGACTGTTTTCAGAGGCACTTATTAGTGTCTTAATATTAGCTTCTTTCTAGTTATTCAGTGCCCCCAGGGCTTATCCTGATGCAAACTTTTCTGACCAAGAAATATTGCCACTGGTATCAATGTAGTGGCATATCGAGGAGGACAATTGTATATCGAGGAGATAGTGGCGAACCACAAGCTTCTCCTTCTGTGCTATCGATTGCCCTGTGACAGCATCAGGCTGGAAGGGATTACTGGTGCTGAGCTTTTCTCTAAAAATATATCTTTTTCTTCAGCAAATGCACTTTTGGGAGTAAGGGGCGTGCATACCTAGCACTGGAATGCGGGAGTTGCCTTATCTCTTGGCCTTGGAGCGAACTCCATCCCAAGGCTAGGCATTAGAATACAACCCACACACACATGAATGTTATAGTCTATAAATTCAGGGGGGCTACTTTTTTTTCTTTTGAATCTCAGCTCAGACCAAGCCGTGCAATGCCCTGGAGCACTTTGGCCAACACCAAGGAGTCTACCCACTGCTATCGTCAGGGTTCCAGTATCAGAAAGGGCCGTGGGTGTAACTCTCTATTATTCTCTGTTTATATTGGTCGCTTGTAAAGGATAAAACTGCTTTCCTTCTACCATTGGTTTGCTCATTGCTGTTGAAATCCCTGGGGGGGGGGGGGAACCGTTTGCCTCTTGACAACACAATCAAGATGAGTGACTTTCTCCAGCAGTTAAGAACATAAGAACAGAACATAAGAAAGTCCATGCTGGATCAGACCAAGGTCCATCAAGTCCAGCAGTCTATTCACACAGTGGCCAGCCAGGTGCCTCTAGGAAGTCCACAAACAAGACAGCTGCAGCAGCATTATCCTGCCTGTGTTCCAAAGCACCTAATATAATAGGCATGCTCCTCTGATCCTGGAGAGAATAGGTATGCATCATGACTAGTATCCATTTTGACTAGTAGCCATGAATACCCCTCTCCTCCATGTACATGTCCACTGTACTCTTAAAGCCTTCCAAGTTGGTATGCTAAGAGTTAAGCGTAAAAATGGGTTCAGTTTACTGTTAGCAGGTCTATTATATACTGCCATCCAGATAGTCTCTTCAAGTGAATACGGAAATGGGAGATCTTCTTGTATTTACACTCACTGTTTTGAGTTTGAAGTTCCTACATATTGCAGGATGTCATGTACAGTATCTGCAAAGCCTCACAGTAAAGGCAAAAATCAGGAAGGTTTAACCCACCTTTTTCATTCAAGTTGCTAGGAGTTGTTAAGGATATCATAGGCTATTTATTTGACCAGAGAATTTGTTCAATATAAACTGCCATATGATAAATATTTTATTAAGAATTTGTACAGAAAACATTTTAAAATAGAAAAAAAATGGGAAAGGCTACAATTTATATGAGTTGGATTACTTCTTGCCACAGAAAATTGTATGCAGAGCAGATTTTAAAATCTTGAGTCATCTTCCAGGACTGAACTTGAAATAAATTCTGTAAGCTGGGGGTCAGCTTCACCCCAAGTGTCTCCATAATTTCCCTGCCTATTGAAAATAAAAATGTAATTTAATAAATTTCCTGGTGTCTTCAGAGAGATTAATGGATATTATATCTAATTTATTATAGTCTATTTTGTTCAAAGACATGGCAAAGTGGATTCATACTGTGACAGGTACAGTACCATATCATTGGCAAATAGAATGATTTTTGCTGTATATCTGTAATTGTTATCACTTTTTCACATGAACACATGAAGCTGCCTTATACTGAATCAGACCGTTGGTCCATCAAAGTCAGTATTGTCTAAGACCGAAAGCTGTTCTCCAGGGTCTCAGGCAGGGGTCTTTCACATCACCTACTTGCCTAGTCCCTTTAACTGGAGATGCTGGGGATTGAACCTGGGACCTTCTGCATGCCGAGCAGATGCTCTAACACTGAGCCACAGCCCCTGCCCCTGATTATTATTATCACTATTCCTGAAAGCCTCTGCCAGTGGTTCCATAGATAGAATGAACAACAGGGGGTGGCAGGGGACACCCCAGCTGGGTACTTCTCTCTGCGCCAAAATAATTAGATCTAAAATTGTTGACTCTTGGGGCCTTAATGTGAGCAGAGATCACCTGAAGAGAGCCCTCCCTAAACCCCATATGATGTAGGCTCCCTCCGGGCAACCAATCACCTTTTCAGCATTAAGCAAGACAATAATTGCTTGCAAATAATTCTTTTGAGAGTAATTAACACTATTAAGAGTTCTACGAATGCTATCAGCTATTTGCCTATGAGGAATAAAGCTGGTTTGGTCATCATTAATGTACTGAATTGGTTTGTTTAATCTAGATGGAAGAAAAGCCGTAAAAATTGGCACCTTGGTTTAGTAATGAGATAGAGCAATGTAATGCCACTAGCATTTTGTCTTTCCTTTCTTTGAGAATTACAACAATCCTTGCCTGTAACTAGATTTTAGGGATAGCATCTTCCTGCTAGGCTAGATTAAAGATATCAGACAAGGGTGGAGCAAATTTATATATTTTATATAACAGCTGGGTAAGGGAATAAATAAACAATGAAACCAACTGAGGCAATCTACAGACACTTGGAAATAATATATAAAAGGGTATTGGTATTAACTCTGCTGTGCGATGGGTCCTGGTTCTCATTTGTCATTTGGGAGAACGTATTATTACAGCATTTAAAACTGAAGAGTTTTAAATTGATGGTTAAGTTTTGGCTATATTGTTGTACGCGTGACTCTTTTGAGCGAGTATGGAGTTTTCTGTATTCCTGTTACTATTGTTACTATTATCATGCCAATAAAAGTGACTGAAACTAACTGCTGGGAATCTCTGTGTCCTATTTAATTCAGCAACTTTCTCTGAAAAGGCTGATGCATCTGGAGTCTCCATATGCTCAGGAGATATTTTATGCTTCATATACTTCCCTATGAAAGTATGAATTAAAGTAGTGTTTGGATTTTCTGAAGTATATAAAGAATGATAACGATGTGTAAATATGTCAACAATGTCTTTGGACTTAGAAGGAAGGACATTATGAAGATTTCTCAGGAATGCAACGACCCTTCTTTCATGTTTTAGATCAAGTCCCCCCCACATGGTACCCATGGTTGCCATAGCACCCATTGATGCTATGGTGTCCACCAAGTGTTTTAGGAAGTGGGTGGGATCAGGTAGGGCTTTTGCCCAGCAAGGCTTCTGATTGGCCATTAGCAGTACTGATTTTTTTTAAAAAATGGTTTAGCAGCAGCTGCCACCACAGCACAGGGATCTACCCTGTGTCACTGAAGTTAAGCTGTGGCAATCATTTTGTGGCTGGCTCCGCCTCCCTTGGCAGCGATTTCGTGGCTGTGCCCACCATGCTGTGTCAGAATTCCAAAGGTGCCCACAGACTCCAAAAAAGGTTGCAGACCCCAGTTTTAGATACTCTTTGAGCAAGTAGCCTTTCCCCAGATATTTTTGCCTTTGTACAATATTTCAACCAGGTCTAACTGGTTACGCTTCAAAGTTCATTTTCGCTATTATTTATTGCCTCCAAATTTCTTGTGTTCGGCTTATAGATGTTTAATATTTAATAGAATTTCTGATTTTTTTCCTGTTCTCTTTCAGAGCAGTGCTCAAGGGGGGGGGAGGGTGAATGGCCTTTGGAGGCGCCGTGATCCCTGCACCGGCTAAGTGGGCACTAACACCAGTGCAGGGCAACTTACGCCAGCTCCAGGGCAGCATTTCCCCAGCGCGAGAGTTCGCACTGTTGCTGAAGGGGGCATTCCTGGGGGCTTTTATCCCAGGAATGCCCCCTTTTGCAGGCACATACTTGCAGGAAATCCAGTGGAGGAGTTTCATGGGGTTCGCGGGGAATTGCTTTTTAATTCCCTCTGTGCTGCTGCAAGCCTCTCAGGATAGGGTTGCCAGGTCCCTCTTCGCCACCAGCAGGAGGTTTTGGGGCGGAGCCTGGGAAGGGTGGGGTTTGGGAAGGGGAGGGACTTCAATGCCATAGAGTCCAATTGCCAGAGTGGCCATTTTCCCCAGGTGAACTGATCTCTCTCGGCTGGAGATCAGTTGTGATAGCAGGAGATCTCCTGCCACCACCTAGAGGTTAAAATATAATATAGTCTCCTATTTCTAACAGTATTTTACACATAAAACAACAACAACAAAAATTACAATGGTCCTATAACGCACAAACTTGCTGGAACAATTTAAAGTCCCAAAAAAATCAAGAGATCCACCCCAATCCGTCTTAGGTCACAATCAGTCTTAGGTTAGACTTGCCGCTTCACAAGGCAATCTCTATCCTGTAGATGGTCTTCTAGAAATATGTACCATTTCGTCATTCAACTTCTTCAGAATAATGTAGAATCTGCCATACAAGAGATTAACCAATACATATGCAGTCATTAAAAAGCTATCTGACAAAACATAAAGAGTATAAATAATCAGGAACCATCCAAGAACTCACCTCATCATACAAATATCAAAATGATGTGTGACAAAGCAGCTATCAGCTTGCTGATCACCGAATGTACAATGACATTTGAGGGCAAGATACCAAAGAATGAACTGTTATACCTAACAATTTCCTATCTTTTACAGGTGTGATCACTGAGAATGAATGGACACAATCCATAAGAAACTTACAAACAACCATTTTAGCAGAAGCAGGAAAGATCCATTTCAGCACTTAGCCCCTTTGTTACAGTTGTAATCAATGAAAATGATATCCAGGACTTGAAAAGTTATCTCTCTAGAGAAGTGGTTCTCAACCTTTTTTGCTCCATTCCCCCCTTTCACCATTGTTCAGAATACAATTCCCCCTTCCCAAAATAGTCTATCTCAAAAGGTGCATTCCAAATAATATGTACTTTGCTGAATAGTAGTACCAATTCCCCCCCCTTGAAATCCTAAAATTCCCCCCCCAGGGGGGGAATTCCCCCCTTGTTGAGAATCCGTGCTCTAGAGGATAGAATAGCAATACCTCTTGATTTTGAAGATCCAGTCACAAAAATCTGTTGGGTGACCCAGCAATTTTGAGACAGAAATGTTAGAATATTTTAAATGTGTTTCTTGAAGAAAGAGGATATCAAGTCTTTGTTTGAGAATGGCACTCTTTCTTTTGACTGGATTATAAATTGAAGAATTTTCAAAAACCTGACACCTTGGTCAATGTTGCTTGCTGACAGGAACGTGCCTTTGTGAATAACAATCAGTGTGAAGAGGCAGCCCCAACAGTATTTGTAGGGTTGTCAGGTCCCTCTTCGCCACCGGCGGGAGGTTTTTGGGGATGAGCCTGAGGAGGGCGGGGTTTGGGGAGGGGACTTCAATGCCATAGAGTTCAATTGCCAAAGCGGCCCTTTTCTCCAGGTGAACTGTTCTCTATCGGCTGGAGATCACTTGTAATAGCAGGAGATCTCCAGTTAGTACAGCTCTTCTTCATAGTGGTTCCTGTTGGAGAGACTTTTGTTACGTGTGTGATGAATTTTGGTTGTATAAATAATTCTCACTTGTATATAATTTCACTTAGGTATATAGGTCTTAGGATCATGTAATGAATTAATTACATGTAATAGTGGTGTTATACTTAAGAGTAAAAGTGACATTGATATTGAATTTGAGCTTCGTGCTGTTGTTTGTTGTTGACAATATCATTGATTCAGCATAGGTTGTATTTTGTATTAGTACCTGGAGGGTGGCAACCCTAGCTCCAGATCCTGGACCTTTCCAAGTAGGGGTCTTTCATTATTCTAGAGTTAACATCCTGTTGAAGATGTTGATTTAAGAGATCCTTAACAGATTCTTTAATCTTTGTGAGTTGGTTGCTCATAGGTCAATAAGGGATTTTAGTGAACATTTATAGCGATTCCCTGCTCTTCAACAATTAGGAGGACAACGTCCTTTGTAGCCAGGGAGGATTAGTCAAGAGGAAGCTCTGTGCTTCCATCTTGTCCCCTCCCCCTTCCTCCCACTGAGGTCATGATTCCCACTCATTTTGTCAGCCAAGAAGAAGCTTTTAAAACTTTTGGATGAAGCTGGAAGAGCTCTCACCTCTGACACACTGGATTTGCCGATTTTTGCTGTGATCTGAAATGAGCTTTTTTAAAAGATGGGTCAGCGGAGGAGCTCAGTACGTTTTAACAGCAGACACCATCTTTGATGACTTTTTATTATGGCTTAATACGTGTTCCTCTATTAGGTTTACAGGTACTTGCAATAGGAATTGTATCCCTTTTTTAGATACAATTGTCTACCGTACTAATTCTAATGCACTGGCAGTTAAAGTGTATAAAAAACCCACGGACCGGAATAGCTTACTACATTTTAAGTCATTTCACCCCAAACATCTGAGAGAAAATTTACCGTATGGCCAGTATATACGGCTCAAAAGAAATTCTACGGAAGAAAAGAATTACCAACAGGCAGCAGATCATCTATCGAACTCCCTTGTACATAGGGGTTATCCCCAGAGAGTAATCCTAAATGCCCGTGGTAAGGCAGAATGTACTAATAGGGCAGATTTAGTATATAGGAATTCGAGGTCCACTGGTGATGCAGGAAGACTGACCTTTGCCTTGCAGCATTCTCATCTATCGGCCGGCATAGGTCAAATCGTTAAGAAACACTGGCACCTGATAAAGGATATACCAGGATGCCAGAATCTTCCCAGACTTGGTTATAGAAGAACGGGATCTATTAAGGATAAGTTAGTACATACTGATCTGTCTAACCTGCCTAACACATCTGATAGGCTTGATAGATGTAGGGGACATTATAAATGCCATGGTTGCTTGGCGTGCAGCCTCTGCCTAGAGGTAAAAGAATTTAAAAGGGTAGACTCCGATTTTATTTTCACATTAAAAAAACTTTACAAATTGTGAAACAAAAAATTCGGTATATTGCCTCCGGTGTCCTTGTGATCTTTTTTATATAGGCTCTAGCACTAGACCGATCAAAGCTAGAATCTTAGAGCATAGAACGAGAATCCGTGCTAAAATCTCTAGTGCTCCGGTAGTCGATCATTTCATAGAGATGCACCATTCAGAAAATGATTTGAGGTTTTTTATCATTTGGAACCTGATCGGTAAGTGCTATGAGAAAAGAGACACTGAAAGGATTTTAAGACAGAAGGAAAGTTACTTTATATATCTGTTTAACACGATTAAGCCCAATGGTTTAAATCTGGACAATGGTTTTTCTTGTTTCATTTGAATTCCATTTGATTTTGACGAGAATTTCGTGCCTATTAGATAGATTACTGTAAACCTTACCAGAGACAAACAACAGGATCGTTTATCTGCAGCTGTGAGTGTCATGTGGACTTTATACGAGCTTAGCTTTTACACTTGGGAGTATCCTACGGGAACCAGGTAACTGAATGTATGATATTTGATACTGTAAGATTGTAAGTATGGAGACTTTTTATATTTATTGTATTTATTATACTATTTTATGATATATTATAACGCTAGATTTTATATCAGCATATTGTATTTAAACATAGGAATGAATTGGGGCTAAAAAATTTTTCTTGAAACGGCCGTCCCCCAGCCATTGCCTTCTTCTGAAGATTTGAATATTTATAAATAGTACCTTATGGACTTTTTAAAGAACTTCTCTACAACTACTGCTACAACAGAAAATCTTTTTGCACAAAGACTGCATTAGAAAAAGCATTGTATATTTGTGTACATAGTTGTATGTGTTCCCCATATGTATCACTGCACTTTGGTTGATTATATGTTTAAACACGATACTTGTGTGTCCGCTTTGTACTAGTACCTGGAGGTTGGCAACCCTACCTGTGAGTAATGCTTGCATGCCAGCTCAAAAGGTCCAGTTTTCAGATCAGTCCGGATATCGAATGCCTAGATAACAGATGCTCAACCTGAGTGCGTTCCTACCTCATGTTCTACATATAAATGGGAGGACATGTGGATGGATCCTTCTGTTTTGTCAGGTTTGTCCAGTAGGCACAACTAAATTTAACTGGCCAATAATATGACATTTAGAAGTTTACAGTGACAAAGAAAATAGTTAGCCCAAGAAAATTCCATCCATAGCTGCACAAAAATATATACCATTCATGGTATACTATCAGACTCACTTGAGTAATCATGGTGGCAAGATGGAGAAGAGGTGCCTGCATGTGTGAGGAGGTGAGGAAGAAGCAGGAAGGAAGGGAGTTTTCCCTAAGAGTAGCAATCTACACATCAAAGGGATAGTTCAGAGCAGTAGAGAAAAGATGCCCCAGTGTCTTGCCCCTTCTATCTCTCTGACTCACTAGTCTTATCCCCCTCTGAAGTCTGAGGTTAAGAGACAGTGCAAAGTCCTTCACTTCCAACAAGCACTACTGGGCGAGCACTCTGCATAAACACCCAAAGGGGAGAGCAAAGTCCACACTCTGTGGCTGACCTCTCTTATTTCAGAACCCTCACAGGTACCCCATCTACAGAGGCTCAATCCAAAGGGGTGTCCGTGCATGGGCAGGTAAGCAGGGGCCTGGCTCCCAAACCTGCTTCCCCGCTCCCCTTGTTCATGTCCAGGAGCTGCCCCGGTGATACTGCCTCCCACACTTGAACACAGCAGTGTTGAGGTTGAGCAGGGGCAGCAGGAACCGCTGGCTCCCAACACCATGGCCCCTTGCGCATAAGGGGTATTGGTGTGTGGGGAGTACTCTGGGAAAGCTGGGAGGGGCCACAAGTTTTCAGCTCCGCACTGGGCTGTGAGCTCATTCCTTTGCCAAGCTCCCCACCCATGAACTGATCCACAAGGTGAAAGCTGTTTTCCTTGGTTGCCAACAGTCAAGCATCAGTATATATTTCCTACCCCCTCAATAAAAGTCCTAAACCCACTGCCTAATGTGTTTGAGTTAAAATCATTTTACAAGAGACCAATAAAATCTACATAATTTTTCCCCTAAGGGAAACTTCTGGATCTAGTATGAGTTCTTAACAGCCTTTCAGAAGCTAGTGCAGGTCAACTTTTTGATCAACAGTCTACTGGATTATTAAAAGCCTTAGATGAAGGTGGAGTGAAAATTGGGAGGAGGAACATTAACAATTTGAGATATTCTGATGATACTACATTACTGGCAGAAAATAGCAAAGACTTGAAACGGCTACTGCTGAAAGTTAAAAGAGAAAGTGCCAAAGCAGGACTACAGCTGAACATCAAGAAGACAAAAGTAACTGACTACAGGAGAACTACTCAACTTTAAGGTTGACAGTGAGGAAAGTGAAATTGTACAAGACTTTCTATTCCTTGGCTCCACCATCAACCAAAAGGGAGACTGCAGCCAAGAAATCAGAAGGAGATTGAGACTAGGAAGGGCAGCCATGAAGGAGCTAGAAAAGATTTTGAAGTGCAAGGATGTGTCACTGGCCACCAAGACTAGATTAATTCATACCATCGTATTCCCAATTAATATGCATGGGTGTGAAAGCTGGACAATGAAGAAAGCTAATAGAAAGAAAATAGATTCCTTTGAAATGTGGTGTTGAAGGAGAGTGTTACGGATACCGTGGACTGCCAAAAAACCAAATCAGTGGGTTATAGATCAAATCAAGCCTGAACTGACCCTAGAAGCTAAAATGATGAAACTAAAGCTATCATACTTTGGTCACGTTATGAGAACACAAGAGTCACTGGAAAAGACAATCATGCTAGTAAAAGTTGAAGACAGCAGGAAAAGAAGACCCAACAAGAGATAGATTGACTCTGTAAAGGAAGCCACGACCCTCAATTTGCAAGACCTGAGCAAGGCTCATCTTATTCTCTCTGCCCTCAGACTTGTGAGAGTGGCATCCCAGTGAGCGTCATGTTTTAGCTAGGATTTGAATTAAGAGTTGTGTGTGGTCAGACCCAATGCTCTTGCTGCTGCCTTGCACTGGGCTCTGCAGAACATAGTATGGTTTTCTGTTTATGAACCCAGTATTAGCAATTGCAAATGTTTTAAAATAAAGTATTTTACAAATGCAGGTTTCTTCACTAATGCCCCTTTTTAATACAAGAAGAAGAAGAAGAAGAAGCAGGAGGAGGAGGAGGAGGAGTAGTTGGGTTTTATATGACCTTCCCTTTCCCTTTCCACAACAGACACCCTGTGAGGTAAGTAGGGTTGAGAGAGCTGTGACTAGCCCAAGGTCATCCAAGTTTGCTTAATGTGTAAGAGTGGGGAATCAAACCCAGTTCTCCAGATCAGACTCCACTGCTCCAAACCACTGCTCTTCTTAACCACTACACCACGCTGGCTCTCTTGTATTGTTTAACAGTTTAGCCTACCCCCATGTTATCAAATACCCTGACCTGGATGCCCCAGCCTAACCTGATCTCATCAGAACTTGAAAGCTAAGCTGAGTTGGCCCTAGTTAGTACTTGAATGGGAGACCACCAAGGAAGTCCAGGGTTGCTACACCCAGACAGGCAATGCAAAACCACCTCTGTTCATCTCTTGCCTTGAACCCACTCTAGGGTTGCCGTAAATCGGCTACCACTTGATAGTACTTCCCACTGTGTTACCAAATGTGTTGCTTTTAGGCTAGTGTGATAATTTTGAGAATGAAACATGTTGCTTTTCATCTTTTGATCGAACTGGTACCAAGCTCAAATGAGTGTCATCTTCTTGAGGACCAATATGGCAGCTATTGGGTATAAAAAGGATAAGATAGCTCAAATCGAAGATAATGAGGGGTCTGGAGACCAAGTTCTATGAGGAAAGGCTGACGGAGCTCAGTATGTTTAGCCTGGAGAGGAGATGACTGAGAGGTGATATGATAACCATCTTCAAGTACTTGAAGGGCTGTCATATAGAGGATGGTGCGGAGTTGTTTTCTGTTGCCCCAGAAGGTTGGACCAGAACCAATGGGTTGAAATTAAATGAAAAGAGTTTTTGGCTAAACATTAGGAAATATTTCCTGACAGTTAGATCGGGTCCTCAGTGGAACAGGCTTCCTCGGGAGGTGGTAGGCTCTCCTTCTTCGGAGGCTTTTAAGCAGAGGCTGGATGGCCATCTGACTGCAAGGCTGATTCTGTGAACTTTGGCAGATCATGAGAGGGAGGGCAGGAAAGGTTGCATTTGTGTTTGGCTCTTGTGGCCCTTTCTTACATGCCCAGGGTAATGCCAATCGCCACTTTGGGATCAAGAAGCAATTTTCCTCCAAGCCAATTTTTTTGCTTTGGGTTGTTGTTTTTTGCCATCTTCTGGGCATGGAGTAGAGGTTACTGGGAATGTGGGGGGTAGTTGTGAATTTCCTACATTGTGCAGGGGGTTGGACCCTGGGGATCCCTTCCAATTCTAGAATTCTAAATCTACATGCAAAATCATGTCTTCATCATCCCATTGCCATCTGTTCCCATGTAACACTTTGCCCAC
Source organism: Euleptes europaea (assembly GCF_029931775.1). NCBI lineage: Eukaryota > Metazoa > Chordata > Lepidosauria > Squamata > Sphaerodactylidae > Euleptes > Euleptes europaea. The sequence goes on from NC_079316.1 coordinate 79,882,342, forward strand.
TGCCCAACACTTATTTACTTTCTCTGTCATACTCTCCTTTTCCATCAGTACTTAGACTACAATTTTAATGCATAGAAAGTAAAAACTACACTATCATTAAACATGAACACACACACCCCAAAAAGTAACAAGACATCTGTCAGCCAGTTGGAAACTGATTATTTAATTTATCTCCTTTCTGTTCTGAAAAAGCTCAGGTAAGTAACAAGGTTCTTACTCAACTTTGCCTTGTGCTGGCACAGTTCAACCAGTGAGGAGGACGGGGCATTGGCACCTCCTCTCCCTTACATATGGACATGCATAGTATTAGAAAATAAAAGAAATATGAAGCGCTGACTTGGGTCTTTTATACATGGCTGTTTCCCTCGCAGTCATCCCTCCGACGACTTTGGGTCTTTGTGTGGATTATGCATGCCGTTTCCGACTGTCAGAGGTCGCCTCGCTCTCCCCCTGCGTTTGTCCACATTTTGCCCACATTTTCAGAGACCTGTTTTATCTCAAATATGAAAATGCAGGCAAAATGCAGGGAAACACAGGGGGAGAGCAAGGCGACCTCTGACGGTTGGAAACGGCATGCATAATCCAAACAAAGACCGAATGTCGTCGGAGGGGTGACGGCAAGGGAAACAGCCATGCATAAAAGACCTTCAGAGGGCATTTAAGCTTCAATTTAATGGCCATAGGAAGCCATCTGAATATATACCTGTTTTCTGCAAAACCCTAGTAAAATGTTTGATTATCAGCCTGTCAAGATGTCAAGCTACCTAATTTCCATTTTTAACATAACTGAATTGCAATTATTACAACACAGCCTGAAAATACTCTTATTGTTTTATTATCAGTCCTTTGAATAACTGGAATTACAGGCTGGCTGGCCTATCTTCCGTACCAAGCAAATTGATAGGAACAAATACAGAATTATGTAAGCACATACATTAGGGCACAGAGAAGATCTTTTTTAAATGAAGGAATGGCATGCCTCCAAAACCTTTAGAATCTGTTAATGGAATCAGCAGAACGTCTTTATGATCTTCTATCACAGTGCACTATGATTTTCTAAAAATGGTTGAATTACAATGCACTCCTAAAGAGAATTACACCTTTCTAAGCCCATTGACATCAACAGACTTATAATGGTGTAACTCTGCTTAGGTACTGTACTAAACGTTTTCTACCTGCTAAGCAAATAAGAATTGAAATGTCAGTTTTCATACTTTGGCCCGTGGCCACTGTCCTTACACAGATTACAATAGCTACAAAAGAAAGCACAGGGTTACTGGTAATCGTTTCTCTATAAGAGGCGGGGGGGGAGTAAAATAGGAAGCTTGGCATTATTAATAATTTCAGATAGTTAAATTATCACAATATTGACATGGAATGGAATTTGGCCAGTCTCACAACTGGAAGAAAGGCATCTAGATTTTCATATACCTCTCAGCAACTGGGATTATGTCACCGCCTGTAGGGGCTCTTGGAACAGCAGGTTGGGAAATTAGTCAAAAGGAAAATGGGCTTTGCTCCACCCATTACTACACAGAGTACCCTTAAGGGGAAGCTGGGGGGTTAGAGCTTAAAAGAGAATCCAGTTGGGGGAAACAGCCCGCCAGATGCACCCCCAGGTTGTTGCTGGTGGATGGCCCAAGTAACCCATGCCAACCTTAGGCAGATCATGAGAGGGAGGGCATCTTGGCCATCTTCTAGGCATGGCGTAGGGGTCACTGGAGGTGTGGGGTGGGGAGATAGTTGTGAATTTCCTGCATTGTGCAGGGAGTTGGACTAGATGACCCTGGTGGTCCAACTCTATGATTCTATGATTCTAACCACTGTTTCAAGACATTCTTCCACCCAAGTCCCCATGCAGTAAACAGAACCAGGCTTTAAACTGTCAACTGTTGGGTTGCTTGCAGCATTTAGACACACTCTTGCCTATACATGATCTAAACCTATGGCTATGGCCATTTTTAACCCAGTCTTGCATCATTTCTTAATTCCATCCTCCCTCTCCCCCTCCCATTCCTATGGAAAGCACAAGATAATCTTCAGTGTCTGAGCTTGGTTCCTAAGAATATCTGCAAGCCATTTTTGCCATCATGTTACTGTTCATTAAATTAGCAAGGGACTATACATTATTAGAAAATAGTCGTACAATTTCAAAATAACCTTTAGAATATTTGACAGTAACAAGATTTTAGCACACTAGAAGATCCTAGAACAGTTGGTGATTTTTAACTGTATTTGATGAAGTTAGAAACAGACTGGGAAATTCCACATTTAATATGCCAACATTCACTGTACAGCAATAACACCATAGTAATTCTCTATTGTAGTAACGTGCTTCTGTTTACATTCAGGTGTTGATTTCAGAACTGAGAATCCCTTCATACAAATATTGAGATTTCTCAGTGCTTTACTTTATGCCAAGGAATCTTTTAAGCTGCTTCGTTTTGAAGTTCTAAGTTGACCATATTAGCCACTTTGGACTCCCGTGGAGGGAAAAGTGGGATAGATTGAAATGTTTTAAATAAAATCAATACATAATAATAATTTATTTTATAATAACTATAAAATATTACATTAAATCAATAACTATTAGTCAGTTCTTATACTGTTAATCATCATTATCATCATTATTATTATTAACTTCATTTATAGTTAATACATAAATAAACTTTCTCACTGAAACTCAAGGTGCATTACAAAATATGAAAAACAATTTGATCAGAACGCAGTAGCTTTATTCTGTTCCCACTCAGAGACCAGGGGTTTAGCTTTTTAGACATGAGTACGGTAAGCAATTGATCAAATGTACCTAAAGCTATTGGATAAATGTTTAGTTGAACAACTTGAGTTTTTAATGATATGATTATTGTCATATAGATATAATGTATTGATGTCATTATTCAATGACTTATGTATTTCATAAAGTTAATTATTCTTTTCCTGTTTTGTATCATATTTGTTTGAGGCTATTTTTGTATAATGTTTTTTATCACATGGAATTGTTTTAATGTTGAATGTATTTTGTAATTGCAGATATCCCCCCTGTTCCCAAGGAAGACACTCTGGCAAAATTCACTAGGGCCTGTGTTGTGTTTAATTAAACTCCTTCCAGCCCCCATTGGAATATCCCTTAAGTGAATGTCATTCCCATGTTGCTGCAGGGCAGCTGTCAGACATTTTGACCGTAATGATTTAGAAATATTTATACTTGACAGTTATAATGGCTTTACTGTTAGAGATAGGTCTCAATATGGAAGACAAGAATGGGGGTTACCACATTATGTATTCCCACCAATGTATTAAGAGTTTGAAAACGTTATAAAAAATACTATTCGCACTTTGTTTGGCCCCTTTAGCTGTGAAGATGTCTTCCAACCATTTTTTAGCCGTGGTATCCAAAAACCCTTTTAAAGCGATGTTTTTAATAACATTTTCAAACTCTCAATACATCGCTGGGAATACATAATGCAGTAACCCCAAAGGACAACTCGTACAAAAACAACTTTACAATTCTGCTGCTGGAAACTTCACTCACAAAAGTTTTAGTATCACACAAACCAATTTCACACCTGCAACTTATATGACAATCTAAAAATGGGATAAAAAGTAGTATTTAGTTTACATATTTAGATTAAAGTGTGACTGTATGGAGCATGATACAGATTCAAGACAAAGGTAAAATTAGCATTTTTCAGTTTTCAGTATTGGAAATTTTCTAATGATAGCTCATATATTTGCAGTAGGTGATGAGGGAGATGTTCAAAGATGTTATGGCTATTGCTGAACCCTGATCAGATAGCCACTCTGAGGAGTAACTCCCTGGATCATCTACTTGTGTAATCCAGTGGTCTTCTGACCATGGATCAAGTGGGTCACAGAGCCCCGCCTGCTGGGTCATGAGCCTCTATAGATCCATTTTTGTCGCATTTCAAAAGGACCTGTTGTGTGAAGGTGCATGCGTAGAGCGCAAGGGTGCCCCACCTCCTGCCTCTCCTTGAGTGCACGCTTAGTAGAACAGCAAGACCGTGAGATGAAGACGCTCAGCAGCGAAAGAAGAGTTCGTTTTTATACCCTGCTTTTCTCTGCCTTTAAGGATTCTCAGTGCAGCTTACAATCGCCTTCTCTTCCTCTCCCCACAACAGACACCTTGTGAGGTAGATGGAGCTGAGAGAACGGTGACTAGCCCAAGGTCACCCATCAGGCTTGCTTCATGTAGAGGAGTGGGGACTCAAACCCGGTTCCAAATTAGAGTCCGCCACTCTTCACCACTACACCACGCTGGCTCTCGATGGAGAGGATTCTTCTTCTTTTTTCAGCACAAGCAAGCGCAAAGACTCTGGCTTCTCAAAGACCCTGGCTCCTCCTCTCCCAGTTACATGGCAGCGAGGTCTCCTCTGATGTCACATGAACCTGCAAAAAGAGAGCCTTGAGGGCTAATGAGCCGTCATGTACTTGTTCTTCCCAACTGATAATATGGATGGCGTAGACACTTCATCCCCACCCGTCCCGTTTAACTAAACTTGAACTCGTACCCTAAAGGAGAGAAACCATAAAATCCCCTTACTATTCCCCAGACAGACGTCTGCCGCCCCCGCCCCCACTCTCAGCCCCCCCCCATTTCAAAAGAGAGAGACAGGAGATAGCAGGTGCCTGCGAGCTTTTTAATTGTGCCCTCAGGTTTGAAGATTTCCTGCTTAATGACAGCATATCAGTTACTTCAGAGGGGATACCATTTCAAAACAAGCCAAAGAAAGTTCTTTTCTGGATTTCCCTCCCAAGCGCCTTAATCAGTCTGTGAGGAGCTGTTATTTTTGAACTTTCTCCCTCGAGGCTTTTTAGGTGATGTTCCCGACGTTTTGCATCTAGCTGCAGTGCTTGGCGTTCATTATCATTTCTAATCCGTTCTGTTGTGGTACATTGATGTGGTAAATTTGTGAGGGGGAAAGTGTATAATCTTTAAATCAAGATTTCAAGTGGCCATATATACTTGCGGTGAACTGTAGATCATTTTTGACCTACTATATCAAAGTATATGCCCTGACCTGGATGGCCCAGGCTAGCCTGATCTCGTCAGATCTCAGAAGCTAAGCAGGGTCAGCCCTGGTTAGTATTTGGATGGGAGACCACCAAGGAAGTCCAGGGTTGCTGTGCAGAGGAAGGCACTGGCAAACCACCTCTGTTAGTCTCTTGCCATGAAAACCCCACAGGGGTCACCATAAGTTGGCTGCGACTTGATGGCACTTTACACACACACACATATCAAAGTAGCAGGAGGCCAGGGAAATTTCTCCTCTTCTTGAGCAGAAACTTTTCGTTGTTGTTACAGATGAAAGAGGGAGACCAGCAGAGGCGATCAGGCACAGTAAAGACCAAACACATTGGTCTTGTTTGTAGGTGAAGGAGATTAAAGGGAGAACTGCCAGATGACAGCCATCTTGTTAAGAAGCCTCATCTACACCTAGCAAATCATTTACTTCCTCTAGCAGAGTCACTTCGTAAAATTAATGCCCTAATGTACCAGATGGCTTCTCACACTGTAATAAGGGCAGCAGAGATAGGGTTGCCAGGTTCCTCTTTGCCACCGGCAGGAGGGTTTTGGGGCGGAGCCTGAGGAGGGCGGGGTCTGGAGAGGGGAGGGACTTCAATGCCTGTTATGTATTACCCACGATACATAATAATGCTATAGAGTCCAATTGCCAAAGTGGCCATTTTCTCCAGGTAAACTGATCTGTATGGGCTGGAGATCAGTTGTAATAGCAGGAGATCTCCAGCTAGTATCTGGAGGTTGGCAACCCTAAGCAGAGATGAGATTCTCTTTGGGTCACCCAGATATATGTTCAGGGCTCCCATTAGGGTTGCCAGGTCCCTCTTCGCCACTGGTGGGAGGTTTTTGGGGCAAAGCCTTAGGAAGGCAGGGTTTGGAGAGGGGAGGGACTTCAATGCCATAGAGTCCAGTTGCCAAAGCGGCCATTTTCTCCAGGTGTACTGATCCCTATCGGCTGGAGATCAGTTGTAACAGCAGATCTCCAGCCAGTACCTGGAGGTTGGCAACCCTAGCTCCCATTCTGTAACTGGTAGCGACTCCAAACCCACAGTGTTCCTGACTGGCTGCACAAAACTTTCTTTTCATGAACGAACTCAACACAGAAGCTTTGGAATAACTTGGTCAGTACATGCTATGTACCTTTAAGAGATATATCTGAAGCCAGAATTCAACAGAGAAAAAACACCTGTCCATATCAGGCATCACCACGCTGGCACAAGCCTTACTCGACTGCTTTCTGCCTTCCACAGACATTGAAGATTCAGCCTCTCATACAAACACACAGTGGCTAACCCTAACAAAGCCTTCTTCAAATCCCAATAGCATGAATACCATGTCCGCACAGTAGACAAGACCAAAAGTGACCAAATTAAGTAGAACAGGGTTGGGCAAATCATGGCTCATGGGTAGGGGTGCCAACCTCCAGGCGGTGGAAGGAGATCTCCCATTACAACTGATCTCCAGCAGATAGAGATCAGTTTACCTGGAGAAAATAGCCACTTTGGCCATTGGACTCTATAGCATGGAAGTCCCTCCCCAAACCCCGCCCTCCTCAGGTTCCGCCCCAAAAACCTCCCACCGTTGGTGAAGAGGGACCTGGCAACCCTACTCATGGGTCACATCCCAGCCTGTGGGAGCTTTTCATCTGGACCTTGAGCTGCTTAATTTGCTGGGAACAACATCCACTGGCTAATGGGCAAATAGTCTGCAGCTTGAGGGCTAGGAGCCGTTAAGAAGAGAAATGGGAGTGGGAGAAGGGCGAGTGTCCAACTCATAGCCCTCAAAAAAACAGGTAGAGACCCATATGTGGCCCTCAGACTGGAAAAAACTTGAATATTTATGGCTTACTCTGAGACATATTATAGCACATAGTTACCAATCAAAAGTGAGCAATGTATAGCTTCTCAGAGTAATTCCTGCATCCTAAATGAGGATCAGCTTGCTGAGCAAAGATACTGCAGACATGAAGCAATAATGGAAGGCAACAAAATGCAGCAACAGAGAAAGCGTCTACTTAGAACCTACTTTGAAAAGTGGATATTACATGCATAACACATAAGGGAGGGGTCAAAAGACACATAAAGACGAAGGAAAATAACCAAGGAAGCCTTCCCATTTATTAGATAAGTCACAGCAATGACTCATCCATTGCAAAGGCAAATACTAGACCTCACCTGCAGGCAGCCATTTTACATGCTTTTGTATATAATAGCTACATAACGTTCAACTTTACAGTCTAAACGATATATATATAACAATATATATATATTGGAAATGGTTGTTTATGAGTAGCAGGAAGCAGGAATTGGATAGAGAAATGGATGAAAATGCACACAGCATTTGAGCTCTGATCCCAGGAGAACCACTTATCATATAACCTTGAAAAGCCTATTGACCCTGCAGTTGTTATGCAGTGAACTCAGCTGGAAATTGGATAGAACTTGGACCTCTGAGAATACCAGAGACATCATCTGCACTACTTTAAAAGCATATGTAGTTGCACTATGATATGAGGCTATGTCTAGACTGATATTTCATATTTTTAGTAGATTGCCTACCTGTTACAGTTATTCTTTCTGCTCTTCCTCCAGCGTATATAGTTCTCCCTTCCTCCATTCCATATTGATGCATATATATACCCAGATAAAAACTGAAGAGTTAGGAGGTGAGGCAGACACCAAACTTTGTAGCAGAATACTGCAAAACTAAACATTAAGATAAAAGGAATATATTTGTTTTCATGTCCCTGTTTCTCTTTACTCTTCAAATCATGCATAGCGTTGCCAACCTCCAGGTATTGGGAACTCAAAGTGTGCCTTGTGCTGAAAATGCTGAAGTACTGCAAAGAACCAGCACTGGTGGTCTACTGTCCACAATATGCTGATATTCCAATATATCAGCTATATAAAGTTCAATAAAGAATTTTTATCTCAATAATAATTTTTCAATTAAGTGTTTATTATATAACACTGTTGCTTTAACTGCATCAATACAATAACATTGGATACAAAAGTGACAGTAGAAAGTCCAATTCCTTAATAGGATACACAATTGTATCTATCTTCATTTATACATATATTTGCTCATTGCACAATTGATGCCACTGGATTCCATAAGAAGATGGGCTTCCGGTATTTATACCCATTTCACCTATTCAGGCTTCATCAATCCAAGAAATCCTAGGGTGGCTGCAGGACAAGGTGCTTTATCCGAACACGAGTATACCTCACTTATTCAAATGGGTGGCATTGTGAGTCATGAATAGGTGAAATGGGTATAAATACCGGAAGCCCATCTTCTTATGGAATCCAGTGGCGTCAATGGTGCAATGAGCAAATATATGTATAAATGAAGATAGATACAATTGTGTATCCTATTAAGGAATTGGACTTTCTACTGTCACTTTTGTATCCAATGTTATTGTACTGATGCAGTTAAAGCAACAGTGTTGTATAAAACACTTAATTGAAAAATTATTATTGAGATAAAAATTCTTTATTGAACTTTATATAGCTGGTATATTAGAATATCAGCATATTGGTCAGTAGACCACCAGTGCTGGTTCTTTGCAGAACCTCTAGGTATTAGCTGGAGATCTGCTATTACAACTGATCTCCAGTCAATAGAGAGCTGGTCACCTGGAGAAAATGCCTGCTTTGGCAATTGGACTCTATGGCATTGAAGTCCCTCCCTTCCCCAAACCATGCCCTCCTCAGGCTCCACCCAAAAACCTCCTGCCGGTGGCGATGAGGGACCTGGCAACCCTAACCATGCAGTATCTTTTTGGTAGGGTTGCCAAAATCCAGGAGGTGGCTGGCAATCTCCTGCTATTACAACTGATCTCCAGCCAATAGAGATCAGTTCACCTGGTGAATTTTATTCATGTTTTCCCAGTCATGTTCAAAAAGCAACAAATTTAATGCCATTTTCCTACTTCGAAGTCATTCATCAACTTCATTTCTTATTCATAAGTGTATGTATAATATTCTAGATATTCAGGAACTCACTGAAACAGATCCGTACTTAAGTGTTTGCCATGTTCAAAACTTGAAATGAAAGTGAAAGAGGCTAGGAAGGAAAAGGGAAGTTCTGGATGGATTAAACTAAATATATAAAAGGTAAAGCCTATAATACAACTAATATATAAGTAAAAAAGAATGAAAAAATGAAAGACAAGAAGGAAAAAATAGAGGAAGGAAAAAATAGAGGAAGGATGCATTTTGAATGATTTCTTAAAGTGAGCCACAAAGGCAGCAGCAAGACAAATATCAACAGGGAGAGAGTTCCATGCATAAGGTTGTTCAAGAAAGAAAAGAAGAAGATGACTATTTTTAGAGAAATTGACCAAGGTTTATCTTAAATATTATCTTAGTAATATTACCGGATGCTTATTATGCATAAAAATATACATGACTACTTTTTATCGAGTAAAAATAGAATAGAAATTAACATTTTGAATCAGCAGTAATAACTGCAATAAGTACAACATAATCTAGGTACTAAGTATAATCTATATATTGTCGAAGGCTTTCACGGTCAGAGTTCATTGGTTCTTGTAGGTTATCCGGGCTGTGTAACCGTGGTCTTGGAATTTTCTTTCCTGACGTTTCGCCAGCAACTGTGGCAGGCATCTTCAGAGTAGTAACACTGAAGGACAGTGTCTCTCAGTGTCAAGTGTGTAGGAAGAGTAATATATAGTCAGAAAGGGGTTGGGTTTGAGCTGAGTACTGTCCTGCAAAAGTAATGTGCTAATCATTGTCCTGTAAGTATCAAGATAATGTGCTGATGAGGGTATGGTATGTTAATATGGAACCATTGTATCCTGAAGTGATCTGTTAATGTGTGTAATCCAAAACTAATCTGCATGGCTATTGTTGACTGTTGCCTTTGTTAGTCTGGAGGTTTTCAGAACAGGAAGCCAAGCCTTATTCATTCTTAAACTCTCCTCTTTTCTGTTAAAGCTGTGTTGATGTTTATGAATTTCAATGGCTTCTCTGTGCAATCTGACAAAATAGTTGGTAGAATTGTCCAGTCTTTCAGTGTCTTGGAATAAGACCCTGTGTCCTGTTTGTGTCAGTCCATGTTCGGCCACTGCTGATTTCTCAGGTTGGCCAAGTCTGCAGTATCTTTCATGTTCTTTTATCCTTGTTTGTATGCTGCGTTTTGTGGTCCCGATGTAAACTTCTCCACAGCTGCAAGGTATACGATATACTCCTGCAGAGGTGAGGGGGTCTCTTTTGTCTTTTGCTGATCGTAGCATTTGTTGTATTTTCTTGGTTGGTTTAAACACTGTTTGTAGGTTATGTTTTTTCAAAAGTTTCTCCATGCTATCAGTGACTCCTTGAATAAATGGCAGGAATACCTTTCCTATGGGAGACTGTTTTTCCTGAGTTTTCTGATTTTTGTTTGGTTTAATGGCCCTGTTGATTTCATTCTTGGAGTAGCCGTTTGCTAGCAGTGCGTGATTTAGATGATTAGTTTCTTCCTTGAGAAACTGTGGTTCACAGATCCGTCTTGCACGGTACATTAATGTTTTGATTATTCCTCTTTTCTGTCAGTGCAGAGGGCCTGAGAGTAGGGTTGCCAAATCCCTGTTCACCACCACTGTTCACAAAGTGTTGTGGAGCCTGAGGAGGGCAGGGTTTGGGGAGGGGAGGGACTTCAATGCCATAGAGTCCAATTGCCAAAGTGGCCATTTTCTCCAGGTGAACTGATCTCTATCAGCTGGAGATCAGTTGTAATAGCAGGAGATCTCCAGCTAGTACCTGGAGGTTGGCAACCCTATCAAATAGAGAGTTTTTCTCCAGATTTCTAAAAAGTCTCCAGAAATTGTGCATAGAGCTCATTACTACTGGTCACAGAGGTATATATATTTTCCACCTGTGCCAACAAGCAATCTTCACCTGTGGCATTTTGCCCTGAATTTAAGGCTTCATTCAAGGCAGGAGGAGACAAACTTTCTATTAATTTCCATTTTTTCCTCCCTCTGGGAGATATCTCTGGATCATGAAGTAACTGTTGTACTTGCAGCCTCCATGTGTCAAAATCTACCTCACCAGTGGGTCTTGATGAAAGACCAGAACAGCTTTTAAGTTTAAAGGGTGTGTGATCATAAGCAGCAGTACCCTCATTAGACTTTACTACATGCTCCACTACCACTCGATGAACCCCTTCAGGGATAGTGAAGATGGGTGTAGGCTGCTTGAGGAGCTGGAGGAGAAAATGCATTCCTCCCTGAAAGCTGAGTAGGTGAAATACCAGCTGTTGGTTCAGTGACCAGATTCCCTTCAGGTGTTACAGTGTCACTAAAAGGTATTTTTCCTAACCTGGTAGGAAACATGCTCCATTTGCCACTTAATTTAAACTGTTTAAATTCAGACCTTATCATTTTAGCTGCACACCTTTTACTGTATTCACACAATGCAATACCTAGTCTTGAACCCTGAATTCTTTTAAACTTGCTTACAGCACCATATTCATTCAAAGCATTCATTAACTCTTCATCAGTAACTTCAGGATGAATTTCACTCTGCATGAGTATTCTGGGTCAAACTGATCCATTGCTATCGTAGAAATATATTTATACAGTTTTTAAAGCAATGTCACTAAGTTGATACTTGCAATATCAATATGCTACAGAATGGTGCTGTCCCAGTTTGGGGGTGAATTTTTCCCCCTTATGTAATCCAGCAGACCCCTGGCTACATGGATCCCTATTGGAAAGTTGGGGGAGGGGGTTTGAAAAAAAATCAATAAAACAACAGCACCCTTGTGCAAACAAATGTGAAATTACTTCAACATAGGGTTGCCTCTTTGCCACCGGTGGGGGGCGGAGCCTGAGGAGGGCAGGGTTTGGGGAGAGGAGGGACTTCAATGCCATAGAGTCCAATTGCCAAAGCAGCCATTTTCTCCAGGGGAACTGATCTGTCGGCTGTAGATCAGTTGTAATAGCAGGAGATATCCAGCTAGTACCTGGAGGTTACTAACAAAGAAGACACCTCTGCACTAGTACCAAAAGGTTTGGAAATCAGCACAGGAGCGACTACAACAAAGTGCAAAAATATATTAAGTGCTACAATGACATAAACACAGTGTGACACATCATAATGTACATATGAAAAACTATACTATCCTAATCCTAATATCTGCTTCAACAGGAAAACAACATTCAAAGTAACAAACATTTAATATAAACACCACAACTTTACAACTACATCATAATGGCTATGAGCATAGCACATCTGCAGTAGACAGGATCTTAAGTGCCCTTCAGGAAGGGCACTCAGAACAATGGCAACTAACAAACTGGCCCAGTAATACAAAGAAAAAGAAGAAGAAAGTCCAAAATATTAACTAGAAGTGCAGGGCTGCTACTTCCACCTCTGCTCTTCTGCTGCTGCTGTAGATCTTCCTCCTGAAAGGCTTTGTCCTGAAAGGAAATTATCAGATCCCTTCACCAAGTTCTGGGCCTTCCCTCTCTTGCTGCAGGCTGGACTGACTAAGGAGGATAAGAGTTTTAAACCATATCTTGAACTACAATATAACCAACAGCCTGACAAACCTTTTTGTTATAATAACCCCTACAAGGGAAATTTTAACATGCCATTTCTCCCTCATTGGACCCACTGCATACCTAGGGTTGCCAGCTCCAGTTTGGGAAATACCTGGAGATTTTGGGGGTGGAGGGTGGGGTTTGGAGAGGGGAGGGACTTCAATGCCATTGAGTGCAATTGCCAAAGCGGCCATTTTCTCCAGGGAAACTGATCTCTATCCCCTGGAGATCAGTTGTAATAGCAGGAACTGTCCAGCCATCACCTGGAGGTTGGCAACCGTATTGCTGGGTGACCTTGGGCAAGTCATACGTGCTCAGTCAACCTCACAGGGTTGTTGTGGGGATATAACAGAGGAGATGAGAACAATGTAAGCTGCTTTGAGTCTCCACTGAGGAATAGTGATGCACTTATACATGACATGAATAGATAAGGTCAAAACTATGAAGGGACTTGAAGTTGATAAGACATTAAAACTTCACTGGGCACAGGAAGCCAGGAAAGAGAATCATTAGGTGGTGTCATTTGATTGAAGGCTGAAGAGAGAGGAAGAAAAGTGAGCCACGTGGTACCTGGCTTTCAAAGGAGGAAGAAAACGGAGCCCAGTGGTACCTGAAGTCAATGGTATCTATGAAATGGTGCCCTACCATAATCATGGGCCGGATGCAAAACCAATGGCTACATTTTCGGTTGGATACTCACTTTGAGGTCAAGGCTTGTGAATTTGTGATTGTTGGCCGAACACATCATTGTCATTACGCAGGGTTTATATAAAATGCAAAGAAGAAGGGCTGGTCTTTGCCTTTTCCCTACCTGAAACAAAAGGGAGGAAATATGGCAAAGTATTAGTAATGGGAGGTAAGACTCTCTACAGCATGACTGGTCACTGGGCCAATTTAAATCCATCAGCAGCAACAATGGGGGTTACCGCATTATGTATTCCAGCGATGTATTAAGAGTTTGAAAAAGTTATAAAAAATACTGTTCACACTTTCTATGTATTCCCACCGATGTATTAAGAGTTTGAAAATGTTATAAAAAATACTGTTCGCACTTTGTTTGGCCCCTTTAGCTGTGAAGACGTCTTCCAACCATTTATTAGCCATTGCATCCAAAAACCCTTTAAAAGCGATGTTTTTTATAACATTTTCAAACTCTTAATACATCGCTGGGAATACATAATGCCGTAACCCCTAATGTACCTTCAGTTCAATTGCAGCTACAGCTTTTCACGTTAAGGTCATACACCCCCCGGCTATTATCATCATCATCATCATTAATAAGGTCGTATACCTACTCTAGCTATTATATGGGATCAGTAGAGCATCAGTATTGTCAAATATGCAAAGTCTAGGCAGCTAGTGGTGGTTGAAAGGTTTAAGAAAAAATGTTACCTTCTAAAATGAGATGTGGAGAATTAATAACACATCAACAGTGGTGACTGAAAACAGTGGTCCTGAAAACCTCCAGACTAACAAAGACTACAGTCCACAATAGCCATGCAGATTAGCTTTGGATTTCACACATTAACAGATCACTTTAGGATACAATGGTTCCATATTAACATACCATGCCCTCATTAGCACATTATCTTGATGCTTACAGGACAATGATTAGCACATTACCTTTGATACTTTTTGCAGGACAATGATTCAGCTCAAACCCACCCCTTTCTGACTATATATTACTCTTCCTACACACTTGACACTGAGAGACACTGTCCTTCAGTGTTACTCCTCTGAAGATGCCTGCCACAGCTGCTGGCGAAACGTTAGGAAAGAAAATACCAAGACCACGGTCACACAGCCCAGATAACCTACAAGAACCAACAGTGGTGACGTTTGAGGACCACTGGGACGGATAAGGGGTTAACCAGCAGCAAGAGCTGACATGCGAAGAGTGGCCGGAGCCAGAGAGCTGACACTCTGAGCTGAGAGAGACAGGCCATTTATGCATGGGAGGTTTTGCCCTGGATTTGCAGTTCTCTAGATACAGATTTTCCCCATCCGAATTCTCAGAACTTTGCATGGGGGCTTATTTTTGAGTTCTGGGCATTCGGCTGGGGAAAAGGTGCATCTACAGAGCAGCAAATCCAAGGCAAAACCTCTCGTGCAGAAATGACCACAGAGAAAGGATTCGAAGTTTGGGACCCAGCCTGACAGGAGGGCTGTGATAAGATTCGAAGTTTGGGACCCAGCCTGACAGGAGGGCTGTGATAGGATTCGAAGCGTGGAACCAGCCTGAGAGGAGGCTGTGAAAGTAGTCGAAGCTTAGGACCAGCCAGAGAGGGCTGTGATAGATTGGGAGCTTGGTAGCGAGACGGAGCGGAAGCCAGACTGTACTCTGTGAACCTGAGGGGTTCTGTTAAAGCCGAAGCTATTGACACACACAACCTGTGGTAGTGACAGGAGTGAAAACTGGGTTAGAGAGGGCCCATTCTCAAGACACAAGGGGAATTAGTCTCTGAGGTAGAGCTATTCCAGTAGCAGGAAGGTGTGGAGGATTACAGCCACTTAGGTGGGGTAGTAGAAAAGAGCAAGAGTCCAGTAGCACCTTAAAGACTAACAAAAATATTTTCTGGCAGGGTATGAGCTTTCGTGAGCCACAGCTCACTTCTTCAGATGCTGTGGCTCACAAAAGCTCATACCCTGCCAGAAAAATATTTTTGCTAGTCTTTAAGGTGCTACTGGACTCTTGCTCTTTTCTACTACTTTTCTACTACTGCAGACAGACTAACACGGCTACCCACTGTGAATTATCTGAGGTGGGGTAGTCAGAGAGAGAGCTAGGCTGGGGACAGAGTTCTGAGAGTCTGAAGCTGTAGGGCAGTTTTGAAAGCTGAATCCGAATAGCAGTTCTGAGGGATAGAACTGAAGTGCCTATAAACTTCATTTATGGGAAAACATATATTCTGCACACATATGTAAAGGCAATGCCCCATGTATAATATAAGGGGCAAGTGAACTAATCTTTGGTTCATATTCACTAGTGTGTGAATAGAAGTTAGCATAAGCTGGCAGCCGTTGCTATCAGGTGTCAGTGATCTCATCCTGCAGGCCTGGTGCAACCAGGCTCCTTAACAAGGCCTAAGACCAAGTGATTTAAGACACCGGAAGTGTCAGCAAGGAGTGTTAAGTTTCGGTTCTTCATGTAGCCACCTAAATCCCCGCCTCAAACCACACGCCTATGCTAATCCAAAGGTGTCCATCATTGGGTCTTTGTGTATCTATGCCCTATATTACGTATATTGTAACACCCCTGGCCAGAGGTTATAAATGTTGTGGCCATCCTTTGTTCTGGTGTGCGAGCTGCCCTGCGCATTTGGGAAGCTCCCACCCGGTGTGTTATTATTAAGCTTAATAAACAAACTGCTTTGAATTATCAACCTCTTCCTGTGTTACGGTTATTGGGGCTTAATACTATAACGCAGGCGCGCCAGAACTAAAGCGGAAGCTGAATGTGTATAATAGTGCTGAGAGACAGAGCTAAACTTGAAACTGAGAACTGGAAGTAACTTGAGTGAAGGGAACATCCAAGCTATTTCTCCGAAGTCATCTCGCTTGTATCAATCTAACTCTGCGTTTTCCCTCCAAAATATTCTGCCTTTTCTTAAAAACCGATCTCTGTAAGTTCTCTTTCATAAACTTCCCTGTTATCTCTGTTTAAGTTGAAAAGCCTCTTTGTCTCCTATTTCTCACTGAGGTAAATACGGGTGTGGGACTGGAGGGGAAGAAGGAATAATTCTCCTCACAAATATACTCAGGCCAACGCCTTTTCCCCTCAGCATATACGGCCGGGCTGAGTGAGAGGGATATTGAAGTGGTTGGAAGGGGGGGGGGGTGTGCGTCATAACCACTTTTTCCTGTACTGCTGAAACTACACAACGTATATTTGTTCTGCACTGAAGATGCTTATGTGAAACAGCCTTACTGAGGAATATAAAGATTGTCACAGATACATGATGTCTGTACAACTCTGCTCTAATGGAGAATGCCATTGTGACCGCAATTTTATTACTGGGGGAAGGCATAACATTTTAATTGTTCCTAATTTTAATGTATTTGTGGCCTATTTGTTTAGTACGTTTTTATCCCAGCTTTCCTCTAAGGAGTCCAGGGTGGTGTGCATTGTTGTAAATAACTGAAGAGTGTTCATTGTGCATATTATTATGTATAAGAATTAAAACTCCATTGGTCATATATAATAGTTGTGTGTTTTTAATTAGCATCTTCTAACGTAGGATGTTATTTGTTTTTCCAACAGAAGGGAAATTAAGCTTTGAGAACTTTAGCCCCAAACTGAATTGCCAAAATCTAAGGAATATTGAGGAGACATACGAAGTGATATTTACAAAATACATCACTCCTCTAAAAATAATAAGCAACAAGTATGATATTTGCAAACCAGTTCTGGAACCACATCTTTTCATTTTTATTTATTTAAACATTTATTTAAAACTCTTTTATTTGTGCTTAAGGAAGTAGGAGAAATGTTTGTCTATATACTGAGGCAAGCAAATACATGGGTCTTCTTACATTTCCAGCCTATATATCTTTGATATGTGGTTCCCCTATACTAGATTTTAAAGTGTGTTTTGGAGTATGTTTTAACTGATGTTTTCTGAATGTTAATGTTGTGACCCGCTGCAATAAATAAATAAATATTTTTGCTTAACTCTGTACTTGTTAGTTTTACTGTAATATTTTGAAGTGTTTTGTTCAATTTAATTATAAATTTTCTTACTGGTGATACTGGATTTTTTCCTTGTTTGTAAGCTACCGTGAGGACTCTGTGACATAATAAATGAGGTATTACTTTTACTGGAAAAACAGGGGGGATGTTATACTGCCACGTGTTTGTGTTTGTGTCACTGCACCTAGGCTGGATCTTATGGATTTATCCTAATAATGGTAGCACCTTCCTCCAGAGCAAGGTGATAGTGATAGTATGAGAAAATATATATTATGTAGTAAAATGGTGGGAATTATTATGAACAGCAATGCTGTGTGCATATATGGTATGCTTTATTAAGATACGTTAGAATTGGTTAGTGATTGCCAAAAACTATATTCAGGCTAGGAAAGAGGAATCTTTGTGTGAACAGAAAGGAAAGGAGTAGGATGAGGTAACCGAGAGAGGGGAAGAAATGAGTACCAGTTACTGTAATGAGTACTTCAAAGGGACTGTGTCAGCTAGACAGA
Source organism: Euleptes europaea (assembly GCF_029931775.1). Taxonomy (NCBI): domain Eukaryota; kingdom Metazoa; phylum Chordata; class Lepidosauria; order Squamata; family Sphaerodactylidae; genus Euleptes; species Euleptes europaea. The sequence continues at coordinate 79,900,137 of NC_079316.1, forward strand.
TAAAGTTGAAAAGACACAGGTATTGGAGACCAGGTAAATAAGCAGAACTGATGACCAACTGTGGATTAAGAAGTGTGTTGGAAATGAGGTGTAACATGTCACGTTATGTCAAACCAATGAAATGGTAAATTTATCAAAGTATAACATGTAATACATGGAAGCCACAGCCTTCAGTTTGCAAGATCTGAGCAAAGATAGGACCTTTTGGAGGACTTTCATTCATAGGGTCGCCATGAGTCGGAAGCGACTTGACGGCACTTAACACACACATAACATGTAATGCGCACCTATTGTCTCCTTCTTCAAGCTTTGGCGATGACTCCCTTGCGTCAGTCTGTTCGTGGCCACGAATAAACTATTAGAACAGCATCTTGCATAGGAGGAACATGGGAAGGCACTGAGTACTGGAGGAAGCTGCCACAATTCATGGAACAAAGCCATAGGATTCAACCATCTGTTGGCAAAATGCTTTGTTGTTGTTTGTTAAGTAGAAATGGCCTAGGTGTTGGAGCAGCCAAAGATGCTGATAGAGCAAATCTTATAACCAGATTATGAAGCTGTCTGTAGTTCTGAAAGACAATTACACCTCTCTGCTCCACACCCGAACATGTAGCCTTTGCTGTCTTAGCCACAAGCCTGTTGTGGTAATAAGTGTGAATTCGTTTTACAAATTAAATTAGCTACGGGCAAGTCTTTAAAACTAGTTCGCAAGCGATTATGCGAGAGAAGATTTGAAAACAATGGAGGTTGTCATTTGGATCAATCTTTATGTTTTGCTTCATAAACTATGCCCTCTTTAGGAAGATTCCTAAGTCTTTTTTCAGACTCCTACAATATTGTTGTTGTGTGTGAATTAACTTTTTTGAAATCCCACATTTCGTTAAGACCAGTTACTTTATATGATAGCAGCTGCTGCAGGCAATTCCTATAGACTAGAATCATCTGGCTCCTTGAATTCCAAAGTGAATTAGCATTTATTCCAGAGAGGTAGCCATGTTAGTATTTTGCAGACAACAACATGATTATTTCATTATTTGTGTTATCTTTAGGAAAAGATCCATTGTCATGGGCACTTTACCTTTCTAAAAAGTGGGCATAGGCCTACTCTACTGAAAGCATTACAGGAAATTGTACATATCCTGTGTCATAATACGCTTTAGACTATGACTATCACTAGTTTCACCACTCCCAAAGCTGCACTAATAATAATAAATATTAAAAATCTGATTTCAATATATGAATTCCTAAAAGCCGCAGGTTGGCTGAGCAATTTGAAGAGGTGGTAAAAGACATTCCTAGTTGCTTTGGCAACAGTAGGGCCTAAAGACTGCAAAACGATAAGAAGTGGGAGATTCATGTTCAGAGATCTCATATTATAAAAATAATAATAGCTGTCTTGGAGGGGGCAGAATAAAAAGTAGTAGTACAGGTAGAGTATCCCTTATCTGGACATTCCATATCTGGACTGATCTGAAAACTGGACCCTTCGAGCCGCCATGCAGGTAGATCCGGGCTGCCTGGTTTCAATGTTTCCTCTCACAAAATAAAATAAAATACAGTGTACGCTGCATCAAAGGTGGAGACTGAAAGTCTGCCGTTGTTAGTTTGTTGGTTGTTGCTCTTGTTTAACAGCTGATACAGGTATTCTGGTGATATAGTTACACCTTTGCTTTCTGGTGGTTCTGTGTACACAAAATTATTTAAAAATATTGTTTAAAATTACATTCAGACTATGTATATAAAGTGTATATAAAACATAAATGAATTTGGGTCTATCTCCAAGCTACCTCATTATGTATATGCAAAAATTCCAAAATATTCCAATATATGAAAAGATCCAAAATATGGACCATGTCTGGTCCCAAGCAGTCCGGATAAGCGATACTCAGCCTGTAGAAGTCTTGAAAGGATGGCAGAATCAAACAGCAGCACTGGAAAAAAAGAGTTTAACCGTGCCGTTTTAAAATACCCCCATGTGTGCATGTACATGCGCACGCATACACAAGAAAAACACACAGACGTTGTGTTGTATCCTTCCACACAGAGCCCTTCCTCAATGGAAAGAGCCTTTCCCCAGAGAAAGAGCCTTCTGTTGGAGGAGTGGTCCTTCCAGTAGAGAAGGGCTCCCCAGTTAGGTTGCAGTAGGATATGGGTTGTAGGAATCCCAGCCCCAGTTGTCATGCACAGGGACTTAATTTGGCTGACAGGCCTTCCCTTGGCCTCAGGGATGGGTGTGTGTGTGTGTGGGGGGGTCCACCTCCTCTCCCTTAGCTCCACTCCATTCTGAGCAGAGAGCCAAAGCTGGTCTGTCCTCCTTGGTCTCCTCCCTCAAGCCTTTTGGAAGCCCTACCTAGAGCTGGAGCTAGGGTTGCCAGGTCCCTCTTTGCCATTGGCGGGAGGTTTTAGGGGGTTTGGGAGGAGGGCGAGGTTTGGGGAGGGAAGGGATTTCAATGCCATAGAGTCCAATTGCCAAGTCAGCCATTTTCTTCAGGTGAACTGATCTCTATTGGCTGGAGATCAGTTGTAATAGCAGGAGATCTTAGTCAGATCTGTTAGACTAGGAGCAAGATTTGAGTTAAGTAGTACCTTAAAGGCCAATAGGATTTCCAGGGTATACATTTTAGAGAACAAAAGCTCCCTTTATCAGATGTACGAAATGTTGGTCTTTAAGGTGCTACTGGGCTTGAATCTTACTGTCTATTGCAGACCAACACGGCTAACTTCCTGAAACTACCTATCTGAAACCATCATGATCTACCTAAAATGGAGAATAAGGTACCACAAGATTCTTCTTTGCTTAGAATACTTTTTCATTCTTCACCGAACAAATAATTAGTGCATAATGAATATAATTCAGTGTATTGATGCAACTTTGTCTGGAATTAGTATGGCAACCTAACTTGGGTACATGGGGGCAGAAAATGGAAACAGGCTGCAGCACTGCACATTTGTACTTAAGGGCAAGCTGCATGAAATTCAATGGTACTTTCTTCCAAGTAAGCATGCATAAGGTGAGGCTGCAAATGTCACTGACGGACCATGGCAAACATTCAGGATGTCCATCACCTGCTAAGTAACCACACCTTCATAAAACATAGTACTGCCATCATGGAGTCACAGCCATATTCTTTGGGGCTCATTTTTAGGATCAGACCAGTGGCTTATATATCTAAGGTTCCAGTATTGATTGTTTTATAACTATAATCACTTTGTGCAGCTGGATATTCTAAGGTCTGAAAATTCCTACTTGTTGGGTCCCTCTTTCAGTCTTATCCTAAAAGCTTCCAGAAAGACTTCAGAAGAACATGGCATACTTATAAAGTGCATCATCATAAAGCATGATGTTATGTGGGTGTTGCCTAGATATTATGCCAACATCAATATTTAGGACTGGGAGTCAAGTATTTAATTCTTAATTGCTTTTCTTTTGAACTTCAGTCCTTAGTCAGATTTACTTTGAAGTTTCACTGGACTCAGTGAGACTTGAATGCATATTCTTGTCCTGACTATTCCACCTCCTTCCTTTGTTGTTTCCCTTTTGCCTAATTTTAGAATCGTAAGCCCTTTGGATGTCCATGTCTTCCATAAGGCATCATGCACATTGATGGCACAACAAATAATAACAACAGATTTCTCAATGAATATTTTTACAATTGGAAATCTGGAGATTTACAGTATTATTCTCAATGAGGGAAAACCCACTGAAGTTAGTTCAATTTGACAGAATGTTTTCAGGGTTTCAGTACATGAGGAGAGAACTGTGCTTTCCAGGGATGAACTGACACCTCAGTTTTATTCAGCACAATGTATTCAAGCCCAAAATGGGCACATTTAAATATCATAGAAATCAATAGGACTTAAAAAGACAGGTAAGTGCTTAAGTAATTTCAACTGAGACACACAAATAATTACCATTCTCTGGATTATACCAATTAGACGGAAGGACTATTTGATGATTGCTTTAACCAAAGGAATGTGGTAAAGCTGAAGGAACAACTTTGTAGTATTCTTCAGATAAGGACAGGAGAAGATTGTACAGGCCCAGATTGACCTTCGAATTGCACATGAAAGAGGGATCTGATTAATCAAAAGGGCCTGAACTCTCCCACCCAAAACAACAGCAACCCAAAAACCTTGAATGTAAAACTTCAGATGTCATGGTTTAGTAAAGAGAGTTAATCAGAGAAGTCATCGGGCAGAGTTTCTGTGGTGTTACAGTTGGCTTCCCCTGACTTTGTAAATTCCTACAAAGGGAAAAGGTAGTATACTGATGCCTACTGACTTTAGAAAATGCCTAGTCCCCACCTCTATCTCCCCCAAGCAAAAGAGCTAAATTAGGGGTCAATAAAGAAACTTGGCTCAGCCTGAACACCCAGATGACTCAAACCTGAGCTATTGCAAGACCTCTGGTTGTAGCAGTTTATAATAATTTATAAACGAGCTGCATATTTGTTCCGTTTTTGCCTTTTATGGATTGCCTACCTTTTGTGGGGAGAAATGTTCTTTAAAGCTGCAAAACTTTGATAGGAAGCCAGCTGAATTTGGAAGTGTTATGCTGTAATACACCTAAGCTGTTTAGTGCATAATTAATTTGAATTGATAAAAACATTGCTTAAGAAGCTACAGCAGAAGGGAAATTAATTTGGCTGCTTGGCAGGCCTGATACGGGATGGCTCCTTTGCAAAACAGGAGTGGGGAATCTTGTATCAGGGGAAATAGGTCTTCATAAAATCAGGGGGGTTTAATGTATTAATTAATAAAAACTGCCACTCTGCAATGAATCGGCACAGAGGATTAAAGTAAGGAGGAAATAATTATTTATTTCAAAAATGTGCATATTGACAACTGCCTGGAGAAAAAAAGTCCTGTATCCTTAATAGAGGCTGAATAGGATGTTATTTACCAGGTGATGTTATTTACCTCCTTGCAATGAAAAGCTTCAACTGCCCGTTTTCGCACTTTAAGTCTCTATTAAAGGGACAAGACATCCTCCATGCTTTTTGGCAATGCTAAAAAATAAGAATTCCAAGACTCAACAAATTGACCCTTCTACCATATTCACACTTTGGAAGCAATTCTAAGAAGGTCTGCTAGGAAGTAAGCCCTATTTTAATCAAGGATAACTTATTCCTAGGAAAATAATCTTAGGGTTGCAGTCAATAGTGTGCCAATAGATCTGGCTGAATGAGAGAGGGTTCCAGGTTCAATCTCCAGCTCAAAGGAAAAGGCAGTAGGTGATGTGAAAGACCTGCACCTAAGAACTGCTGCCAGTCAAAATAGACAATATTTACCCAATGGCCTAATTCATTATAAGACAGCTTTATGTCTTCATGAAGCCAGCATGGTGTAGTGGTTAAGAGCGGGGGCCTGATCTGGTGAACCGGGTTGGTTTCCCCACTCCCCCACACGAAGCCAGCTGGGTGACATTGGGCAAGTCACAGTTCTCTCAGAACTCTCTCAGCCTCACCTACCTCACAAGTTGTCTGTTGTGGGGAGGGGAAGGTGATTGTAAACCGTTTTGAGACTCCTTATGGCAGAGAAAGCCCTGACCTGGATGGCCCAGGCTAGCCTGATCTCGTCAGATCTCAGAAGCTCAGCAGGGTCAGCCCTGGTTAGTATTTGGATGGGAGACCACCAAGGAAGACCAGGGTTGCTGTGCAGAGGAAGGCACTGGCAAACCACCTCTGCTGGTCTCTTGCAATGAAAACCCCAAAAGGGGTCGCCATAAGTCAGCTGCGACTTGAAGGCACTTTACACACACACATACGGCAGAGAAAAGCGGGGTATAAAAATAGTGTTGCTAGGTCCCTCTTCGCCACTGGCGGGAGTTTTTTTGGGGTGGAGTTTTGGGGAGGGTGGAGTTTGGGGAGGGGAGGGACTTCAATGCCATAGAGTCCAATTGCCAAAGTGGGCATTTTCACCAGGTGAACTGATCTCTATCGGCTGGAGATCAGTTGTAATAGCAGGATATCTATTAGTATCTGGAGGTTGGCAACCCTATATTAAAAGGGGGATACCAGGTTTCAAGCTAACAATCTTTTGCAGAAAATAGAAGAACTGGAATTTGTGTTTATGCTGCATTTTTGGAACTGTGTGCTAGGTCATTTTCAAACAGTCTTCCATCTTCCTCTAGCCCTGAAGGTGGGGGATTGGGAGGGGCCTCACAAGTGGAATAGCCCTAGGACCTCTGTTCATCTAAATCCGGCAATGATGATGACATCCCTACTGCTGCTGGGCCAGCTGGTGGTTCCCATGTATCCAGAGAACTTAACTGCCCAACAAGAACATCAGTCCCTCTAGGAGGGAGAGGGGCTTGGACAAAGGTGCAGGACCAAATATCTCTAAAGTTCCTAATAGACAGTCGAGAACCCCTTGTTCTCTTAGCACAGAACGGCCTTTCTCTAGCATAGAGGGAGCACGTAAAATGGAGTAATGCATGGGATTACTTCACAAAAGGGAGATTGTGAGTTTGTGTTTAAATTCTAATCGTTTAAACATTTGCTTTGTAAAAAAAAATGTAATCTTCTCATCTGCCAGTAGAACATATGAGTCTTAACAATATAACTTTTCCCAGCAAACCATCATTGCCTTATCTTTGATCCTGGTGGTCCCTCTAGAGGTGAAAAAATATTTCAGCTTTTATATGGTTTTGTCATTGCAATGATCCCCTAAAGCAGAGGGGTAGATTATCTGATGTAAAGATCAGTCCATAGCTGTGTGGGCTCACTTACATGATCAACAGACATGGTAATTAACAAAATTAAACAGTTACGTTTTTTTTCCACATTATAGAGCTCAAGGACTTATGCAGGTACAGGACTGCAGTCTAGTGAGAAGTTTCCCTCCATTATAGGGACCACAACTGACACAGAGCTCTAGGGATAATTGCGGGAAAGTAATAGGCATCTAATGCAAAACCTGATTGTCATTGGATGGGAGAATCAAACCTAAATATACATCCAGATACAGATGTACGAATCAACTCTAGATGTCTGCAATCTGAATTGATGGGTCATACCAAAATGTCAGCTGCCAAGAATATGGCTGGATTCTCTTCCAGTGACATGCTAGTGTTTATAGAGTGTCTTTTTAATTTCATCTTGGGCAATTTATTGACTTGTCACTGTGAAATATTGCACTGACCTAAACAAAAAGGGCCCTGACCTGGATGGCCCAGGCTAGCCTGATCTCGTCAGATCTCAGAAGCTAAGCAGGGTCGGCCCTGCTTAGTATTTGGATGGGAGACCACCAAGAAATACCAGGGTTGCTGTGCAGAGGAAGGCACTGGCAAACCACCTCTGTTAGTCTCTTGCCATGAAAACCCCCAAAAGGGGTCGCCATAAGTCGGCTGCGACTTGACGGCACTTTACACGCACAGACACAATATTTACACACAGAGAAAGCTTTCAGGAGAAAAGCACATTCCTACACATCCACACAACCAGATAAGATTTTGCTACAATACTGCAAATAAGAGGTAGGGTTGCCAGGTCCCCTTTGGCCAATGGTGGGAGATGGAGGGATAGGGTTGCCAGATCCAGGCTGGGAAACTCCTGGGGAGGACAGGGACCTCAGTGGGGTACTATGCCATAGAGTCCACCCTCCAAAGCATCCATTTTCTCCAGGGGAATTGATCTCTGTAGTCTGCAGATCAGCTGTAATTCCGAGGGATCCCCAGGTCCCATCTGGGGGCTGGTATCCCTACTTGCCCAGCACTCGAAAAGATGGTGAGGCTCATGACTGACTTGTATGGATTCATGGAAACTGTAGGATCTCTTTTGTTGTTTCGAAGTAGCCTTTTCTGTTTTAATAAATAATATATTTTAAGTTTTTGATGTTATATGAGTTTTGGAGAAATAGGCTATACATGTTTAAATAAATTATTTTATTTTAGGACCCCATAAACTAACTCAGCCTGACTCTTCCAAAGCACGGGCCCAGCGACAGAAAAATCGAGGCACCAGGCAGCTATTGGCAACTATAAAGCTGGTTCTGCAAAGGGCATCTGATTTGCTGCAGAGGCAAAGAAGCAGGTTTTGGTACATCTGTCTTGTCTCCTAGAAAATCTCACTAGCTCTGAAATTTTGCAAAAGAAAAAAAAAGTATATCCAATGCAGGCTAGAGGAATTTTCATTTGTCCACTGGAAGCTTCTTTCTGTCCAGTTAAAAGGACCAGATGATCCTTTTACACCTATAATAACACCTGTATTTCATTATTCCTCCCAGATGCTCAGAATGCTGCATATTCTAAATATTAACTGAATCTGCTTTGTTGCAGAATAAGAATGGCAATTTACATAGTAAGGGATACTTTTAGGGAACATCGTGTTATTTCTCTACTAGGATTTGTAATACAGTCGAACAAGCTAATGATAAAATGTTACAAAACAGTAATGCAAAAGCTTTCCTATATTTTGGTATACTTGAGATTTTTTAAACCGTTTGCACATTTTTCAATTACTGGAAAATTCAGTTCTAAGGTTGGAGGTGAAAAAGGTCTATGCACAACCACATATATATTCTGAAAATCCTTTGTTTGACTGGTGCCTGGGCCTTCTGCAAATGGCAAGACAGTAATGCTGGGACAGATAATCCAACAATGTTGGTTTCTTCCATTTTATCATATGCATCTTCCAGTACTTAAGGGATATAGCTAGAGGACAGATCTATGGCAAATAGTCAAATATGGGTGCAATCTTAGCAATAGCAGCTAATTATAATAAAGTCATCGTGAGACTAGCACTGTTAGACATTTAGGAAGTTTGAATATATTTTACTGCAAACCATCTTGGGAACCATAGCTAGCCGAAAGGTGGTTCAAAAATGAAAAAAATAAAATACATTTCCCTTTTACAAATTCACGTAGCATTCTCAAGGAGTACCAAGTGTTTGATTATAGCCATAGCAGAAATGCAATGTTTTTCCACTTGAAATTTTTACAAATTTTTCAGATCAGATTCAGATACTTTTATTGGCATAATGTACAAATTTTACAACCAGAAGTCATTGCTCTAAGCACTTTCTTTAATCCCGAAAAATTACGAATGGTAAAAAAATCTTCCAAATGGTAACACTCCACATACTTAGACCACCATTTCAAGCAAACTTACTAGGGAGTACTTCTGAGCATACAGGCTAAGGATTGCACTGTTAATGGAGGAGACAATGGCAACCTTCCACACTTGAGCTGTACAAAGCCAAGTTCAAAAGCAAAACTAAAACTGAACACCTCACTGCATGCCCTTTCACCGTAGTATACGTACTATGTGTGGCATTCTTGTGCAGGTGTGATAATCACACACAGCAGAGGAATCCAAAGTGTATGCCACTGAATGCAGTTGTTAACCACACTTCCATACCAAAGTAACCAATTATGAAAAGGTTTTGCAATTGTTTTTAGGATGGCCTCAAAGGAATAAGTTGACAACACTCCCTCATTGCTTCTCTTGGCCAGCAGTTCCAAGCCCACTTACTAAGGAGTAAGTTTCATTGAACTCAATGGGATTTACTCCTGAGTATAAATGCTCAGAACTGCACCCTTAGCACAGCTTTAGCTTGTTTTATTGCTCTGGTCCCAAGTGCATTTGGACTAGCAACATGGTCATTTGTTCCAGTTATTTCATTCATTCATAATCCACGCTCAGAAACACTGTTCTCCCCTTGACTTTTTAGAGACAATTCTTTTTTCCAAAAAAGAAGAAAAAAAGTTGCTGAAAAGCCCAAGTACTTTTTGCCCTGTTGATTTTCAAAAATAGCTCAGATAATTAGTGATCCAGGTGGTGCTTATGAATCCTCAGGAGATTGTGTCACTTCCTCTGAAATGTAAGTAAAGCACCTCCTGCATCCTGAGGAACTCCCTAGAAAGCATTTGCAAGAATCACACTTATCAGTTATCTCTGCCAGCCTAGTTTTTAGACCAAGTTGTTTATTCAATATTTCTCTTTCAAGTACTCATTAGGGATTTGGAAGGTTGTAGTCATGAAACCTTTTCAGTCACCATTTTTCCCCAGTTTGGAGATGGCTTAAATACTTGATTCATTGTGAGATGCACAGATATTTGTAAAGCAATAAAAGCATTCTTTTGTTGAACAGTAAACAGCTGTAAAAAGTGAATACCAGCCACTCTCAATTTACCTAGTAAATATTGAAAGAGTCTGACTAGCAATGAATTCAGGACAATTTGACCATTTATATCAGTATGGTTTCACACAGTTTTATGCAGTCAGGATTTTGACATGTGTGCTAAGTGCCATCAAGTCACTATTTCAATATAGCACCAAAGAAAATCCCGTGTTCTAGAACTGGTCACAGAAAATTACTGTCTGCTCATCTCTTGGAAAGCATGCTGGTCCAATCCTGTACATGCATACCTTATTGAATTCAATGAGATTTAAAATGTATTAATTTATGAAATACAGGTTCCCTTCTGTTTTTCCAAAGTGACAAAGTAGGTCCCTATCAAACAACAGTATTCTTCTACTACACCTGGAAAACAGACCATGCCTTGTGGAAGAGAACTTACAACTATCAAATTGCTGTACTGACCTCAAACTTTTCCCCACATCAGCACCAGCAGAGAGAATTCACCTGCCTGCATCACGTCAAGGAAATAAGATGCAGTCTTATTCAAGATATGCTTATTCAGATGTTTAGTCTACTCACTGGTACTTACCACCAGTAAAGTTTTACTACCAAGGAAATTTACATAGAATTGCAGCCTAAATATTCGTATTGCTTTCCATAATCAGTTGCACTAATATTTGTGTCCACATACCATTATATAACACAGACTAGTTTTAGGTCTCTAATTAAACATAAGAACTATGTTTTGTATTGAATCACACCACTTTATAAGCGCCAGAGAGTAACACGTACACATTCATTGTATGAAAGAGTGAAATATCAGTGTGGGGAAAACTTAGGAAGAATGTGTAGCCTCAGAAGTCAACGGAGGGCAATTTATCAGACAGTTCACACCTTCTAGAGTTTAAACAGCAAGGCCATATGGCCAAGCCTTGATTCATGTTAGCCTTCTTTACACGCTAAAGCCATGACATAATCTGCCCCATTACTCTTTTCACTTTGGCCACTTATGCATGAGAGGATTTGCCTTGGATTTGCTGCTCTCCAGACACACATTTTCCCCATCTGAATTCTCAAAACTCTGCAGGGGTGCTTATTTTTGAGTTTTGAGAATTTGGATGGAGAAAATGTGCATCTAGAGAGTGGCAAATCCAAGGCAAAACCTCCCATGACGGGGTGCGTGTGTGCCTAAGAACATAAGAAAAGCCCTGCTGGATCAGACCAAGGCCCATCAAGTCCAGCAGTATGTTCACACAGTGGCCAACCAAGTGCCTCTAGGAAGCCCCCAAACAAGATGACTGCAGCAGCACCATCCTGCCTGTGTTCCACAGCACCTAAGATAATAGGCATGCTCCTCTGATCCTGGAGAGAATAGGTATGCTTCATGACTAGTAGCCATGAATACCTGTCTCCTCCATGAATATGTCCACTCCCCTCTTAAAGCCCTCCAAGCTGGCAGCCATCACCACATCCTGGGGCAGGGAGTTCCACAATTTAACTATGCGTTGTGTGAAAAAATATTTCCTTTTATCGGTTTTGAATCTCTCACCCTCCAGCTTCAGCAGATGACCTTGCGTTCTAGTATTTGTAGCCTTTTCTAAACTGATACACACAAAACTACACGAGGCTTAATGGTGTTCAAATCACAACGCATAAATTACTGAATGCGCAAAAAAAAAATGCAATCAGCCTGCTGGTCGCTCTCAATACACACACATTCATTCATTGTTTTCTATGGATGCTCATGAATTTAAACTCCCTCTTAACTAACCTCCCCCCCCCAAAAAAAACCACTTTATAACTATAATTCACAGTGGGTAGCCGTGTTAGTCTGTCTGCAGTAGTAGAAAAGGGCAAGAGTCCAGTAGCACCTTAAAGACTAACAAAGACTAACAAAAATGCTGTAGTAGAAAAGGGCAAGAGTCCAGTAGCACCTTAAAGACTAACAAAGACTAACAAAAATGCTGTAGTAGAAAAGGGCAAGGGTCCAGTAGCACCTTAAAAGACTAACAAAAATATTTTCTGGCAGGGTGTGAGCTTTCGTGAGCCACAGCTCACTTCTTCAGATACAGAAAGCTCATACCCTACCAGAAAATATTTTTTGTTAGTCTTTAAGGTGCTACTGGACTCTTGCCCTTTTCTACTATGAATGAAAACAATTCACAGTGGGTAGCCGTGTTAGTCCATCTGCAGTAGTAGAAAAGGGCAAGAGTCCAGTAGCACCTTAAAGACTAACAACACTATTTTCTGGCAGGGGATGAGCTTCTATCTGAAGAAGTGAGCTGTGGCTCAGGAAAGCTCACACCCTACCAGAAAATATTGTTGTTAGTCTTTAAGGTGCCACTGGACTCTTGCCCTTTTCTACTACTGCATTTTTGTTAGCCTTTAAGGTGCCACCCGGACTCTTGCCCTTTTCTACTACTTTATAACCCTAAAAAGCAACAGCACGCTTTCACCCAAGCACCCTTAAAAGCACTTTCATGGAGATGCCCCACGTGACCCACTCCCTTCCTCCTCCCCCCCCCCTTTTTTTTTTTTTAGTCGGAGCAGCTACGGCAATTCCATCGGGCCAAAACTCCCTCGCCTATGGCAGCATCAGGGTAGCGCAACGGGAGAGGGGAGAGGAGGGAGGAGGGAGCCCCTTCCGGATGCCGCGCGGTGATTGGCGACCGCGGCTTACGCGAACTTGTAAGGCGCGCGTCGATTGGCAGAGGCGCGGCCGCATGTGTCGGGCTCCCCTGCCTTTGTACACACAGACCCTCCTGCCGAGCCCTTTAACAATGGGCCGGGGGAGCCGTGCTGCTTGAGGGGGGGGGGCGGCTGGGACGGGGGGGGGGAGGCTGCAGCCCGGCCGCCTTCCCTGGGCGATGCCCGAGCTGGGTCCCCTGGACCGGGGAGTGTAGATCGGGCGCTGCAAGAAATTCCCGGTAAGTCGACGAGCCCGGGGGAAGCCAACGGGGAGAAGTTGCTGTCCGGAGGCGGCGGGAGCGTGCCGAGCTCCTTTGTTGTGGCCGCTGCTTCTGCTTTGGCGGATCCTCTCCTGGTTCCCTGGCCCCGGTTGCTACAGGGAGAAGTTGGCAGCTCTCGGCTGGAGCTCTTTTTCCGCTCCCTTCTTCCCTGCCCGGGGTGTGGTGGTGGTGGTGGGGATCTGGGTGCGCCTGCAGAGCAATCCCCCTTTGCAATCCATCCCGGATTCATTCATTCATCAGAACATCAGAAAGGCCCTGCTGGATCAGACCCAGGCCCGTCAGGTCCAGCCGTCTGTTCACACAGTGGCCAACCAGGGGCCTCTAGGAAGCCCCCCAACAAGACGGCTGCAGCAGCATTTATCCTGCCTGCGCCCCACCGCACCTAAGATAATAGGCATGCTCCTCTGATATTAGAGAGAATAGCCATGCATCATGACCAATATCCATTTTAACTAGTAGCCATGAATTAACTTTCCTCCGTGAACGTGTCCACTCCCCTCTGAAAGCCTTCCATGAGAGAGGCCAGGCTGGATCAGACCACGGCCCGTCCATCCGTCCCAGCAGTGCGCCCCAACAAAGCTCTTCTGCTTTCTCCCCTGGCGGCGCCACTTTCCCCAGCCAGATTTCCCTGCCGGCCGGCCGGTTGCATCCTGCCCTCTGGGGATTTGCTGCGCCCTGATCCCCCACCCCACCCCCTCGGCCTCCTCCTCCCCCCCCCCCACACCCCCTTCTCCTTCTTAACACGCGGCATCAGCGGCGTGTAACCCCAAATGCAGATCGGCCGGCTTCCTCCTTGGAGGCAATTCCCAGTGGGTCGCCGCGTTAGTCTGTCTGCAGTAGTAGAAAAGGGCAAGAGCCCAGTAGCACCTTCAAGACTTAACAAGAATATTTTCTGGTAGGGTATGAGCTTTCGTGAGCCACAGCTCGCTTCTTCGAAGTGAGTCTGTCTGCAGTAGTAGAAAAGGGCAAGAGCCCAGTAGCACCTTCAAGACTAACAAGAATTGAAGAAGTGAGCTGTGGCTCACGGAAGCTCATACACTACCAGAAAATATTTTTGTTAGTCTTTAAGGCGCTACTGGACTCTTGCCCTTTTCTACTACTGCATTTTTGTTAGTCTTTAAGGTGCTACTGGACTCTTGCCCTTTTCTACTACTGCATTTTTGTTAGTCTTTAAGGTGCTACTGGACTCTTGCCCTTTTCTGCTACTGCATTTTTGTTAGTCTTTAAGGTGCTACTGGACTCTTGCCCTTTTCTACTACTGCATTTTTGTTAGTCTTTAAGGTGCTGCTGGACCCTTGCCCTTTTCTCCTCCTTGGAGAGCCGGGATCTCGCAGCTGCCTTGCAAGGGGGGAGGGCGGGAGAGGGACCCCGGGGCTGCTTTTAAGCGAGTTGCAACCGCAGGGGCTGGCAGCCGCCTCTCGGGAGCCTGAAACCCAGCCGGGGAGCTGTTCTGAGCCGGTGCTGCTTCCCTTCCCTCCCCGCGCAGGCATCGGGGCTGGTGCCGCCGCCCTTCTGACTCTCTGCAGCCTCACCCCATCCCATGGAGCTGGAGGGGCAGTGGTGGAAAGGACAGCTGGCCGCCGACATCCACCAAGCGCTTCGCTATAAGGTAACACACGCACCGGTGGGAGGAGGAGGAGGGTGCATCTGCCGCTGGGAGAGGGTAGATCGCGGGTGCGGGCCAGTCGAGGGCCATTTACGCATGGGAGGTTTGGCCTTTCCACCCGTAGTTCTTCAGGTTGACATTCGCTTGAACTCAGTAATGCAAATACTGTTGCTTACATGGTCTTCAAACTCTTCCGGAATATTGCTCAGTTTGTATTTTGGTGCTATGAACGTTTTTGGTGTTAAGCCTGCTCTTGGTTTTCGATATTAGCCATTCATGATCTGCACCGCAGTTGGCTCCTGGTCTTGTTTTGGCCGAGAGAATAGAGCTTCTCCATCTTCCGCTTCCAATTATATCATCTGTTTGATTCGCCGCTCTCTAGATGCGCCTTTTCCCCATCCGGATTCTCACAACTCAAAAAAGAAGCCTCCCCTTGCAAAGTTTGGAGAAGCGGGGGGGGGGGGAGGAATGTGTATCAGGAGAGCGGCAGATCCAAGGCAAAACCTCCCATGCGTAAATGGCCCAGGTTGCCCCTGCCTGAGTGACAGTTTGAGCTTCAGCAGGAAGGGATGAAACAGCTGCCTGAGCTCTCCCCCCCCCCGCCCCCCTTGCAGTGGGACATCAAAGGGTAAGGCGAATTACTGGCCTTTTTGTCCTAAGACTTTTATAGTTGGCAACAAGTTACTTTGATTTGTAGGCTGGTGCCAACCACACATACGCTATGTTTCTTGGGGACTGTAAAAAAATATTGGGGGGAGGTACATTGCTTTAATAATGCTGTTCAGATGGCCGATTCGGCCCTGAACAATGGAATGCTAAGATCAACATTTAAAAAGGAATTCATATATTGGGGGGAGGGGAGAGAAAGGTACCATGTTCTGGACCTAATGGCAACTGTTTCATAAATCTGCCCCTTGGGCCTTAGAATTGCCATGTCGGAGGTGTCATGTTATCTCTGAAAAGTTCACCCTTGCAACATCTTTAGGAGTTAAATCTCTGTTATTCCCAGATGGGGAAACCGAGACATCGGTTCCGATCCTAAATACAGTTGCTAGGGAGGGGAGGGTGCTTCTAAAGCCCTAAAGCAAGGGGAGTCATGCTTAAGTCCCATTAAACGGGGATTAGGCTAGACATAACCATTTGCCCCTTCGATTTCAGTGGGAGAAGTTAAGGGTTACTCGATGAATGAATGCATGCTGCTGAAAGCACTTTTCAGCCCTTCTCCTACTGTTAGTGTGCACGTGTGACAATTGGGCCCTTTTTAAATGTGCTTGAACCTGGTTTCTGACTCAGTTGTTATCAGCGTTGAATGCTGAGTGATATTTCAGCCTTCCTGTGCTACGCGATGCATGTATTATTTGGGCTGTCATCCTAAACTGAGTTAGGCGTACCCGAGTACAAGCATGCTTAGGTGTGCCTAACTCTGCACAGCATCCGATCACACCACTCTTTGGATCGGGGCCTAAGTAAATATCCAGTTTGCACACGTAGCATGCCCAAGGCCATATAATATAACCATGGCTAAAGGTAGGGTAGGACTTGACCTCAGATCTCACAAATCCCGTGTGTTGTCCCAGTCATGGTGGCCACTTGGGATACGTGTGCTGTAAGCATTTTAAAGCCGAATGGCTCCTTCCGCATAAGGAGGCTGGAATTTTCCTCGTGAGAAAAGGGAGATTGGCTGAAGTCATTACATGAAAACTTTCCGGCACCTGTAAAAAATGTCTCTGTGGGCGGGGGGGGGGGGGAGAGTGTCATCCTTAAGGAGTGAATTTCTACTTCCCTACTGAATGGTTTTCAGTTTCATTTTCTTTGTCTAAGGGCACGCTCAGATGAAATTCCTTCTTCATTTTGATGGGTTTTTAAAATAAAATTTAAAAAAATCTGTTTAGTTTCTCTCTACCATTCCGGGCTAATGAGAACAGCGGTTCAGTCTTCCCTTAAGTGGTTAATTCCTGCTCAGACAGGCCTTGATTTATGAAGTATCCTTTATTTTAGAGTCATCCTACGTTCTTTACATGGGAAAAAAGGCAGCTTCTTAAGTCCTTCTTCCCCCCTCAGCTCAATGGGAGCCATAGGCTGGTTTAACTGGCCTGTCCAACACATTCTAATGGGACTGTGACTGAAGTACATAAAGAGTGATTAAAATACGCGTGTGGGTTGCCCTGCCATAAGAGCAACTGTGGGAGAGGCTGGACTATAGTTGTTAAATGGATCTTTGACAGCTGGCTAATGCTGCGGATCCCATTCGGAAATTGCTGGCCCCGTTGAGGTCTGCCTTTGTCTCCAGTCCTGGAGGCAGAGGAGAATAAAAAAATATACAACAGTCTCATTCAAAAGACCAATGAGAAAACTGCAGACATTTGTTGCTCTGCAAGCGTGACCAAATTCCAGCAGTGCATAAAAGAATAAATGCAAAAGAGTCGGAGACTTTGCCTTTCCTTGGGGAATCATCACTCGATTTGAAGCTTTCTCCTTGTTTTTTAAATGTTACATACTCCAGATTTTAGTATGGCCGCTTTTTTTTTCTGGTAGAGGCCCTGCGCTTTTAATAGTGATGGAACAGGCAGGAATTTAAGAGGTGCAGCTCCAAACGACTTCATCAGCTCAATTCCTGCTTCGTCTGAAGTCAGGGCGCAAGAGTCTTCTCAGAAGAGCAGTGGCAACTTGAATTACCAGAGTTCAGCCTCCCCTGCTGATTAAATTCTGTTAACTGTGTAAACATTTCCACCCCTTACTTAACCCTATGGTATGTGGTTGCCTCTGATCATACAAATGCTTTCCCAGCTGTGATTGCTGCTGCTACCAAGGTCAAGTGATGCTCAATCATGGCTGTATTAGGACTAGGATTAGTGTGTGGGGGTGATTTTTGCCGTCAAGTCACAGCTCAATTATGGCGACCCCATAGGGTTTTCAAGGCAAGAGAGGTTCAGAGACGGTTTGCCGTTGCCTGCCTCCGCGAGGGCTGAGAGAGTTCTGAGAGAACTGTGACTGGCCCAAGGTCATCCAGCAGGCTTCATGTGCAGGAGTGGGGAATTGCACCCCGGTTCTCCAGATTAGAGTCTGCCGCTCTTAACCACTACACCACGCTGGCATTCTCTGGAATTAGTACTGTTAGCAAATATCTGGAGACTGTCACGTGGGCCTTTTGAGCCTTCAGTGAATTCCTTCCAAAAGGGGAAAATGTGCCATCTTCAACCTGATCCTAAACATATTTCCTCAGAACTCAGTCCCTTTGAGTTAAGCAGAACCCCCTTATAAGTAGACAAAGTGTGGAAATAACACTTGGTAATGCAGCTGATTCCTGAGCACATCTAGCAGAATAAAACTGTATGTTTGAGGGAAAGAGGAGAGAAATCCTCATGAATATAGTTAATGGTTGCTTTAGAAATGCAGCTAAAAAAAGGGTTGAACAAAAATGCTGATAGGAAATACACCTCCAAGTACACACCTACCAAATGTATACTTTAACAAAGATAGTGTTGAGTAATGGGCTGTAAAACCTACTGAAATGATACCAGTGTACTTTAACCATAGGGGGTTTGTAGGCTCTGGGTATTTATGGCCTCTGTCATTTCACTAGCTTCGAAGGGCTAGTCAGTATAAGCTAAGAAAGCTAACTCAGTGAGCTATAAACCCAACCTGAATCTTGAAATGTGGGATCTATTCCACTTTACATCAGTTTTGATTGTAATTATTCCATTCAAGGAATGTGTAATTCCATGACACATTGAACCGTGATTGTATGGCTCACAGAACCTGGGGAGGCATGACATTGTCACAGGAAAAAATGTCAAAGTGAGTTTGACTCTAGATTGTGGGCTTCCATTCCTGGAACATGGCTTCCCAAATGTTCACTTCAGGATAGTAGTTCATCCTGCCCCTACCCTTACCCGGCCAAAGTATAATTGTACCGTTTCAGCTCAGGCAAGGTTTATAATGATTCAGTATATAAAGCCCAATGCTTACATTAACATTCCAGCAGCATTACCTTTTTCTGTATAGTAAGTTTTATGCCACACCACTGAGGTTGGAAATGGGGAGAACAAGTGAGCTGAAAGGAAGACATACCAGGATGTCATCTCCCAGGGGAACCATGTCATCTGCCCATTCAACCTGGCTTTCAAATGTTAACAAGTCCAAGTGGTACCTGACAATGAAGAAACAACAGAATAAGAACATAAGAAAGGCCATGCTAGGTCAGACTAAGGTCTGTCAAGTCCAGCAGTCTGTTCACACAGTGGCCAACCAGGGGCCTCTAGCAAGCCCACAAACAAGACGACTGCAGCAGCATTGTCCTGCCTGTGTTCCAAAGCATTTAATATAATAGGCATGCTCCTCTGATCCTGGAGAGAACAGGTATGCATCATGACTAGTATCCATTTTTACTAGTAGCCATGAATACCCCTCTCCTCCGTGAACATGTCGACTCCCCTCTTAAAGCCTTCCAAGTTGGCAGCCATCACCACATCCTGGGGCAGGGAACCCCACTATTTAACTATGCATTGTGTGAAGAAATATTTCCTTTTACCTGTTTTGAATATCTCCCCCTCCAGCTTCAGCAGATGACCCCGCATTCTAGTATTATGACAGTGTCACAAAGCAAAACTTGGCCTTTCCACCCAGTCCCTTCAATCGTTGTATATCTTTAGGCATTGTACAGTACATATCTGTTTTAATCTATAAAGGTGATAAAACGCTAGATTTGACTTTATCATAAACCCTGGAACAGAGCTCTAATTTCTGACGATGTGTTAAACTTCATCAGCCCTAGTATTTTAATAAAGGACATATCATTGACCTCGGCGGCAGCAGTGTTTAAAGTACCTGTTCTTCTACACTTAGGAGCTGAAACTTCCCTCTTATAAAGGCCACTCTCCCCAGTTAAACCTGAGAAGATATTTTGCAGACTTGATTGCCATTGTGAGCAATCGCTTCAGACTCTGTCCTGCTGCCCGACATCTTGCCGTTTACCTGCTGGACCTCTTCATGGATCGCTACGACATATCCATTCAACAGCTACATGTGGTTGCTCTTTCCTGCCTGCTTTTAGCGAGTAAGTATGATACAACTGACTTAACTGACTGGAATTACTTAGCTTAACAAGTCAGTGCTTTAGCTCCTGACCTCTTGGGAAGCAGATATGTAACCCTAACATGATAAGAGTTAGCCTTTGATTATTAAGGACTATTCATAAAAACTCATATCACTGCTGCTCATTCTGTAGTATGTGGGCATCTTTGGACATAGCATTCTTCCATGATCCATACGAGTTAGGGTTGCTAGGTCCCTCTTCACCACCGGTGTGAGGTTTTTGGGGCGGAGCCTGAGGAGGGCGGGGTTTGGGGGGGAGGGACTTCAATGCCATAGAGTCCAATTGCCAAAGCAGCCATTTTCTGTAGGCAAACTGATCTTCATCGTCTGGAAATCAGTTGTAATAGCAGGAGATCTCCAGCTAGTACCTGGAGGTTGGCAACCCTAATACGAGTTAATGCCTCAGCTATTGTGCTTGATTATGTAAAGAAGCCTGCAGGTATATGATTGATAAAAGTACAGGAGATCTGAAGTCTTATATTACCTAGGATCAAGAAGCATTATTATTATTATTACTATTATTAGTCTAAAGGACAGTTGCACTATATGTCCAGCAATGCAATTGAATCTTCTGATTGGACGTTAAGCAGCTTTCTGACTGCCATATCAAAAATGGTTATTAATTTTTAGTATAAAGTTAACAGAGGTATCCAAAGGAGTACTGTGGAGATGGATCATTAGATCCATCCGACCCATCAACAGAAGGTGCTGACGCTCACACATCCTTTGTATTTTTCCCTCTCCCCAGCTGCCCTTTCTTACTCAAGGAAAGTTTATTCCTAGGGTCGCAGGACCCATGTGGGCTGTTAGCCATGTGCGTCAGAAGTAGGGTTGCCAGGTCTCTTTTTTTACCACTGGCAGGAGGTTTTTTGGGTGGAGCCTGAGGAGGATGTGGTTTGGGGAGGGACTTCAGTGCCATAGAGGAGATGGCTCAGTTGTAGTACATCTGCTTGGCGTGCAGAAGATCCCAGGTTCAATCCCCGGCATCTCCAGTTAAAGGGACTAGGCAAGTAGGTGATGTGAAAGACCTCTGCCTGAGACCCTGGAGAGCCACTGCTGGTCTGAGTAGACAATACTGACTTTGATGGACCAGGTGTCTGATTCAGTATATGGCAGCTTCATGTGTTCATGTGTTCAGTTGCCAAAGTGGCCATTTTCTCCAGGTGAACTGATCTCTGTTGGCTGGAGATCAGTTGTAATAGCAGGAGATCTCCAGTTAGTACCTGGAAGTTGGCAGCCCTAGTCAGAAGACTGTAATGGGGAGGGGTAAGGGGATGAAATTTCCCTTCTTGTCTTGTCCATTGGCGGAGCTACATTCACCAGAGGGAGGAGAAGGTGATTTTGCTTCCTTCCTCCTCCCCACAGCAGCCACTGGGTGGTATTTATTCTGACAATATGTAATAATCCAGATCAGGGGTCTACAACCTCTGGCTCTAGAGCTATTTGTGGGTCAGTGCAGAACCATATGAGGAAAAAAAGAAAGAAAATTAAATCTTTAAGGTATATTGGAGGGTGGAATGCTAGAATAACTAGTATGTGAACAGCAGGAAGTGTTTTTTTTTAATGAAACTAAATAGCTTCCTAGAGATGCTTTACAAAAAAATGGGAAATTATAGAGGTGGACAACTGCCAGTAATCCAAGTACAAATCATGCACAGATTTATGGAAGTGAATTAAAAACAATTATTATTACTTTTTATGAGATCTTGGGTGTGCAATGTCCTGATAGACAACTCACAGCAACCAATGCCAAGCTGTAGAAACTATGGATCACTCACTTCTGATACAGTCGTCCTAGGCTATACTTTCTATTCCTTGGCTCCACCATCAACCAAAAAGGAGACTGCAGCCAAGAAAGCAGAAGGAGATTGAGACTGGGAAGGGCAGCCATGAAGGAGCTAGAGAAGATTTTGAAGTGTAAGGATGAATCGCTGGTGACCAAGATCAAGTTAATTCATACCATCATATTCCCTATTACTACGTATGGGTGTGAAAGCTGGACAGTGAAGAAAGCTGACAGGAAGAAGGTAGATTCTTTTGAAATGTGGTGTTGGAGGAGAGTGTTATGGATACCGTGGACGGCCAAAAAAAAAACAAATCAGTGGGTTATAGATCAAATCAAGCCTGAACTGACCCTAGAAGCTAAAATGACTAAACTGAGGCTATCGTACTTTGGTCACATCATGAGACAACAAGAGTCACTGAAAAAGACAGTCATGCTAGGAAAAGTTGAGGGCAGCAGGAAAAGAGGAAGAGCCAACAAGAGATGGAGGGACTCAATAAAGGAAGCCACAGCCCTCAATTTGCAAAATCTGAGCAAGGCTGTTAAAGATAGGACATTTTGGAGGACTTTCATTCATAGGGTCGCCATGAGTTTGAAGAGACTTGATGGCACTTAACACTCACACACAGGCTATACCCAATCATATTCTGCCGTTTCTTGTTATGAAGTGCTGAGACAAAACATGGGAATTTCAACAGCAACTCTTTGCAGGATGTGATAGCAGTTAATTAATCCTAGGTAACAAAAGGTTGGATATGGACTAAGTTTCCATCAGCAGAATGTAACTTGGGGGGGGCAGGGTTGCCAGCTCTGGGTTGGGAAATACCTGGAGATTTTGGGGGTGGAGCCTAAGGAAGGCGGGGTTTGGAGAGGGATTGCAATGCCTAAGAGTCCAATTGCCAAAGCGACCCTTTTCTCCAGGTGAACTGCTCTCTGTTGTCTGGAGATCAGTTGTAATAGCGGGAGATCTCCAGCCACCGCCTGGAGGTTGACAACCCTAGGGGGAGGTGACCATGAGGATTGTCATGAGGATGTCTGCAGCAGGAAGAGGGAATTCATGGAAATTGCCAGTTTTGTCTGAACCCAACCCAATGTGTCTTCTCTTAAAAAAAAAATCACAATGGTTTCTGTTTTTTATAGATACAACTTCTGTAGAGGAAATCAAAGTGTACCTGTTTTGTTTGATTGTGTACTAATTCTATAATATTTCATCTTCTCATTTTCCTCAAGGCAAATTTGAAGAGAAAGAAGACAGTGTGCCTAAACTTGAACAGCTAAACAGCTTGGGTTGTATGACTAACATGAACCTGGTGTTAACAAAACAGAATTTGCTACACATGGAGCTGCTGCTGTTAGAAACCTTTCAGTGGAATCTTTGCCTCCCAACTGCTGCTCACTTCATTGACTATTATCTCTCCGTTGCCGTTCACGAATCAGATCTCCACGATGGGTGGCCAATGGTTTGCTTGGAAAAGACAAAGCTGTACATGGCAAAATACGCTGACTACTTTTTGGAAGTATCTCTGCAAGGTGCGTTTTTCATGGCTTTGTTCTAAAGTGCCCATAGCTGCTTAGGTACACAGCTCATACTGTGTTTGACTTAACCGTGATCCTCCGATGTCTCTCCAGATCATGCATTTTTAAATTATGCCCCTTCGTTAGTGGCTGCTGCGTGTGTGGCTTCTTCAAGGATTATCTTGCGCCTTTCTCCAACATGGCCAGTGCGACTCCATCGTCTTACCGCATATTCCTGGGATTTCCTGCTGCCATGTATTGAGCGACTGTTGGTGTAAGTTTTGTATAGTCATGTCTAAATTGAAAATATCATACAGGGGTAGGGTTGCCAACCTCCAGGTACTAGCTGGAGATCTCCTGCTATTACAATTGATCTCCAGCCAATAGAGATCACTTCACCTGGAGAAAATCACCGATTTGGCAATTGGACTCTATGGCATTGAAGTCCTTACCCTCCCCAAACCCTGCCCTCCTCGGGGTCTGCCCCAAAAACCTCCCGCTGGTGGCGAAGCGGGACCTGGCAACTCTATATGGGGGCATAGGAAAGGGGGGAAAGGTTAAATACACAAGGCTTCATTTTGCCTAGTTTTCACTATTCTTGTAGGACTAAATTAGACATTATGTTGTTTTTTAACTAATTCAGTTGGGGTTCCCTCAACTCTACTCTCTTTCCCATCAGTCAAGCAGCAGCTGCTGGAAATTCATTCCCCAAGTGCCACAGGGCCCGGATTTGGCCTGGGACCATGGCAGGGGGTGGGCTTCTCCTCCTCCCAGCATCATCTTCTGAACCCAAAAGGCCCCCAGAACAGTTCTAGTTCCTTACTGCTAAAGGGTGCATAGGTATGATAAAGCCCCTTCTCTGTCCTTGGAGGCAATCCTGGGCAAGTTCCTCGTCTCCCACCAGGCAGAGCTCCCTCTCCCTCCTCAACCTTTCCTGTATGCAAGGTAGCATAAACTGGAAAGATGGCCATGGGGAAAGAAGCCTAGGAGGTCTCAAGACTGATACAATTTTAAAAAGTTTATTTTAAGTACACAAGACAGTCAAATAGGGGAACTGAAGAAAGGAAATGCAGAACTTAGCAAACGGAAGTACCGTTTCTAACTAGTTCAAACTTACAAGGATTCTCTGTTCATTTCACCTTTCCTGTGAGGTGAGTCGAGGCTTGTGGCTGAAAGTTGACAAAGGCCCCTTCTTGCTAGTCCTTATTTAATAGGGTTGCCAAGTCCTTCTTCGCTACTGGCTGGAGGTTTTTGGGGCGGAGCCTGAGGAGGGTGGGGCTTGGGGAGGGGGAGGGACTTCAATGCCGTACAGTCCAATTGCCAAAGTGGCCATTTTCTCCAGGTGAACTGATCTCTTTCGGCTGGGGATCAGTTGCAATAGCAGGAGATCTCCAGCTAGTACCTGGAGGTTGGCAACCCTATTTAATGAAGGGAGGGAAATCATCTTTGACCAATCAGAAAGGGGAAGCTTATGTTCTCTCTGATGAAATCTAGACCAATGAACTGTTTCCCCAGAATCATCTAGGTTTTGTACCCAGCACCTTTTGGGTGTCCAGGAACAGGGTGCAGAGGTCTCACTTGGGCTGTTTGTGTCAGGTGGGAGGAGACTTCCCTGCAATGAGCCATTAAGCATGCATGGGTTTTCTATTGTCTTCCTTGGAGTGGTAGTTGACAGGCTCCTTTGGCAGCCAGCTAGATGTCAAAATCCTTGAAGTTTGTGGAGTTCTGGTCAACCAAGGTTCTCACAACACTGGTCTTTCTTACATGGCAAAAAGGTGTTCATTTCTACGGTAAAATCAGTGCATTGGAATACTGACAGTACTATATCATTACTATTGATGCTATAGCTGTGACCTGAAGCGCTTTGAGTAATACTTTGAAAATGGACAGGGGCTCTTCTAGTTCCCCTTATAGTATAGGGTTGCCAGCTCTGGGTTGGGAATTGCCTGGAGGTTTTGGGGGTGGAGCCTGAGGAGGGCAGGGTTTGGGGAGGGACTTCAATAGGGTATAATGCCATAGAGTCCACCTTCCAAAGTGGCTATTTTTTCTAGGTGAACCGATCTGTCATTTGGAGATCAGTTGTAATAGCTGGAGATCTCCAGCCACCACCTGGAGGCTGGCAACTCTATAGTAGTAGCAGCCTACCCCCCCCCTCCTGCATGAGGCTCTTGTTGGAAGGAAATATTTGTCCCGTTGCCTTGTGTAGGCATGTAAGTAGGGGGGTTTGGATGAGACAGTGTTAAAGTAAGGTTTGATTTTTTTTTAATATATTTTTTTTGTATTCTAGTGCCCATGATAATGACGTCAAAGAAGCCAACAAGCAAAAAGGACAACACAGTTCTCAGGCTGCACCACACAGTTTATTTCAGACAACAACGCCTCAGCCTCCACAGCAGACACATCTACAGCAGCACATTACCCAGTATGTTCAAGCACATCAAACTCCTCTACAATACCATCATCAAACTGGGCAGCAGCAAAATTGTCAGCCGATTGTGTCATCGGGGCATACGTCATCTTACCCACTGCAGACTTGCCCAGGTGGTTTACAAGGTGGTATTCAGGCTCGAGGTCATATACAGACTGCTACAGGGGTGTCGCTAGCTGTACCTATTGAAATGAAGCCATGTTTAAGTGTTTCCTACAACCGAAGCTACCAGATTGCCGGACGTTACCCTTGTATTACCCCTTGTTTCGAGAGGTGATGACTATAGATTCAGCAGAAACTTACATTCTGGCAGCATCCCAGGAAAAGAGGGCCGTAATCTATCACTAATCCTTTATAAAGAACGGGGAAGATGGAATGCAAATTGTTTCAAAATCGTTGTTCAGATCAGAGATTCTGCAGATGCGAGCACATTAACAGGAATGTTTGTTTGACAGTGATGGGGAAAAAATACTGCTGGAGCACAGAAGTCTTCCCTAAAAACCAGACTGACTCCAAGACTGTTTCCCAGGAAGAGGCTGTGTAGTTTTTGAAGACCACTGTTTCTACAAATGTCCGTACAGTATTGAACCAGATATTAAAGTCCACCAAGTGCCATGCTTTTCCAAATGAGGGAGAGCAACGTGGGTATAGAAGAGTGCTTTTCCAAACCGTGGAGAGCCATGTGGGAGAGAGGGGCGAACCTTTTGTTCTAACTCAGCAGTTCAGTTCCCATCCATGTTTGTAGATGTGGGTTTAGTGTTAAAAATATCCTTGGATTAGTGTTTAAATATCCTTGGATTAAGCTTTTTTTATGTCTTTGAATTCAAAGTTACTGTATTTTGTTTTCGGAAACCGTTTAGAGGTAAACCATACTAACTCAGGGAATTATTAAAAACTACTGTGATACTAGTGTATGCCATTTTGCTCAGGATCACGACAGTAGCAAATACCAAAGGGAGTTGAGATACTCATCCTGACTACTCCCTTAATCTCCAAGTGCGCTTTGTAATGAAAGATGGAAGAATAGCATGCTATTTTTTTAATGGAGCCGATAACAAACCATAGCTCATAGAACTTCATTTGATTTCTCCCTAGTTTATGCAACAAATATCAGAACAGGTCTGATGTGTGAATTCCCAGTTCCTTGGGTGGGTGTATGTGTGTGGGGGGTACAGTTTAAATGTTTATAAGAAATCCAGACATACATGACAGCTGTAGAGTGGGTAGAAAGAAGAAATGAAAGTTCTCAGGTTATACCAAGTCATCCTATTTGTATACATTTATGAGCAGGGTTCTGTGTTCATATTATGACTGACTCAAAATACCTTCTGGTGTGAATTAGACAGTTATGTTAATGGTGCTAATTACATAGCTATCAGAATTGTGATAGTCTGTTCAAGTTTAAATTTGTACTCCCTGTTCCTACCAGAAGTAGAATTTAACTTAAGTGGGGAGTACAAACCGGTGGTAAACGTATTATATGGAGAACCCCCTCCAGTTTGCACAATTGGGTAATTTAACTCTTTGTTTGATGAGGCTAAATCTCCGGAGGACTAGATTGAGAGTATAGGGGTAGTGATCCCATTTCTGAGGGTTGGCAGTACTTGTTTCTGAATAATATTGGGATAGAACATGATTATAGTAGTTTTGTTTGATGATGGACTTTCCTTGGAAAAGAAAACAACTGCTCCCAAACGCTTGGCATTTTGAGGGAAAAGGCACAGCTTGCTCTTAGAGGTGAATGTGCTGGCAAGAAAATATTGTTTAAGTTAGAGGAGAAGCAATCCTCTGTGTTGGTAATTATTTTATACTATATGTTTTCAGGGTGACTGTTGACAGAAATGTGGTATCACAGTGGGAACATCTTTAATACGACAGAGCATGCCCTTGACTTTTCTTTCCTAAACTCGTTTTACTATTTCCCTGTCAACTTTCTGTCTTCCTTGGGGGAGGGGGGGGAGATATGGCTAGATAAAAGAGGAGGGGAGACATTGTTCAATGGTTTGATTTGTGGTGTTTCGTTTTTGTATTTGGGGGACAGAAAACTGGAGAATGCATCTGAAAGGGGAAGATATTCATCTCCGTTTGCAATACTTAAAACTCTCTTCGTCATTTAACTACCTCAATAAGGCTTTGAATGTACAGTCCTGTCGCAGTCCGTGACTTGAAATAATAGCAGGTGGCTTCAAGAATCCTGATATTGGCTCTGCTTTCATCGTCCACGTGCGAGATGGCCATGGCGTTACTAATACATCAGACGAGTCTACTTTGTAGGCTTTTATACTCAAATGTTAGTTAACAATTAACACTGGAATTATGGGGAGGGGAGGGAAGGGTAATTTGTCTAGTTAAAACAGCAAAGCAAAAACAGGAGTGTTTCATTCAAGTCACTAGGCTTAATTGTTAAAGGATTCACTACATGCTATTGAGTTTGGGGTTTGTTTGGGGTTTGGTTGTTTTGTTTTTTAAAAAAAACTTTTTATTTATAGCCTGTTGAGTTTGACATTATCTTGACAATTGAATATGCACTGTGAACCGTTTCCAGTTGTTAAAAAAAAACGGCTTGATCAACCTCCACTGAAGCCACATGCTACTTGAAATTCTGACTTGCAGGTATTAAAATGTGTGTGTTGGGAGAAATGTCCATAACAAAGGGATCCAGATGAGTGCCATGCACTCTTTTTAAAAAATAAAACTAGTTTTGAGTAAATCTCTCCAAGCTTGTGTTTGAATGTTCCTGTGTTCAAATGTGTTTTAGGAGTGTGATTTGTAGCCTCAGTGTCCAGGCCCTGCGTCCTGATGAAAATACAGAGTTTCAGTCCAGTTCTAACTCTTAACACACACAAAAAGGCAGGAAATGAAGCAGGAAAGAGGACCTTTTAAAAGACTCTATAACAAAAGTCATCACCCTCACACTGCGCCACTGAAACATCCTCTTCGTTGGGGAAGGAGAGGAAGAAAGAGGAAATGATTCTTTACAAAACTACAAACAATTAAAATTGAATCAATGTTTTTTTAAAAAGCGAAAGACCATGTTGGAGTACTTACTGAGATCAGCATGGCAAATGAATATTATAGAGCTAAGCTGACCTTAGGAGCCCCGTGGCGCAGAGTGGTAAGCTGCAGTACTGCAGTCAAAAGCTCTGCTCATGACCTGAGTTCGATCCCAACAGAAGTTGGTTTCAGGTAGCCGGCTCAAGGTCGACTCAGCCTTCCATCCTTCCGAGGTCGGTCAAATGAGTACCCAGCTTGCTGGGGGTAAAGGGAAGATGACTGGGGAAGGCAATGGCAAACCACACCACAAACAAAGTCTGCCTAGTAAACGTCAGGATGTGACGTCACCCCATGGGTCAGGAATGACCCGGTGCTTGCACAGGGGACCTTTACCTTTTCCTTAAGCTGACCTTGCATTTCGGGCTGTGTATGTAACTCCATTCTCAAGGGAATAAAGGAAAATATGGGCTGGATCTTATCAACTAAAAATGGAAGGTACTCATGGACATAGGGTTGCCAGGCCTCTCTTCACCACCAGCAGGAGGTTTGGGGGGGCAGACCCTGAGGGCGGGGTTTGGGGAGGGGAGGAACTTCAATGCCATAGAGTCCAATTGCCAAAGCGGCCATTTTCTCCAGGTGAACTGATCTCTATTGGCTGGAGATCACTCGTAATAGCAAGAGATCTCCAGCTAGTACCTGGAAGTTGACAACCCTAGTTTCCCACCTCGTGAACAAAATGTCACGTGCTGGGGAGGGGGCTGAATTGGGGTCAGTGGGGTCTGCAGCTAGGATTGCCAGCTCCGGGTTGGGAAATACCTGGAGATTTTTGGGGCAGAGCCTGAGGAGGGCGGGGTTTGGGGAGGAGAGGGACTTCAATGCCACAGAGTCCAATTGCCAAAGTGGCCATTTTCTCCAGGTGAACTGACCTCTATTGGCTGGAGATCAGTTGTAATAGCAGGAGATCTCCAGCTAGTATCTGGAGGTTGGCAACCCTATCTGCAGCCAACTCTTTTTTTTTTTTTTTTTTTTTACAGGCTGCTAGTGCTGTCTGCCCAGGCACTTTCAACTAACAATAAAAAACTGAACTTTTTCATTCAGATTCTATCTCAGTTAATTAAAATGTAGACAAGTTCTGTTCAATTTCAAACATGTTTTTCCGGTCTGTACCCAAAGGTAAAAGTGCTCGTTGGTATGACTTCAAACCACCATTTTTAATGAAAAAGCCAGATGAATCCACCAGTCACGTTAAACAGGTTGAACTTGGCCATGCTGTTCCAATATAGAAAACAAATGCTCTGCCAGTATACATTGCTAACAGTCATTAAAACCTAGAAAGGCTGCTTCCAGCTGGGGGCTCAAACACAATACTGCCGTGGCGGCGGCAGCAAGCAGGGTGGGAGCCCATCTGTTCTTTTGCTGATGCTGGCCCCATCCTTCCCCCCCCCCATTAAGCCAGCCTCCCACCAAAGTCCAGGACACCCCCCCCCCCATCAAGCTACCCTGTTGTACTACAGTGTGGCTTAGAAAGGGGAAAGAAAAATGGCCCTTTAAAGGGCTGGGAGGGGGGTGCGTAACAGCAAGGCGCACTGTGCAGTTTTCGAATTTAGCTCTACCCCTTCCCCTGCACAAAGGCACTCCCTCACAGCAGCTCTATAGATTTCCCTTGGAGCGGGTTTATTTTTCCCCTCTCTGGTTTAAAAGTCCCAGGAAAAGCATCAGTCACGCTTGGCCTAATCATGATCTCATGCGGATGTTGTCCTTTAATATGGAGGCTTTCTCCTTGCTACGTGGAGAAAATCCCAGTGTGAAAGCAGCCAAAAATTCTTTACTGTTGCAGAAACAAGCAAAATAATTTTTTTTATTAGTTAAGCAATACGTTTAATTAATTCACAAGCAACGTGTTTGCATATATCTAGTAAATAACATATCGTAAGTATTTATGAAGCAATCTCTGCAAAGACAATGTGACTCTCAGAATACAAGTAATGGCTTAGATCCCGTGGTGATTTCTGCTGAAAGAAGGGATCTCTGTCACTGAAATGGGACTTCCCTGCTTCCTCTTCCCACTGTAGGCCAAAAAGCACCAGAAACGTTGCTACTGTGAGGCAGGGTCACACACAAAGAGAGAGAACAGTATGAAGAGTCCACAGAAATCTCTCCCGTTGGAAATCCTCTGTTGAATCCAAGCCAATGACTTCCTTGCAATAATTCAAACTTCAGTCAGCAAAGTTCTCACAGTAATATCCAACTCCAGAAAAGATTTGTGGACGCTTACTTATGACGAACCAAAGATACTAAGTAGATCCAGACAGATAATATGTTATTTGGATACGGATGAATATGCACAGCAAGGGCAAATTCTGTGTTGGGAACCTCTGAAGAATGAATTCCTGTCTGATAAACAGCCTCAGTTATTGATGGTACATTTTGATAAGGCATCTGGATTGGAAAGCCTGTAACCTGCAAGAAGAGAATTCTCACTTATTGCCAACTCCTGATGCCAGCACCTAAATTAAATCTATTTATAGTTCAAAACTGGGGCGGTTAAAACAAATACTTGCCTCATATAGAAAAGACATCGTTATTTTAATTATATATCGGTTTTAAAAAAAGTTAATGAAATTGTGCTAAAATCTGTTTATTTATAAATAAGTTATTTACATAAGTTTACTTACATATCTGTTACAGTTTTCTAACATGCCGAAATTTTCTGAATTATGGTTGTACCCATTAATAGATTAATATTATTGGCAGTTTCAGTAATACTACAGTAACATAAACGCTAACCCAATAATGTCCCAGAAGAGACTCCAAATCAGTTTCTTCTTTCTCTGTAGAAATGCCTCCACTTCTTAATTCCAGTTTAGGAAGGATTTGTCGTAAGATATTAGTACACTGTCGATGCCAGCGAGTTGGCAGTTGGGATCGCCATTCCATCATTTTGTTCTTTAAAGTCTTTTCAATCCTGTTTTTGAGATGATCAGGAATAATCTACATTCTGTTGTACTGACAGATTTTATAGCGATTAAACTTCAGAACTACGAGAACAGTCCAACTACTTGACAGAAGGAAACTCTGAACAAGGCAGCGTTTGCAAAACTGCCCAGTGCTTCTGAGGAGACTAAAAGGTCAGTTTGGCTGAGGAAAAACTATCCTGGGTACAGGAGACGACAAAATGAGGCTGAAAAGAGGTCCAACAAAGAAGACAGCTAATTACATTGATTTTTGAGAGGCGCCGCCACATTAAGGACCAAACTAGATGTCTTGGCATCCATAGGTCTGGCCCATGGATGCCACCACCATTTTAAAGCCTAATGAGATTTTAAAATCCCACAAGTGCCCGATCCTAATCGGGCCTGCAGTGTGTCAGGATGAGATGATCTTGTTCCAGCGTGGTGTAGTGGTTGGGAGCCAGCATGGTGTAGAGGTTAAGAGCAGTGGTTTGGAGCGGTGGAGTCTGATCTGGAGAACCAGGTTTGATTCCCCACTCCTCCACATAAGCGGCAGAGGCTAATTTGGTGGACTGGATTTGTTTCCCCACTCCTCCACATGAAGCCAGCTGGGTGACCTTGGGCAAGTCACACTCTCTCAGCCCCACCTACCTCACAGGGTGTCTGTTGTGGGGAGGGGAAGGGAAGGTGATTGTAAGCTGGTTTCAGTCTCCCTTAAGTGGTAGAGAAAGTCGGCGTATAAAAACCAACTCTTCTTCTTCTTCCTTTCCCATGCCTTTTCGAGTGCCAAAACGGACACAGGAGGGCGGGCAGCATTTTGACACTTGAAAAGGTGTGGGGGGGGTGCACGCAAGAGTGCCTCATCCTGCTGTGCTATTGGCTCAATCAGGATTAGGTCCTCATGGCATTTTTAAAATCGCTGCTTTACCCGGTTGATAATTGCATACACATTCTGTGTGGCAGACCAATACAGCCCAGTATAAGAACAACTTGCAGGCACTCCAACTGGAGGGCTTTACAATTTGAAATTTATTTAACACCCTACACACAAGCCTGGGCTGGTATATGGTTGTCTGCGTATGTTGAGATATTTGTAAATACTTGTGTATGCATTATATGGGTTTAATTTAACCACGGATGTAGGCCTGCTGGCCGAAACACATCTGGCGTGTGGTATAGGTCTATCAACCTTATAAGATGCCATGGTGCCATGTTTTATCATTTTTAATGTTTCTAATCCTTATATAGCGCCTTTTGGTTTTTTAAGGCTGGGTTCTTCCCCCCTTTTTTCCCTGATTCTTAAAATCACCTCATTTGGCTTTAAAATGGTGCCATCATCCATGGGTTAGACCTGTGGATGCTGTCACATCTAGCCCTCGGGAAGAGGTCAACACTGGTCTACCTCAGGCTGCCTGTTTCCCTCGGGTCTTCCATTACTCAAGTTCAGCAAGAAAGAAAAATGAATTGGTGGCAAAATTGGTAACAAAAAATTCAAGTGAGCCAC
This sequence comes from Euleptes europaea, assembly GCF_029931775.1. Classification (NCBI taxonomy): domain Eukaryota; kingdom Metazoa; phylum Chordata; class Lepidosauria; order Squamata; family Sphaerodactylidae; genus Euleptes; species Euleptes europaea. Next base: position 79,933,064 of record NC_079316.1, read on the forward strand.
CACACTTTCAGTGTTTGTAACTGTTATAGTCATCGTATTCCCTAATACTATGTATGGGTGTGAAAGCTGGACAGTGAAGAAAGCTGACAGGAAGAAAATAGATTCCTTTGAAATGTGGTGTTGGAGGAGAGTGTTACGGATTCCGTGGACTGCCAAAAATCAAATCAGTGGGTTATAGATCAAATCAAGCCTGAACTGACCCTAGAAGCTAAAATGACTAAACTGAGGCTATCATATTTTGATCACGTCATGAGACGACAAGAGTCACTGGAAAAGACAGTCATGTTAGGAAAAGTTGAGGGCAGCAGGAAAAGAGGAAGAGCCAACAAGAGATGGATGGACTCAATAAAGGAAGCCACAGCCTTCAGTTTGCAAGATCTGAGCAAGGCTGTCAAGGATAGGACATTTTGGAGGACTTTAATTCATAGGGTCGCCATGAGTCAGAAGCAACTTGACGGCACTTAACACACACACATAGTCATTTAAAGCAATTACCTGTTCTGTAGCTCTTCTACCAGACTTTCATTAGTAGGAGCATATACTATCTCTTCTGGCTGAAACAGATAGTAAGAGCTTACAATGCTATAGAACTATAAATACATTTTAGGCACAACTGGACAGATATTCTGACGGCCTCACATTTTTCAGCACTGGAAACGTGACCTAGGTGCTACTGTGCGGACAATCCTAAGGGAGTAAGGTTGCCAACCCCCAGGTGGTGGCTGCAGATCTCCCGCTATTACAACTGATCTCCAGCTGATAGAGATCAGTTCACCTGGAGAAAACGGCTGCTTAGGCAATTGGACTCTATGGCACTGAAGTCCCTCCCCTCCCCAAACCCCACCCTCCTCAGGCTCTGCCTCCAAACCTCCCGCCAGTGGCAAAGAGGGACCTGGCTACCCCATAAGGGAGGCCATCATAAGAAGAAGCTGTTTGAAGATGTGGTTTGATAAATATGAAGCATAAGTATAAATGTTTTAGTCCAAAGGCTTTTTCATTTTAGAATATATTTCTAACCTGTATTGGTATTTCACAGAATACAAACAAAATTTAATTCAATTTCTGTTTAGACCTGTCCTATAAAAAGGTGGCTTGCAACATTTATTCATTTTCTCCATGTATACCCCACCTTTCTCCCCAATGGGTGACCCAAAGCAATTGACATCCTTCTCCTCTTTTCCATTTTATTCTCATAACATCCCCGTGAAGTTAAGATGAGAGCATCTGAATGGTCCACGGTCAGCTTGCACGATTCAGTGGCCAAGTGAGGATTCAAACCTGGGTCTCCCAAAACCTAGTTCGACATTTTATCCACTACTCTACATTGCCTTTCATATCTCTTCAACTTTATCTGATTTCATCTTCCCTCCATCTATTCCTTCCATTGACCAGTTTTACAAAGCATCAACACATTTCCAACTAGGAGTCCACCTTCCCACTATAAGTTAGAACATGAAAGTACAATTCGAAAAGGTTCATTACCTGTACAGTCTGTGTTTTTGAATGCTGAAAATTGTAGGGAAGAAACTGTTTCCAAAAACCTTCCTTTGAAATGTCAAAACTAACATACATTGGTGAATTATTTTGTTGTACGTTGAACCAGACCTAACAAAGTGTTAGTGCAAATTATGTAAGCGATCTGAAAAAGCATATTCTAACATACTTCTTAATATAATATCATTTTAAAAAAAAATCAAATAAACAAGTGCTTATTGGGGGAAAGTTTCCTCAAATATCAGGGAAAAAGCAGGAACACATTCTGTGGCTTATAAATATATTTAAACAGAGATCTATCGAATTGACTGACTTATTTTTTGTTGTAATATGTTAGTTTGAAGTCATTACCTATTTATTTATTTTCATTCATGTTCAAACACAGATTCCAATCCAGTCATTTGCATGTAAACACACACAGACCATTTGCAGGTGGAAGAAGTTAATTTGAAAGGCTAGAGCCTCTGCTTGTATGCATTCGCTGAGAAATACACATGCTTCCTCCAAAAACATCCACCCTAATGTGAGTTGGTGGAGGAATAGCCAAGAGAGACCATATGATGCTGCTTTATGCCAAATCAGATCACTGGTCCATTTTGCTCTGAGCTATCTATTCTGATTGGCAGTGATTCTTCAGGATCTCCAGCAGGCAATATTTCCTACGTATGGACCCAACATTAAAGGTAATGGAACATTCCCTAATTCTGCAGTGTTAAAGTTCAGAAGAGCTGTGGGTGTGCGTTAAAGTTCAGAAGAAGAAGAGTTGGTTTTTATATGCCAACTTTCTCTACCATTTAAGGAAGAATCAAACCAGCTTACAATCACCTTCCTCTCCCCACAACAGACACCCTGTGAGGTAGGTGGGGCTGAGAGAGCTGTGACTAGCCCAAGGTCACCCAGCTGGCTTCATGTGTAGGAGCAGAGAAACAAATTCACAAGATTAGCCTCCGCCGCTCATGTGGAGGAGTGGGGAATCAAACCCAGTTCTCCATATCAGTGTCCACTGCTCCAAACCACCACTCTAAACCACTGTACCATGTTGGGAGAGCTTTGAGACACTGCCAGTATATTATTGACCATCCGTTCTCAAGATAATTGCTTGTTTTATCAACAGGAACTAATGACAAAAGAGGATCTCTTGTTGGCTAAGAGGGTTGTTATTTTTTTTAGCTTTTGGAATATGATACTCACTGGAGCTTAGAGAAGCAATACCTATCCAGCTGACGGAGGGGGCAGAAAAGTCCTAAAAGGGCAGTTTCAACAGACAGAGATAAAAGGACAGCTAAGAGTTTTCCAGCTTGTTACCTGGAAACTGGGATGCCGTGTGGGAAATGGAAGGCAGCACAGTTTGCTATTAGGGAATCTGATGTAGGTTATGATCTCCACTGCCAGGAGTGCATATGGCTGCACAAACTCTGTTGGTATGTTTGTAAGTAGTGTCATGAACACACTATCAGTGTCCAGGATCTTCATCCAAAGGAAAGTTGAAACTTTGCAATATTGTCATTGGAACTTGACTTTTTTCTCTCTCTCTAAAAAGGTAAAGGTCCCCTGTGCAAGCACCAGGTCATTCCTGACCCATGGGGTGATGTCACATCCCGACGTTTCCTAGGCAGACTTTGTTTGCGGGGTGGTTTGCCAGTGCCTTCCCCAGTCATCTTCCCTTTACCCCCAGCAAGCTGGGTACTCATTTGACCGACCTCAGAAGGATGGAAGGCTGAGTCGACCTTGAGCCGGCTACCTGAAACCAACTTCTGCCGGGATCCAACTCAGGTCGTGAGCAGAGTTTGGACTGCAGTACTGCAGCTTAACACTCTGCGCCACAGGGCTCTCTCTCTCTACTTCATTATAAATTAATAATAATAGTAAATTATCATTATAAATACTTACATTTTCCCAACTGATTAAGCAATCGATACTCTGCAAGGGGCAAAATGCATCAAACTGCTTATAGCACTGGCCACTCAATGGATTCCACAGAAAATATTCTCTATTTTCCTGTGTTACCACATAAGCCACGTTCCCCTATATTAGCAAAAGCAGACACTATCAAATTTCATTGATTTTCAAATAACAAGAGAAAACGGTAACTGATATTTTATTTTTATATTCTCTAGTATGTAAGTAAAACTCCACTGATTACTTAGCAATTCGATGTTTTTATTAGCAATTATTCTTCATTTTATTGACATAAATCCTTATCTTGATTTTTCATATAGATGGAAGTTGAGCTATGTCAGTTCAAAAGCACAGACAGAGGTGTTTAAAACTGTTCCTAAGGATAACTATGAATAAGATGCTTTGGGGAGGAATGGCATGTGAAACTTAAGTTGTCCTAGCTACTACTAAATCTAGCAGCACACTGAGGATCACAAAGGATCACCTGACATGAAAAATGAAACCATATACTAAGAGGAATTTGGAAAAACTCATCCTGAAACCATTTTTGTGCTAGATATCTGGTAAAGGGCTCGGATCCCATGCTTTACTTCTGCTTGCCCAGCTGCTTGTCCATTATGGAGGCAGTCTTGCGCTGCAGAACACAATCTTCCGGTGCTAGGTGCTTTTCGCTCATTGTAAAACAGTGGTCTACACCACCTAGGGTTGCCGACCTCCAGGTACTAGCTGGAAATCTCCTGCTATTACCACTGATCTCCAGCAGATAGAGATCAGCTCCCTTGGAGAAAATGGCCGCTTCGGCAATTGGACTCTATGGTATTGAAGTCCCTCCCCAAATCCTGCCCTCCTCAGGCTCCACCCCAAAAACCTCCCGCTGGTGGTGGACCTGGCAACTCTAACACCACCTAATAGGAGAAATATGCCCTTCACAGTGGAGGACCACCTCTACAACAGAAAACAGTGCTGTAGCAGAAGAAAGTATATTCCAACTGAGAATTGTTTGTTGACTTAGACTGGCTCTAGATGTGGCTTTTAGTCTAAAACATCAGATGTGGCTTTTAGTCTAAAACATTAGCAGCCACTTGATTAGGAATGTTAGTACTCTTGGTGGAAGGGGAGCTGGAAATAGTTCTTTAATATGCTCAGAGGAGGAAGTTTTCCTTATAAGTTGAGCGGATCTGGAAAACTGGTTCTCTTCCAGGAAAAGTCCACAAGCCCTTTGTTTGTAGAAGTAGAAGCAAGGCATAGGACCCAAGCCATAGGATGCCCAGCAAGGCATAGGATCCAAATTTATTGCATCTGGTACATAACAAGTGGGAGTCGACTAGGATAGAGTCATTTAAAATAAGCCCATGTTTGAGTTGTGACAAAGGCTATACACTATATTCTTTCACACGCATGATGTGGTTTACATTTTTTATGGGTAAATACAAAAACAAGGGTTTAAATATTTCAGTAGACTTACTTCTAACACAGAAGTTCCCAACAACACCCTGGCTTTCTTCCCAATATACATAAAATAGTTACAGAGAAGCACGGCATGCTCTTCTTTATTACCAACACCCAAACTGATACAGTGCTGTAAGAAACACAAGAATTTTTGGGGTTTTTTAAGGTGAAGCATTTTTTATCTTCTTACAAAATTATATTACAGTAACAGTACCATGGGTAAGTTCTGAAGTGGCAGCCATTCATGGAATGTAACTCCAACTAGCAAAACATCATAGAGCTCTCAACAAGTAAAGTGTTTCTTCTACTATTAAATTGAACATGCCATTAATGTGCAGCTTACCAGTCCACAGGAAGTTCTGTCTTGTTATCCCTTGATTACCTAGTTTCCTTAAGAACTTTTACTGAGGCCAACTTTGCACGGATGATTTTGATGCTCTCTTGGCGTGGAGCAAAAAAAAAAAGCGATTTAAATTTTTTTTTCATGGCCGCGATTTATCCCCGTCAATCTAGATGTAGTTTTGGTTTTTCATGGGGAACAAAGCATGCTGTATTCGACAACGGTTTGGTCTGTCTCCTTTGCTGGCGGCCTCCCCTTCCAACAAACTCATTGTTTATGCCCGCCCCCAACTCCGCCCAGCAGATTACCTCGTGCGGTTCACCTCTGTGGGCACGGCCCCAGCGCAAAAACCAAGCACCAGTCCCTCTGGTCTCCTACATTTTTCTTCCATCTATGCTCTGTTCTGCTTTTGGAACAGTCAGATTCCAATGGGGGGGGCAAGGCAGCGCTCTCCTCAAAGCTTCCCTCTATTTTCTATAAGTGTGGAACCCATTGCCCTTTAATGACAGGCAGGAATTGGGGGTGGGGGGAGGAATTGCATCCATGTGCCCCAGAGAAGTGTTTAGCTGAAAGTGGGAACGGAGCAGCTCTAACCTGTGCCGATTCAAGAGGAGTGACTGTGGCTGCAATCCTAATGGCACTTCCCTGCGAGTAAGGTGTATTGAAAGACATCAGGCTTACTTCTGAGTAGACCAGGTTGGGGATGCAAAAGATGCATGGGGGGGAGAGGAAAGAAGGTCCCTGGCTTGCGCGCTGGCCCCGATCCGGCCCCAGTGCATCGTGAGAGAGAGGAGAGAGGGCTCCTGGCTGGCGTGCTGGTCTTGATCCAGACCGTTTGCTGGGGTGGAGGGGAAAGAAGGCCCCTGGCTTGAGCGCCGGCCCCGATCCGGCCCCAGTGCATCGTGAGAGAGAGGAGAGAGGGCTCCTGGCTGGTGTGCCAGTCCCGATCCAGCTCATTTGCTGGGGGGGGGGGCGGGCAGAGGAAAGAAGGCCCCTGGCTTGCAGCTGGCCCCAATCCAGCCCCAGTGCATCGTGAGAGAGAGGAGAGAGGGCTCCTGGCTGGCGTGCTGGTCCCGATCCAGCCTGTTTGCTGGGGGGGAGAGGAAAGAAGGCCTCAGGCTTGCGCACCGGCCCCAATCCAGCCCCAGTGCATCGTGAGGAGAGAGGGCTCCTGACTGGTGTGCCAATCCCGATCCAGCCCTTTTGCTGGGGCGGGGAGTGGAAGGAAGGCCACTGGCTTGAGCGCTAGGCCCGATCTGGCCCCAGTGCATCGTGAGAGAGAGGAGAGCGGGCTTGTGGCCCCGCCGGCCTCCCCCTGGAGCCGTCTGTCCGGCATTCCCCTGGGGCCCAGCTCCAAGGCCCATCCTGGGCAAGGGGCGGGGAAGGCATGCCGCCTGCCCGCCGGCCTGCCTCCAGGACGGAGGGAGGGAGAGAAGTGCCACGATTCCACGCAGGCAGGCAGGCAGAAAAAGGGGTGGTATCCTTGTCCAAACGTGAAACTCCCCCGGCCAATCGCCGTTCGTGGGGGAGGAGAAATTAGCTGGCATGGGCAGGGACAATTGATCCGAACCAAGGAACCAAGGAAATTTTTTTCATAGAGATCTGCACCAAAAACCGAGTAACAAAATTAAAGAATGCACCAAAACAGGTTTGACTTGACGCGGTGATGAAGCATTTTGTTCCCTCAAATTCGAAACAGTCATGAAAAATAAAAAATTAGCAGCGTAGCAAAACAAAAGTGAAACCGCGGCAAACCTCCTTGAAAAAATGACCTGATTGTTCAAAACTCCCCCTGCCCCCGACCAGCAGGAGAGTGCATCTGGATAGCCAACAATCTAAAGCCAACCTGAACAGAACCCATAGGCTAAAGGGGGGGCTGAGAGGCTCGAGCCCCCCAAACTTGGCTAGGGGGGCTGACCCCCCCCCCCAGGGAACCAGTGCCCACTTGAGGGGCTCAATTACAATGGCAGATGAAGCATAGTCCTGTCCTACCTTCCTTTTGTATCATATTACAATTTCCATGATTCTTTGGGGCTTTGTTCCTGTTTGCTACTATGTATTTGTGTGTATATTGAGAAAGGCACTGCTAACAATTTTAGCATCAATAAGGTGCCTTGCCTGTCAGGGCATTGTACTGTACAGTGGGGAGGGGCCGTGGCTCAGTGGTAGAGCATCTGCTTGGCATGCAGAAGGTCCCAGGTTCAATCCCCGGCGTCTCCAGTAAGAGGGACTAGGCAAGTAGGTGATGTGAAAGACCTCTGCCCGAGACCCTGGAGAGCCACTGCCAGTCTGAGTAGACAATACTGCCTTTGATGGACCAAGGGTCTGATTCAGTATAAGGCAGTTTCAGTATAAGGCAGTATAAGGCAGTTTCATGTGTTCAAGTGCACAGGCTCTTGTAAAGCACGAGGAGCCAAGAGCACTATATGTTCATTGTTTTGCACGTGTTATGAATAGGGCCATGCAAAAAAAGAAATTGGTAAATTTTGGGTTCATTGGACCAAAAGTGTTTAAACATTTTCAGCAGGCAGAGAACTTAACTCTGAGATACTTTTGTCCCATTAGCTTCCTTTCAGTCAGTGGATTCAAATTATAGGGAGTTGATTAAGTTCTTTGAAAATGTATCATAAGATACATATATCATAAGATATAACATGTCCACTTCTAAGTTGGCAGCCATCACCACATCCTGGGGCAGGGAGTTCCACACTGTAACTATGCACTGTGACCTTGGGCCAGTCACACACTCTCAGCTCTAGCTAGTATTTAGATGGGAGACCTCCAAGGTCATGACGCAGAGGCAGGCAATGGCAAACCACCCATGAATGTCTCTTGCCTTGGAATCCCCATGGGATCATCAAAAGTCAGCTGTGACTTGACGGCAAAAATAAAAAAATTTAATCGGACGAGACAGCCCTATCCTAAGCACTACATGACTTAATTGACAATCACCTCACCCATAACTCAGGTCTCCAAGGCACAATATTTATCATATGTAAACATTTCAATCATTTTTCTTTTCTTTTCCATAAATCAGGCATCATAGACAATAGGCCGGTCTCTCTGATACTGTTCTATACTATTTCTTTGGAGGCGATTTCTCAACAGGCCCATATAATTGTAGTAGAGCACACTACGAAATGGGCTATGTATGGTTTTAAATATTGAAATTCGTACCTTTTCAAAAAGAGCAATTTTTGTTCAGTCTTTAAGGAACTTCCAGAGAATGATGCCAAGAAGCACAACAATGTTTTATCTGACTTTATAATTTGGTATTACCTCTGCTGTAATCCAGACATCGACGCCATTGTTTTCGTCCACTGTGTCTGATATACAAGGAATCAAGGACACAAATCGAGATATAAGGTCCTACAAAAGAAACTAGAGTGAGTATATCCCAGGAACACATACTAGAAAACGCAATTGAGAGAATTTTATTTAGGGTTGTTGAAAACCATGTAGCAACACAAAACTATTTTTTTTCTTTATTGACTATCTCTCTTAGCTGGGAAAGCTGTTTGGATATGCGTAAACCATGTACCGCGAAACACAAACATATGCATGTAACAAATTTTTTCTGTATTCTTTTTTTTCTTTTGACTGTTCTCCTTTTTCCTGTACTCCCCTTTTCCCTTTTATATTAATAATAATAATAATTTTAAAAAATATTATGACAGAAGGTTGGCAAGTCAGAAGACCCAAAAGTGAAGGAAAAATGCCAATGAGTATGGGGGAAATTATTGCAAAGAATTTTTTAAAATATTGAACCACTCTGAATATTCCTCCTCTATGATAAATATTCTATACTTACAGCTGTTGAATTGGGATTACCTATGATTAATATTCTATACTTACAGCTGTTGAATTGGGATCTTTAGAATACATATCTAGTAACAGCTGTGGTGGATTCAGAGAGGTGATATACTTTGTTACTAAAATATTTCTTCCTTCATTGTTAAAAACTGAGGTTATTATTCTCCTCTTTGGAAATAGCGCCTTGCATGTTTTCTTAAAAATGTTTGCTTTTTGCAAAAGCAATTCATCTTCATGATCTGCAAGCTAAAGACATACTTTTAGAAGTTATACTGTTTTTTCGATGTTAACCAATCTTATTAAATAAGTTCAGTATAATTTATTTACCTTATCAGCTTCAGTGTCATTTTCAGCACAAGATAGCTGAGGTTCAATAGTGGCAAAGATAGTTAAAAACGTGTATTCTTTCAAATTCTGCCTGTAACATTCTTCTTTAGGAGGCACAAATGTCTTACTCCAAGTATATCCAAGTAAAACTGGTGGCATGTTTACTTGAAATGTACCACTAATCTGTGAACACATATTTTATAACACTCATTTACCACCGTGCAAATACTATGGGAAGGTCTCAAAAACTGGAGTGACAATCTTACACCAGCGGTTTCCAAACTGTGCTCCACGGAGCACTTGGTGCTCCGCGAAACATCTCCTAGCGCTCAGTGAAGAGATTGGAAAGAAAAATACTACTGTCATTCGGTTTAGTATATAGGTGCTAGGTGAAAATTAAGTGCTCTGTGACTAATTTCTCTCCTGAAAAGTGCTCCACGACTCAAAAGGTTTGGGAACCGCTGTCTTACAATATCCTAAAAAGCAATAAAACATTTGGCATTTTAAATAATTGTGTGGTTTTTTTCTTATTCGTTACCTTTGATTGTTCCAGGAGGGCAGAGAAAGGAAACATAACTGATCCAAGCCAATTCTTTCTCAGAAAGGAGTGACCACTGCAGCCCTTTGGACAGGCATCCTAATGAAATACATAGCTTGGATTTATTTTTTGCATTTTCGGAGTGCGTTTTGTTTGTGTGTAGTGCACTTGGCAATGTTTGCACAGCAGCAGCAGACATCTTATAACTATTGCTTTTTCCCCATTACTGCTATGAATACACATGCCATTGAATCTGAAGAATGCCTATTACAGGTTGAGTATCCCTTTGCTTGGGACCAGAAGTGGTCCTTATTTTGGATCTTTTCCATATTTTGGAATATTTGCATATAAATAATGAGATGTCTTGGGGATGGGACCCAAGTCTAAACACGAAATTCATTTCTGTTTTATATGTTTTATATACATTTTTTACACATAGCCTGAATGCAATTTTAAACAATATTTTTAATAAATTTGTGTACTCTGAACCATCAGAAAGCAAACTGGTGTGCTGCTGAGGGCCTGTGAGTAATACCTGCATGCCGGCAAAAAAGTCCAGTTTTTAGGTCAGTGCGGATATTGGGTGTCTGGATGAGGGATACTCAACCTGTACCGAATATATAAAATGTAAAGGTAGTCCCCTCTGCAAGCAATGGGTCATTTTTGACCCATGGGGTGACATCACATCCTGACGTTTACTAGGCTGACTATGTTTTATGGGGTGGTTTGCCATTGCCATCCCCGGTCATCTACACTTTACCCCCAGCAAACTGGGTACTCTTTTTATTGACCTCGGAAGGATGGAAGACTGAGTCAACCTTGAGCCGGCTACCTGAAACTGACATTGAAGTCAGGTTGTGAGCAGAGCTTTTGACTGCAGTACTGTAGGTTACCACTCTGCGCCACAGGCTCCTTACTGAATATATAAGGTTTCATATATCATCTAAAATACTAATAAATCACAACGTATACTTTTCAATGCTAAAATATTTTTAATCTATTTTTTTTGTACCCCATTGTACAGATTTTGACACTAGATACTTAGGGTTATCATATTTGGGAAAATATTGTCTTGACTAAAATTATTTACCTCATGATTTTCCATCATAAATTCATCAAAAATGTTAATGTATATGTTGTCTTTTATTTTAGATAGCCCTGAAAATGTATAATCATGCCCTGGAGAGCTGTAATAAAGCAATATTTTAATTAAATCAAAGAAATGCTATGCTATCTGCTGGTCAAATGAATGGAAATAAACGAAACTGAACTGAGCTTTTATTATAAAAGTACTCACAATCCAAATAGGGAAAGCAAAGATTGCTTTGACACAGTAATGTTTCTTAAATCATGTATTGTGGTTTAGATTTAAAGACCTACTTGCACAAGCAGCCATTGCTCTGTTCACGGCATGGGTGGCCGTGGGTTGTCGCTGATTCCACTCATCAATGCAGCACACCATGGTTGCACAAATCATGGTTGTTGATCTTCTGGAGCAGCTCTTTTGGATGCTAGGGGCAGGTGCCAGGAGGGGATGGCAGCCCCCTCACACATGCTGATCTTGGAATCAAAGCCAATAGCTCATATTTGACAAAAATGTGAAGCTTGCAACATTTACTGTCTTTTCCCTGCATGGCAGCCGCTATGATAAAACTCAGATGATTGAATGCCACAAGCCAGACAACGAAGCCTGTAGGAATCTTCCTAAATACTCTGAATCCCAGTTAGAACATAAGAAAAGCCATGCTGGATCAGACCAAGGCCCATCATGTCCAGCAGTCTGTTCACACAGTGGCCAACCAGGTGCCTCCAGGAAGCCCACAAACAAGTCGACAGCAGCATTATCCTGCCTGTGTTCCACAGCACCTAATATAATAGGCATGCTCCTCTGATCCTGGAGAGAATGGGTATGCATCATGACTAATATTCATTTTTACTAGTAGCCATGAATAGCCCTATCCTCCACGAACATGTCCACTCCCCTCTTAAAGCCTTCCAAGTTGGCAGCCATCACCACGTCCTGGGGCAGGGAGTTCCACAATTTAGTGTACTTTATAGCAGTTTGCGATGGCCCATATAAAGAACACTGTGCACCAGCCAAAACCCTTACTCAGGGCCAATGATCTACTGATCATGTCTCCTTTGCCCTACTGAGTGTGGGGGGGAAGCCCTTACAAATGAAAAACTCAGTTATTGTGGGTATTTAGCCTAAGGGTATCATCAGAACTAGGATAGCTTATTACCACTATCCTTTTTTCTATCTGCACATTAAGCATGTTTTCCTTTCTTAAACCAATTGTGATTCTTCAATAATCGTTTTTTTCAAAATTCAGGAAATAAAGAAAGCCAATCAGTTTTTTTAAAAATTGCAATTGAAATCAAAGGGCTAATAAATGGAACAGGCTGCAGTGAAAGAAACAAGCGCTTAAAGAAAACTTGGAAATTTTTACCGAACAGCTGAAGTACTATACACATCTGTATTAAATGTGAGAGACTAGTAACTTGCATAAAATCAACTTGAAGTTCTTCATTCCAACATGGGTGAGATCCATCTGCAGTGCTAGTCTGATAAACTGTGTTCTGGAAAGAAACTTCTACAAAAGGGTGGACAGCCACCTAAAACAAGAACATTTTTTAAAAAATTGAAGTCAACATAGTTTTACCCCCGTTTCAAAATTTGGACTTTATTTCTATGATTAAAAACCCCGACTGATTTCACCAGAATTGAGCCCATTACCTGTTTTCTTCAGGACCAACCTAGACGTGATGGCATCCTCATGGCCACCGCAGAGACACTGCTGCCGTTTTAAAGTGATCTAAAAATGCCACAAGCTGAGATGACTGGGCCAAGGTCACCTAGCAAGTGTGCATGGGACAGTAGGAATTTGAACTTGTGTATCCCAGATCCGAGTCCAATACTATAACCACTGCACCATGGTGGCTTAGAATACAATTCTAAGAGGGGTTAGTTTCAGGGCATCCGGGGACGGCGCAGCTGCGCCGCCTCCTGAACACCTTGCTGGCCTGAAAATGCAAGCCAAAAAAGGGAATTGTTTCAAAACCCTGCAAAACTGCTTCTTTGAGTTTCACGGGGCTCCACCTCCCTTTTTGCAGGGAGCGAAAGGTGTCAGGGAGCTAAATTCAGCCCATCCCTAGAAATGCCCCCTTTGGCGCCGGCCGAGCCCTTACATCAGGGAAATGTTGCTGCGGTGGTGGCGGTGCCCATGCGTGGCGCTCCCGCGCGGCTCCCCAATACTAGCATAAGTGGCCCTGCACTGCTGTTAGTGCCCATTTAGCCAGAGCAAGTGGCACTAATGCCAACGCAGGGGTCACACCAGCTCCAAAGACCTTTCACCCCCACCCCATTCTGGATTGCTCTGTTAGTGTAAAATGTAGGTGGGCTATGATTGTATCATATTTTTAGAAAGTCCCCCCTCCCCTCAAATTAATGTTTTTACCACACCAATTATATCATAGGTGAAACTTCGATAAGACTGGCAAGACAACTTCAAAGCACTATTTACAGATCCTAAGTGAAACCCAGACTAATGTACCACACATGTCAGTTTTACAGATATTTCTTCCTTCTTCCATAATGAAAACATCACAATACACACGCTGAATACTATTAAAATTGATCAAAATACCAAAGATTCTAAAGCACAGATTATAGATCTTGGAAAATGTGGCATTTTAAAAATCAAAGTAAATAGAAATAAGGAAAATGTCATATAAATTCTTATGGTAATTTTGTTCAGCTCTTTAAATAAACCTCTAAACATCAAACAGAAATGATTAAAGGGGATCACAAAAATGGTTATTTCATATAATTACCTCAGTGAAAGGATCAGCTGTATTGGCTGACTTCCCTGACAACAAATGTCTGCTTTGGAACGTACGATTCACTAAGTAATCTGGAGAATGAACAACTTCGGGCCTTGAGATGTTAAACAAGAATGATATAAATAATTTCAGCCTATTTCACTCATATAACTGCACTCCAATTTAGTGACTACTGTTACGACATACATACATTTTACTAGTTAATGGAACCAAACTAGAGTCCTATGCGGTTACCCTTGTGCGTAAGGGTCATTTATTTTTAATATTAGGTCCCAATCCAAAGAGCCTCATTAGGCAAATTTACTCTCTGTCTGTCCAGCTGGTACAGAATGCGGTGGCGAGACTCTTTACAGGGGTCTCGCCCCGAGAGCATATAAAGCCAGTGCCAAAATATAATTACATACAATTCAAACCTAATCACAAAAAATACAGAGACCAATTTACTAGGTACTAAGCTGTAATGGGTAGAGAGTCCCAGGTTTTGCCAAGATAGTTATGTGTGTGTAAAGTGCCATCAAGTCACAGCTGACTCACGGCAACCCCAGCAAGGGGCTTTCAAGGCAAGTGAGAAGCAGAGGTGGTTTGCCATTGCCTTCCTCTGCAGAGTCTTCCTTGGTGTTCTTCCTTCAAAGTACTGACCCTGCTTAGCTTCCAAGATCTGACGAGCTCAGGCTATACCATGTCACCTTCCCTCCCAGTTAACACTTATAGTGAATAAGAAATCCCACATTCTAGTTCACATCTGCAACTGAACTTTAGAACAGTTGGTGGAAGATACTCCTGAGAATTATTCTGAAAAGAAAAAGGCAACTTCCGGTTTCCTTCTGTGCTGCAGATTCTCAAATTCATAGGAGCATGAAAGTTAATAGGGTTTTTTTGTGCCACGTGAATAATGCCGGGCAACAACGTGAATAATGCAATTGTTAAGGGAGCAATTCAGCAAAATGGCACTGCTCTACTGAATTCAATGGGATCTACACTAGTGAAAGTACTATGTGATTTGTCTGTATGTCAATGGCCATGCTTAAGTATTATTTAGATTCTCTGAAAGCAAATGCCTGTTTGCATGCAAGCCACAGTGTGCTGCTTAGTACTACAAATTATTTGCATAACAATAAGTTTCAAAATGGCCATTCATTTGTATGGAATTTGAAAAAAGAATTTGATCAGATTTGGCAACTGTTATGCTAAAGATAATTTTCACTGTCAGAAAACCTTTTTGTGTATCTCTGCACTAAAATAGTATTTCGTAGCACAGCTGAACTACAGACAAAAATAGAACAAAATGCCAACAATGTGTTGTTGATTACAGGGTGCAGTAAAGCAAGCACTCCATGTTTTAAAAAGATAATTTGCTTACCCTATTTAATACTACTGTCAATGGTGCTTGACTTCCTCTGGATTTTCTTTTAAACTGATTTACTTTTAACTAGGTATGGATAAACTCCATCAGCTCAGTTCATATGGAGCTTGTCAAATCAAACAATTTTACTCCCCAAATCAGAATATAGCAATAATTTCCAAACCCAATTCCAAATTTGGACTCAGTGTTAGTGGAATATAATGGACTTGGTTCTAGTGGAATATGATGGAATCCAAGCAGCTACTACACATCAAACACTCTGTATTGCTTTACAGGTCTACTGAACTGCCCCCCTCCCAACTTACTTGGTAGTGGGGCAGCAAAAGGTAGGACTTACAGAGACATAAGAACATAAGAAAAGTCATACTGGATCAGACCAAGGTCCATCAAGTCCAGCAGTCTGTTCACACAGAGGAGGAGGAGGAGGAGGAGGAGTTGGTTTTTATATGCCAACTTTCTCTACCCACAAATCAGATTCAATCACCTTCCCTTCCCCTCCTCACAACAGACACCCTATGAGGCAGGTGGGGCTGAGAGAGCTCTAAGAGAACGGTGACTAGCCCAAGGTCACCCAGCTGGCTTCATGTGTAGGAGTGGGGAAACCAACCCAGTTCACCAGATTCGCGTTTGCCGCTCATGTGGGGGAGTGGGGGAGCAAACCCGGTTCTCCAGATTACAGTCCACCGCTCCAAACCACCGATCTTAACAACTACACCACGCTGACTCTCCAACCAGGTGCCTCTAGGAAGCCCACAAACAAGACAACTGCAGCATCATTATCCTGCCTGTGCTCCACAGCACCTAATATAATAGGCATGCTCCTCTGATACTAGAGAGAATAGGTTTGCTCCCCAGAGAACATTACGATCTTCAAATAAAAATCTGCTGGTGGTCCCCGGCCCAAAGAGTGTCCGGCTGGCCTTGGCCAGGGCTTTCCCTGCCCTGGCCCCTATCTAGTGGAATAGCCTCTTCAGGGCCCTGCAGGACCTTCGAGAATTCCGCAGGGCCTGCAAGACAGAGCTATTCCACCAAGCCTATGTTTGAGGCCAGCTATGGTCTTTCTTCCATCAATGCTGGCCTCCCCACCCTGCACCGCCCCCCCCCCCCGAACCATTCTATCTTTGGGGATGTGGAACATAACAGGCTTTGCTGTGGCCTATATATCACGGCAGTTGTGCCTTGCTGCATAATACACTATTGCTTATGGATGTACGGGCCGGTTTTAATCATTGTTTTAACTGTTTTGTAGCGTTTTATAATAATTATATCTACGAGTCGCTCTGAGCCCGGCCTTGGCTGGGGAGGGCGGATTACAAATTTAATAAAACAAATACATAAATAATATTCATTTTGACTACTAGCCATGGATAGCCCTATCCGCCATCAACATGTCCATTCCCCTCCCCTCTTAAAGCCTTCCAGGTTGGCAGCCATCACAAACATCCTAGGGCAGGGAGTTCCACAATTGAAATATGCGTTGTGTTAAGAAATACCTCCTTTTATCTATTTTGAATCTCTTGCCCTCCAGCTTCAGCAGATGACCCCGCTTTCTAGTATTATGAGAGAGGGAGAACAGCTTCTCCCTGTCCACTCTCTCCATACTGTACATAATTTTTATAGACCTCTATCATGTCTCCCCCTTAGCCGCCTTCTTTCCAAGCTAAGAGTTTTAATCACTACTTCACAAGAGGCTTGCCTCATTCTTTCCCTTGTACTTAGCACATTGTAATGGCAATATCATTGGAGTGAGGGAAGCACGGTTTTCTTGGGTGCCTGAATCCATACTATAGGATGTCTAGGGTTGCCAACCTCCAGGTACTAGCTGAAAATCTCCTGCTATTACAACTGATCTCCAGCCGATAGAGTTCGGTTCACCTGGAGAAAATGGCCGCTTTGGCAATTGGACTCTATGGCATTGAGTCCCTCTCCTCTCGAAATCCCGCCCTCCTCAGGTTCCACCCCAAAAACCTCCCGCCGGTAGCAGAAGAAATTGGCAACCCTAAGGATGTCCCAGGGCTCCTCACATCTGGGATGCTATCTCTCTGGCATGTCCTTTGCATCAGAACCCTGGTATTCCTACTTAGCTTCTGAGATCTAAAGAGATCAGGCTAGCCTGGGCTATCCAGGTCAGGGCAACTTGGCCTGTATTTTCATTACAGAGAACACTACAGAGGACAGAAACTTAGCCACATATACAGCCAGTAAGATTTTGAGAGTCTTCTGCTGAGAGAACAGTTCTCTATCAACCAACACATGTTCCCATAAACCCAAGCGTGCCTGTACATAAAACCTACAATGGAAAAAACACATAAGCCAATGTTTCAATCAGGTTAGCAGAGCAAGGGCAGAATCTACGATTAGATGGAATGTTATTGTGTCTTCCTGTCAAGAGTGCAGATGGTAGCACGTTTAATCTAGCCCGTGTGGATGCATGGCGACATCTTGGAACAATTAGTATCGACAGATAGCATGCACATTGGTGAGGGATCACCAGAGCTAAGCTGAAGAGGAGGGGAGGACACACACTTTAGCCATTTTTTAAAAAAAGCTGGTATCCTTCATACGGTCTTTGATTGCTATATTAGCTTTACGTAGCCCCACAGATTTTTTTTAAAGGGAAAGACCAAAAGTGGTCAATTGTTGGTTTAAAAAACCCTGAAAAAGTCCCAGTAGTGTGGGTGCAGCAGGGGATCTGCCATTTGGAAACTCGGTTGCAGAGTCACTATATCATCAGCCACAGCAGCAATGGGAAAGCACCTTAAAAACAAAATACAACTTCCTGCATAGTGCAGGTATACATACAGTGCATACAGAAGGTATAGACAGTCTTACCTGAGACATTGACCATCCATTATTGGTCTACAATCACTTACTTAGTTGCTGCTGCCTTTCTTGCAGGAATATTATATGCTCTTAATATTCTGACGAGAAGTTTAACATCTCCATCAGAGACAGCCTGTGCTGGGACCTTCCGTCTCTCTTTCCTTTGTGGTTTCAGATCTCTTCTGCGTTCACCCAGCTTGAAAATCGCACTCCTCAACTGGCTTTTAAAAATTGATTTACAGTAGATTTATACATGCCCACCAAAGGAAAATGTAAAACTTAATCATGTGCCTTGTAGCTTTATTTTTCTTTATAGTTATAGAAACTTTTGACCAATGTAAACACTCTTGCATATTTTTCTACCTTTGGGTTTTATATGAATGAAAAGAACTGCAAACTTGATAATGCATATTATTAAGTAATCACTTTCTTAAATTTATCCTACCAAACCCAGCCCAACTTTAAAAAACCCCAAATACAAAGATAAAAATATTTGTGTACCTCATAGATAAAATTTCTTCGTAATCATTCACTATATCTGATAAATTATATTTGTGTCTAATGTTTATGATTTGTCTTGTAATTCGTTTCCTCATCTGTAAAAAATGCACACATATATTTTAATAAAATCAGACTGAAACTAAAATCAACATGGTTTTAGCTGCACAGACAACATTTCTCTATATCCTTTGAAGATTACCACCAGTGCAGTCCTAAACAGAAAACAATGGGCTTTGAAGTATGTAATTCTCTTCAGGATTGTCAATGAACTAAGACGCATAAGCGAGGGGACATTTTTTAGTACAGACATTGATCAAAGCAACTTATACTGCTGGGCCAAGCTTAAAGAAATGGGAAAAGCAGACTGTGTCTAGAAGGAAGGACAACCAGGCTATGTATTCTCATATGTGATGGCAACAGACCCATCTTTCCTCCCTTTTAATAAAGGAGCCATGTACATGTGTTATGAACCCCAAGAAGACACAGTTATGTTAAGAAGCCCAAGAAGACACAGCTGAATTAAGAAGACCAAGAAGATGCTGCTGTAGCGTCATCAGAAATGGGAAGATGCACAATACATTTAAAGCCAGAATGTTGAGGTAATGGAAAGTGGCGTCAACTAGAAGCTCACTTTATGGAGACCCCGTAGAGTTTTTAAGACAAGCGATGGACAGAGGTGGATTGCCATTGCCTGCCTCTGTGGATCACCCCTGGACTTCCTTGGTGGTCTCCTATCTGAGTACTAACTAAGGCCAACCCTGCTTAGCTTCCAAGATTTAATGAGGCTAGCTTGGGCCATCCAAGACAGCGCAGAATGTGGTGTGTGTGTGTTAAGTGCCGTCAAGTCGCTTCCGACTCATGGCGACCCTATGAATGAAAGTCCTCCAAAATGTCTTATCTTTGACAGCCTTGCTCAGATCTTGCAAACTGAAGGCTGTGGCTTCCTTTATTGAGTCAATCCATCTCTTGTTGGCTCTTCCTCTTTTCCTGCTGCCCTCAACTATTCCTAGCATGATTGTCTTTTCCAGTGACTCTTGTTGTCTCATGATGTCACCAAAATACGATAGCCTCAGTTTAGTCATTTTAGCTTCTAGGGTCAGTTCAGGCTTGATTTGATCTATAACTCACTGATTTGTTTTTTTGGCAGTCCACGGAATCCGTAACACTCTCCTCCAACACCACATTTCAAAGGAATCTATTTTCTTCCTATCAGCTTTCTTCACTATCCAGCTTTCACACCCATGCAGAATGTGGTAGCGTAAGACAAATTCCCACTTCTGCACATCACGTTCAGGTGGAAGCATGATAACAGTAACAGAAATGTCAGAGAGCCAGAGTGGTGTAATGGTTAGGAGCGGTGTACTCTAATCTGATGAACAGGGTTGGTTTCCTCACTCCTCTTCAAGAAACCAGCTGGGTGACCTTGGGCTAGCCACAATTCTATCTGAGCTCTCTCAGCCTCACCTACCTCACAAGGTATCTGTTGTGGGGAGAGGAAGGGAAGGAGATTGTTTGATTCTCCTTAAAACACTGGTTCCCAACCAGGGGTCCATGGACCCCCGGGGGTCCACGAGAACTAAACCAGGGGTCCACGAAACAAAGTTATAAACACATAATAAATTAATATTTACGCGGGATGAGTTTGAATCAGTTTCTCTTGAAGAGTTCTGGTGTAAAAAAGCAATTTCATATCCTACAGTTCGGGGATTCGCCTTGCGATATCTTATGCTCTTCTCCACAACTTATTTATGCGAACAAGGGTTTTCTATGGTTCTTGTAGGTTATCCGGGCTGTGTAACCGTGGTCTTGGAATTTTCTTTCCTGACGTTTCGCCAGCAACTGTGGCAGGCATCTTCAGAGTAGTAACACTGAAGGACAGTGTCTCTACTCTACTTCAGTGTTACTACTCTGAAGATGCCTGCCACAGTTGCTGGCGAAACGTCAAGAAAGAAAATTCCAAGACCACGGTTACACAGTCCGGATAACCTACAAGAACCAATGAACTCTGACCGTGAAAGCCTTCGACAATGAGGGTTTTCTACTTTGCTTATAATTAAGAACAAGACCAGAAATCGATTGGAAGCAAGTGATGATATTCGTGTAGCTCTGAGCAACAGTATTAGCCCCAGAATTGCCCAGCTTGTAAAAAGGATGCAAGCTCAAAAATCACATTGATTTACAATTAAAAGTTCTCTATTATAAAATATATATTCAAATATTATTCTAAGTTTAATGTTTAACTAACAGTTATGATTAAAGTTTATTTTCAAATTCTCAGAATTTTTATTTTGAACCTTGGGGTCCCTTCACCGAACAAAAAAGTCCTAGTGGTCCCTGGTCAAAAAAAGGTTGGGAACCACTACCTTAAAAGGTAGAGAAAGTTGGCATATAAAAACCAACTTCTTCTTCATATTGTCGAAGGCTTTCACGGTCAGAGTTCATTGGTTCTTGTAGGTTATCCGGGCTGTGTGACAGTGGTCTTGGTATTTTCTTTCCTGACGTTTCGCCAGCAGCTGTGGCAGGCATCTTCAGAGGTGTTCTTCGGTGTTACTCCTCTGAAGATGCCTGTCACAGCTGCTGGCGAAACGTCAGGAAAGAAAATACCAAGACCACGGTCACACAGCCCAGATAACCTACAAGAACCAACTTCTTCATTCCCAACCCATTTTTATCCATGGGATATGCCCTAACTGACAGGACAATATGATAGGTAAAAAAGCTTCAAGGAACTGACTGAAGCCATCAGCCACATCCTACCTATTCTGTTCATGTGTAGCTAGAGTCCATTGTTTTCAGTTTGCTAAAAAACAAAGCAATGCTATTTTTTCCCAGAAGCAAGCAAGCAAACAATATGTCTGCTGATCTGCCTGTTCCTTCCTTTTTTTGTTTCTGTGCCACATTGTTCTTATGATTGTTTGGATTTGTACATTGTACTACTCAGAGGCAGAAGACAGAGGGATACCACACCTGGTGTCTGTTGCGGGTAATGACCATTTATGCTGCTATCTGAGCTGAGCAGGCTTGCAGTGCGGACATGACACCTTTCACACATGCCAAATAATGCACTTTCGATCCACTTTCAATGCACTTTGAAGCAGGATTTTACTGTGAGGCTTATTGCACCCAGTCCAGGAAACGTGTGGAAAACACCTTAAAAGCATTTGTCCTGGATGCGAGTTCCAATTTTCCCCCCGCACTCCTGCCCGTTCTAACGTCTCTGAAACGTCTGCTTTCAGAGTGCACCTCCAATAAAATAGTGTGCACACAAGAGAAAGGGGGGCGTGGAGGGAGCAACACGTAATCGTGACGTTGCTTGGGTTCCCCTCTACCTCCCCCCCTCGGCATTTTGGATCGTCGTTGCAACGGGACGATAGGACAATGGCCTCACGTTTTCCCCCGACGCCTCTAGTTCTCGCACGCACACAAACCACCCGCTCATGTTTAAGTGATGGTACAGTCCAAGCACAAACCAATCAAAAGGAGTGTGTCCCATCTGGGATCCTGCAGCCTGCTCTCTTCCACCCCCTCCCCTTCATCTCAACGAACAAGCCTCCCTTTGACCCAACGATAGCAAAAGCAGATGGCGATATACATAACGAAATACATCGTGGTATAGGCGTTTTGGGGGAAAACAGATGTCTGGCACTTCCAAAGCATTTCCAAGCCGAAATGGGAGGTCTGAGGTGCGATCTAACCTGGATAACACATTTTTTTAAACGTAGTATATACTGAGTGCGTTTGGCCCCTGTGTGAAATGGAAAAATCCACTTGCAAACGATGGTTAAAGTGGATTGAAAGTGCACTATTTTGCATGTGTGAAAGTGCCAGTAGTGGCCTAAACTTACAACAGTGCTTTGTAACAAAATAACACAAGCTGGTTTTCCAGAACAGCAGCTCATGTTGCAAGCATTGGTTTTTCTAACACTGTCACAAGCATTCACACAATAAAAAGTGTCACACCTTCCTAATAAAGCAGGCAGAACGATTCCTTTGTGCAGAAATAACATCTACGTCGGTCATCAATACATCCTCCTTTAATTGTCTTCCATGTTCCTGACATAAAAATGAAGTTATTTTCATGATTAAACACAAAATCTTGACTGGACTGTCCAGCCAACAAGATATTATCTAGCATTAATCGTGTTCTACTCTTAATTAGATGTGGCCACTTGCAACTTTTATGTAGCTTTCACCCGACAATTTAGAACGATTTTTTCTTTTTTTTTCTTACACGACTGAATTTGTACCAGTTTTTCTAAGTAAATCTTACTTTCATGTATTTTATTTTTTTCCTTCCAATGTATCATTTAAAGGTGTGGCACACATGAAACTGAACTGTCATTGGCTAGTGATACAACTCTTACAGTTCATACATACATGAAGACTGACAGCCCATTCCTGAAGGGAAGAGGCGAAGCTCCTTAGGAGCCGGCGTAACCCCGTGCCGGCATAGGTGCCACCTTATCACGGAATAAGATGGCACCTATGCCACCATGGGGCAAACATGCTGGTGTCTGGGAGCTGCCTCCCCCCCCACCGCCAACACAGCCACGCCTGCAGGGTTGGCAACCCTACATGCACATGAGAAGTTCAAACCTTCTCAGCGTTATAATTTTATTCAAACGAGGCTCTTGGGGAACGCCTCACATAAAGCTAGAATGTGGAAGAGTGTCTTCAAGCTCCAAATCTTACCATGCCATTCTAAGCAGTTACATCCTCCTAAACTCATTGACTTCAATTGGCTTAGAAGCGTGTAACTCTGTTTAGGATTAGCATTGTAAACGTATTAGAAGGAAACATATATAGCCACCATTTTGGGGCAAAGTGATCTGCATTGTACGTACGTGCTCAGCATAGCATCAGAATGAAGAGAAAGAAAATGGGATTCAAGCATGATGCCAAATTGAAAGCCAACATACATTACTAAATGGAATACCTGGAAGACTGTGTCTGGTATCTCTCTATCATACAAAGGAATTTGCTGAAAAGGAAAGAAGTCTAACTGTCCTGAGTTCCTCAACTGCAACAGCTGGAAACGTTTACATTTTCTAATCTCTTCTGCAGTAACAAAGTCAAATTCCTCTTGCAGCTGTTCAAGACGAAAGCATTTGGAGTCACTTTGCTCCTGGGATTTTGCATACTATTGAAGAATGAAAAATCTACATTGAAACACTTAAGAGATTAGCTACCTGCAGCAAATAAATCATTACAAAAATTACTATTTTAAGCACTAACATTACATCCCCATATGGCATATTAAAGCTAAGAATGCAGAATTCTATGAGGAAAAATTGGACAGACAAGGTCCTCGCACACTGAAAAAGTTCAGATGCTCGGGGTTCTGCCAGCTGTACGGGTTTTGTGTTAGTTGCATCAGATCAACTCTTCCAGAAAATGTTCAATGTGACAAGGACTCATGCGTTCAACTGTTTTGTACTCAATACTATATTACAGATGGAGGGCAGGGTTTGGGGAGGAGAGGGACTTCAATGGCATAGAGTCCAATTGCCAAAGATGCCATTTTCTCCAGGTAGAAGCTGGAGATCAGTTTTAATAGCGAAAGATCTCCAGCTACTACCTGGAGGTTGGCATCCCTACCAACGACTGACCTGCCATCCCACAGTCGCCATGCCCTATTTACCTTCCTTAGGGTAGAGGAGGTCTAGGCAGCAAATTCCTAGAGGCACCTGGTTGGCCACTGTGTGAACAGACTGCTGGACTTGATGGGCCTTGGTCTGATCCAGCAGGGCCTTTCTTATGTTCTTATGTTTAATTCTAATGGCGACTAGCAGCTGCTACTTCCTTTCTCTGCTTACTACATCAAGAAGAGGAGTTAGGGTTGCCAACCTCCAGGTACTGGCAAGAAGAAAACAGTTGGCTATCTCCAACGAGATTAAGAGAGTCTAATGTAGAAAAATCCAATGTCAATAGCTTAATAAGCCAACGTCTGAAGGAACAACAGCTCCAAAAACTTGTAGGCGAGTAGAGGGAAACAGAGGAAATGCTATCCCAGATACTCTTAGCGCTTTCACCATACGCTTGGCTTCATCAGCCTGAAAATATTAATTATACAAAAGTCCATATTGTATTGCAATACCGTCTTCTAAAATTTAGGGATTACTGAAAAAGTGACTGTACAGTATATTTCTTACCCCAAAGATAGAGGTTAAAGCCCACAGATGTATGATCGTTCAAGGAGGTTCTTCAAGTGAATCCAAAGGTTTCAACTCTGTTTTATTTTTTATTTTTATTTTGTTTTATTTTATTTTAGCTCCCAAAAAAGTGGGCTGCTTATGTTTAAAGTCAAAAATCTCGGCGTTAAGCACATATACTTCCTGGGGTTGATCACATGATCACAAAGAACTAGTTGGTCGTTTTTCTTAAAGGGGACAGAGTCAATTTTAGCACAGAAACTTATAAGAACGGAAACTTATAAGAATCATGACAAATCAATTTCATTGTTCAATCCATTCAGGATCATGGTATTAAAGAGGTGGATGAACCTCATTTCGTGCTGAAGGAGAATTTTCTGCATATCATTAGTATCATGGGGATGGTCTTTAAATGTCCATAACACAAAAAATCTTAGGTCGTTCTCAGAATGTTTCTGTTCTAAGAAATGGGTAGTGAGGGGGGCACCTGAATTGCCCATGCGTATCCTGGATCTGTGTTCTTCTATGCGGAGTCGTATTTGGCGGATCCAATGTAAAGTTTTGAACATTTGAATGTGATCGTGTAAACAACGCGACTCGTGGCACAATTAGAGAAATGTTGTAACTTTTCCTACATTAGACTCTCTTAATCTCGTTGGAGATAGCCATTGTGCCTTGTTTATCATTGCTGCCACATTGTGAACAGCTTTCCTTGTAAATATATTTGTATCTCGTTTTTGTTAGCTCTGCTGTTTGTTGATATATGTACCTTTCACTGAATATATGTTTTTGATACTATGTGCCTGCACTGTTTTCTTCTTGCCATTATAGATTAGCAGTGGTAGTGAGTTGTTTACTTTGGTGTAACCTCCAGGTACTAGCTGGAGATCTCCTGCTATTACAACTATCTCCAGCCAATAATCAGTTCACCTGGAGAAAATGGCCGCTTTGGCTATTGGACTCTATGGCATTGAAGTCCCTCCCCTCCCTAAACCCCACCCTCCTCAGGCTCCGCCCTAAAAACCTCCCGCTGATGGCGAAGAGGGGCCTGGCAACCCTAAGAAAAGTTACCTGTTGCTGCCATAGTTACATGCAGATACATAGATTTATGCAAAGGGAGCCAGTGGCAGCTGTTTGCCATACCTAGAGCTCAGTGCCAGTGCTGTCCAGCTACCCTACCCCACCCCGCAAGGTGAATGGGCAAGTGGTGGAAGCTACCTCTTGATGCCATAGCCATTCATTTACCCAGGTCGTGGCATCAGAGCAACAATCGTTGCAAAGAGGATGACTGGCTTGCGCCATTTGGTTTGGTTTTGCTAAATGTTTTCTTTATTCTACTACA
The DNA here is from genome assembly GCF_029931775.1 of Euleptes europaea. Lineage (NCBI taxonomy): Eukaryota > Metazoa > Chordata > Lepidosauria > Squamata > Sphaerodactylidae > Euleptes > Euleptes europaea. The sequence goes on from NC_079316.1 coordinate 79,958,948, forward strand.
GACATTTCATCTTGGCTCCTCCTACTTTGTTGGAGACATGAAAGGTAGACATCTGAGAAAGAGAAAAGGACGAAAGGAGGATAATACAGGTGGGACAAGAACAAAGATAGTTCTTACTCAAACAGTATGAAGAAGAAGAGTTGGTTTTTATATGCCGACTTTCTCTTATCACTTAAGGGAGAAATAAACTGGCTTACAATCACTTTCGCTTCCCCTCCCCACAACAGACACCCTGTAAGGTAGGTGGGGTTGACAGAGTTGTGACTAGCCCAAGGTCACCAGCTACTTCGTATGGAGGAGTGGGGAAACAAATCCAATTCACCAGATTAGCCTCCACCGCTCATGTGGAAGAGTAGGGAATCAAACCCGGTTCTCCGGATTAGAGTCCACCGCTCTTAACCACTACACCATGCTCACTTGTGAAAGTTGGGTGTCCTGGCTTTCTTCCTCCATTGCATTCATTGAGGGAAGAGAATTTGTTGACATATTTAAGGCAGGGGAGGATCATGAAGAATTAAAGGAAGGGACAAATTGATCAGTTGCCCTGCCAACCTAAATTAATTTCACAAGTTTTTAATTCCAACTGCTGACAATGTCCAAAATCATTAAGGAATCAGAGTCATAATTTAGCTGCTTAATATATGTGTATCTGACCACTCTACATTTCAAGCAAAGCTTCTTTAATTTCCAACATACATTTCCCCCTAATAGCTAAAACTATTAAAGCATTATTGTTATTACCATAATTAGTTCAAGCAGATCTAAATACTCAGGGTCATTAGGATCAATGTTGATTTCTTTTGCCCACTCAATAAGCTTTTGCATGTCAGAATACCACAACATGGCAGTTCCTTTTTTTGCCTCTATATTTCTTTGTATACTGGAAAAACAAAACACTTCACAATAAAGGGCCAGTCGCAAATAAAATTAAGATCTCTTGGACAAACAACATCCCCCCCATATTTTTTTAAAAACAACAACCCAAAGATGTAATTTTATTCGGCAAATATATAATGCATAAAATGTACTACCTGTTGCAGGCAAGATGTGCAGGTTGAAATGCAGGAGCTAAGGGAAGGCCTCTGTCATCAGTTGCCCAAGATAAAGAATATATTACTTTTCCTGTTACCAGAAGACATAATTCTTCCATTTCATTTTCTTCAAGGAAAAAAGATACATCTGTAACATAAACATTACTGAAATGAAACATTTTAAAAACACTACTATATCATTACATTTAAAATGCTACTTAGCATGTTCACCGCTAACATTCACACACAATGGGTGAGTCTTCACTTTCATGGAAAAACTTCCATGAGAATTACACAAAACCATCTAAAAATATCCTTACAGTTGCTTTTTGCTTGATTGAAGTGGTTTGAGGGTAATTTCCATGTGTGTAATTTATGGCCTGATACGGGCAGCCCATTCCTGAAGGGGGGATGGATGCCGGGTGGCCAGGAGCGGCACAGCCACAGCACCTCCACAGAGGCTTCCTGGCTGCCTCTGAGAAAATAAAACAATTTAAAATGTAAAATGGGGGGAAATTTACATTTACAAAGAAAACAGCAAAGCTGCACCACCAAAAAAGGTGATGTAGCAACGCTGCAAATCGAGGGGGTGTTCCCAGGGCAAAAGGGGTTAGGATGCTGCCTAAAGGTAGCTCCGCACCCTGGAACACCCTCCCCCACACACACGCATGCCAGTGCAAGCTCCCACTTCTGGGATTTCGCTCCCGACATGGCCGTGCCGGCAGCAGAGCCCCATAAGAGCCATGGCTTACTGGAACCAGCATGAATGCCCTCCTGTGCCAGGATAAGTGCCCCTTATACCGGGATAAATGGGCACTTACGTTGGCGCAGGGTCATGCCAGATCCTATGCCGATTCAGCCCCCGCTTCAGGATTGCGCTCTAAGGCTTCTTGTGCTAACCAACCAGGGTTCAGAGCAAAGCACACTGACCAGTGAAATCGACCAATGTCAATCAAAATCTTTAGGACTGGAAAATTAGGGCTCGATGTACAAGACAGCAGCAGACCAGTGTGTATCAGCACAGGTCTACCCCAAACAAAAGATAAAGGATGGTTCAATGTATACAAAATTATTAAAAATATTGTCTAAAATTACATTCAGGCTATGTATATAAAGTATATATAAAACATAACTGAATTTTGCGTTTAGACTTGGATATCTCATTATGTATAAGCAAAAAAATTCCAAAAAAATCCACAATTCTAAAAGATCCAAATTACGAACCACTTTGGGTCCTAAATGATAAGGGATACTCAACCTACACAACTACCTTTAGTTCTGATATTAAAGAATCTGATTCAAGTTTATAAAAACATGTGGTCTGCATCCACTTCTGATTATTTTTGCGCAACTTATTAATCACAGGAAACGGTGATGTTGTTCTTCTGGATTAATTTATGTAGAGAAATGCAGCATAACCTTCTGTACATAGGCAACATGGGGGGAAACTTTAAAAAGCTATGTATGAAAATTCTTTATCTGGCGTTTGTTTCTAAAACATTAAAAAAATTAAACAAGGACTATTTAGAAATTTGCTCTCAATATTCCTGAAAGCATCCATTTCCCTAAACTGACTGAACAGTGAAAGAGTTGCGATTAACTTACTGCTTCCCACTGCCCCATATGAAGGCTTCACTTGCCGTTCACAGCTAAACTCTGCCTCATCTAGAACATCTTTGTTTTTCAAAATAAAGGTATTTGGAGGGGGTAAGTACACTTTTGCCAACAATGTTGTCCTTTTACTTGATTCAAAGACCTAAAAAGATCAACAAAAATCATGCACTGTTATAAAAAAAAAAGACAGCATCAAAAAGAAGATGCTTCAAACTAGTTATTCAACAAAGCAAGAGAAGAAAAGAATAACCAAAGTAATTCCGATATTATATTAAAAATGTAAAGGTAATAGTGTCAAAAACCTATGCCAAGTACCAAATAAACGTTTTTGCTATTAGCACATGCTATTGACATACCGCTATGCTGTGCTAAACAGAACATTGATCTGACTTCATAAATGTTCCAGAATTTGTATTCTGCATGTTCTTGCAGAACATGCCAAAGAGCATAACACTTTAAAAAAGATACATTACATGTTGCTAAGGTAGCCACAATTGGCCCCAGCTTCTTGTGGCATGCTCAGTATACAAAGCACGAAAAAGACATCAACCAATAAACCTTTAATGGCATATCCAATATTACAAAGAGGAAAAAACAGTATAAATACAACTATCAGCTAAAAAAAGCTAAAACAAACATAAAATCATAACACAGAGTCTCCCAAATTTTTCATTGTTAACACATTGACTAAGAAATTGGCCACCGCCACAGTGATCTCTACTGTTGTATCGTTCAATTTGAAAAAGACATGTTAACCTGTTATATTATGGGACACATATTTAAGTCCATACAGTGTACAAGTGCATATTCATTTAATTATGAACAAACATGTTCACTCCTAAATATGTGGCATACACACACTAATAAATGCAAGTTAGAGATGCAATCGCTCCTAAATGTCGTTGTCCTTTCTCTTCTGCTTCTTTGTTAACAGGGAAGTTATGGGTAGTGAAGTGTCAGACTGCTTGAGCAAAAGGGGAGATAAATACAAAGTGAACACAACCAAATGTAATTCAGGCCAGATTCTCCTTCACAGGGTTTCACATATGTGTTAGCTTGTTCCTAATGGCTTGTTGTTACATATTGCTACCTTATTGTAATTGTAAGCTTTCCTTGAGCAGAACTCTGAAATCTCCTTCCCTTCCTCTCCCTACAACAGACACCTTGTGAGGCAGGTGAGGCTGAGAGAGCTCCAAGAGAACAGTGACTAGCCTAAGGTCACCCAGCTGGCTTCATGTGTAGGAGTGGGGAAACCAACTTGGTTCACCATATTAGAGTCCCCCGCTCATATGGAGGAGTGGGGAATCAAACACGGTTCTCCAGATTAGAGTCCACCGCTCTTAACCACTACACCACACTACAGGAACTTCGCAAAGTATAAATTGACCCTAGGTTATTGCATGCTTACTCTGGAGTAATGGTGGCAGAGCACTCATACTTCTGTTCCTGCGGCATCTGCACAATGCCATCCAGATGAGCTTTCCCAAGTATTTGGTGGGTTTCACGTCAGACCCTGATAAAGTGGGCTTGTAAAAATGCAGAGGCTTGCAGTAACTTGTTTGCTAAGTATTTTGCAGGTAAAATTACTCACGTCCATTTTGTCTTGAAGGCCTTTGGGTTAACTTCAGAGTATTATCAGTAGGGTTGCCAAGTGCCCGGTGGTGGCGGGTAAAATCCTGCCAATCCACCGGGCTTCCCGCTGACCAGCTGAGGGCCGGCGGGCACCGTGTGCACGAGTGCACGCACAACGAGCCTACGTCGCTTCTATGGTTTCCATAGAGTTTCGGCTGTGATTGATAGAGCGTCCGCATCACTTCTGAGTAAACCGGAAGTGAAATAGATGCGGGCACCGCATGCTCCAAGAAACCTTCCGCCCATGCACCAACAGGACCTGGTAAGCCTAATTATCAAAGTACAGACGAGTTTCAATTACTTGGATGAGTTTGGGTTATTGAGGCTCAAGGACACAGACAAGTTGCTTTGAAGCATGTGTCCAGATATATGAGTTTTCCCAAAAAATATGAATTGGAAAATATTTTCCAGCGTCTCAGTACAGGATCTGATTTGGCATATTTATTTCATCTTATTTGAGTAGAATTTAACTCTCATCTATCGAGGCCAGTTAGCAATTCAGTTTCATTGTCACTTTCACTTGTGTTCCTTGTTAAGACCACTGCACAGTCATTATTTCAGTTTCCCTTCCACAATGTGAGCGGCAACATATAAATAAGAATTCTAGATTTGGTTTGATCTGACCTGAACAGCAGATCATATGAATTCATAACTTGGTTTTTTTATTTAGATTGTTGCATTTGTGATTTTATTCCTCTAACCAACCTCTGGTTACAAATCAGTAAACCATACAAGTACTCTCTTATTCAATTCCTAGAGATAATCACCTGAAAAAAAAATTATTACAAGTTTGAAAGACACCAGGCAAAAACCTTTTTCTTTCTCAAGTATTCTGTTAATTGTTTTGTAATGTTGAGCCTTATTTTAATATTCAGAGTATTGTCAACTGCCTTGTGTTGAATTGTTTTATCATACTTTTATCCTACTGTTTGCAATTCTGTGCTTTTTTAGAAAGCTTTTTTTCTGTTGAATTGTTCTTAAAGTATGGTCTATTTTTTGTTTTTACTCTACTGCTTATAATTGCATTGGTTAAAGTAATTTTACGATATTGTTTTCATACTGATTTTGCCATTTGTAATTTCATTGTAAGGCAGCTAAAAAGTCTTATATATAAAACAACAAAGTAGCTATCAATTATTAACTGTAGTTCATAAAATGTGTCAGAACTACAGCCAGGGTGTGTGTGTGTGTTAAGTGCAATCAAGTAGCTTCCGACTCATGGCGACCCTATGAATGAAAGTTCTCCAAAATGTCCTATCTTTGACAGCCAAATTCAGATCTTGCAAATTGAGGGCTGTGGCTTCCTTTATTGAGTCCATCCATCTCTTGTTGGGTCTTCCTCTTTTCCTGCTGCCCTGAACTTTTCCTAGCATGACTGTCTTTTCCAGTGACTCTTGTCATCTCACGATGTGACCAAAATACGATAGCCTCAGTTTAGTCATTTTAGCATCTAGGGTCCGTTCAGGCTTGATTTGATCTATAACCCACTGATTTGTTTTTTTGCCAGTCCACGGTATCCATAACACTCTCCTCCAACACCACATTTCAAAGGAATCTATTTTCTTCCTATCAGCTTTCTTCAATGCCCAGCTTTCATACCCATACATAGTATAGGGAATACAATGACATGAATTAATCTAATCTTGGTGGCCAGTGACACATCCTTACACTTCAAAATCTTTTATAGATCCTTCATGGCTGCCCTTCCCAGTCTCAATCTCCTACAGCCAGGGTACAAATCAATTTGTACAATCTACAGCCAGGGTACAAATCAATTAAAGTGAAAGTCTTCAACTGGGGCACACTACTGAGCCATACACATCTATCAAACAATCATACCTCTAATCGAAGCGCTTCAGGCCAACTTAATACTTGAATTCTGAAAATTTGCTGAAATATTACTTTGAAGTCATGGTGAAGACAAGTTTCTGATGTACATGAGACCAATTTATTGTTGTAATATATTTTAATAAAGTACTTATGTGTTCTGACTTTTTCTCTTCTTTTTTCTTCAGCTCTGAAAATGCAGGAAAATACATAATTGTGCAACAAAGTTGTAAACTTCACAAGGAAAATAAAGCATGTTATAATTTCACGTTTGCTAGACCAGGCGTCAGTCCCATAAACATTTAAACCAAATGTTTATTTCCACACTATTTTCTTTTTTTAATTTTTTTATTTATTAACAAAAAGAAAATTGCTTACATAACCATACATACAGTATATCGAGCCTTCCAAAAGATACCATATATTGACAGCCTTCTGTATTATCTAGGCAATAACAATGTCAAACTTGAAAGACGTTATTATATAAAATTTGTCAATCCCTTAATTGAAATGTAACATACTGCCTAATAATTTATGGGATTGGTCCTACTTATTTCGCTACACCTCAGCATCTAGTCTACCATTTGCTTTAAATAACCGACTATCATTCTTAACTGCATATTTTGCGTGGCTACTTGTTAAGTCTTTCATTATTTCCATACCATTTTCCTTTATTGCCTATATATTACAGGACACTGCTCAGTTAATTAACATTTTTAATCCCACCTTAATAAACACAAAAACATATGCTTTTCAGTATTAAAAAAAACCTTGAAACTCACAGGGGGCACATGTATGTGGGTGTTATTTCGGTCATGAAGGTAAGATATGGTATGAACAGTGGCTCATTTATCTCTTTGGAGTCTGTAGAGATTAGAAAGGAAGGAGTTGGATCCAAGCATCCCTAAAAATCAGCACAAATATTGTCAGTACACACAAGACATTTGTCAATAACAAACTACAACTTTTGCCTGCATGTTTTTTAAGCGTTTAAGTTAAGAATGGTTGGATGCTCTGTCGCTCTGAATTTACACTGGTTATTCAGTATTCACACTAGATATTCAGTATTTATAAAATCATGCAAATATGTATAAGTATCAGAGACTGCATATAACGAAAGAACTGAGTACTGAGAACTTTTACTATAGCACAAGCATTTACTAGTAAGAAACTCGTTTAAAACCTTATTTTTTTCCTGAGTTGAAATTTTGTTTGACAACCTGGTATCATTTTCCTCTCTTTCTTGCATTATCTCTTGTTCGGCTTCTTTAGATGTGTACTTATCTGATTCATTGTTCTTTGTTAACCTTGGTGAAAGATGGAAAGGAAGGATTAAACCTCTATACTCCATACCAGTTGCTAAATTGATTGCAGCCCCAGCCCTATGGGGGAAAAGGGGGGCTCGTTACCCCAGGGGAAAGCCCATACCCTGATGACTGACCCCCAAGTCCTATCCAAAAATGACTAGTACACCGTAGCTGGAGTGGAAAAGGCCACAACTTTTATTGACTACAGTGTTAGGCATTGGCAAGCACGAAGGGCAGGATCCAGGTATCAGCTGACCTGTCTGCCAGCTGATAGCACCCTGCGCCCAACCCGCCTGCTGGGCGCAGCCTGAGATGGCAGTATGCAGGGCCCCCACGTGGGTGGAAGCCAACTGTGTGGTCCACTGCCACTTGGGAGGAGGCCAAACCGCAGCCCCCGAGCCAGGCTTCACCAATCCTGGCCTCCCCGCAAAACCCCTTATTAGAGTCCCCAGAGTGGGAAGCGAGGCACGCAGGCCGTCTTTCCCCCAAACTGGATCTGGCCCCATGCCCAAACCGCCAACCCTCAGTTGTGACATATAACCCACCCAAACCCCATAAATCAAGGGGAGGGCGGGCGGGACAAGCGGCGTGGTGAGAAAGAACGGCCGAGGTCAGGTGTGGGGCTGCTTTTATCCCACCCCCGGCGCGCCGGCCAGCCCCAATCTCATTGGTGCAGCCTGGCCCCGTGACAGCCCTAAAAACCCCACCAAGCTCACCTTTGGGGCGGGAGGATCACCGCGGGGGCGGATGGGAGCAGGCTGCCGCCATTGCCTCCCCCGGCTGCCCCACGTAGAGCATGGGCTCGCCCCAACCCTAAAAAGGGGGGCATCGCCCCACCACCCTGGACCAGCCGAGGCAGCCGGTAAGCCAGGACCCCCGCTTCCTGCCCCCCCGTTCCCATCCCCATGGGTCTGCAAACCTGGATCCCCCCAGAGGGATCCGATGCTTGCGGCCCCAGCCCTATGGGGGGGGGGAAGGGGGGCTCGTTACCCCAGGGGAAAGCCCATACCCTGATGACTGACCCCCAAGTCCTATCCAAAAATGACTAGTACACTGTAGCTGGAGTGGAAAAGGCCACAACTTTTATTGATTACAGCGTTAGGCATTGGCAAGCACGAGGGGCAGGATCCAGGTATCAGCTGACCTGTCTGCCAGCTGATAGCACCCTGCGCCCAACCCGCCTGCTGGGTGCAGCCTGAGATGGCAGTATGCAGGGCCCCCACGTGGGCGGAAGCCAACTGTGTGGTCCTGTCAGCCCTTGGCCCACAGAACCAGAAATCACCACAAAGTCATATAGAGTCCAAACAGATGGCTTTTACTGGTCAAATAGGCATACAGTGCAAACGAATAAAATGACAGCTATGAGAGACTCACTAGCTGGGAGATATTATAAGGCAGGAAAGGCGGGAGATTACACGCATAGGCTGAATACAGTTTCCCAGGAGCTGAGCTCCCAGGCCTAGGTATGCGACCTTGGGGGGCAGACAATACAGCGCAGAGACAGAGGCAATAACGAAACCGAGATAGCAGCCTGACATTCTGCTCCCCTCAAGGCCCCCTCCCAGTTCGCAAGGGGGCTGGCCTATTCGGGTAAGCAATGTGAAAGGCGTCGACGAGGTCGGGGGCGGAGACATCCCGTGCGCGCACCCATTCGTCATAGGCAGGGGGGAAATGTTTCCAACGGACTAAATATTGCAGGCTGCCATGGTGAACACGGGAGTCAAGGATCTTGGAGACTTCGAAGTGTTCCTCCCCCCCCACCATGATGGGTTGTGCAGGAGGTGGGTCCGGATGCCACTGTGGAGAAGCAACATGGGGTTTGAGGAGGCTAATGTGGAAAACAGGATGCACACGCCTCAAGGATTTGGGGAGAGCCAGTTCCACCGTGACAGGGTTTATGACCCGGGTGATGGGGAAAGGGCCAATGAATTTAGCACTGAGCTTATGGCACGGTTGGGTGGAACGGAGATTTTTGGTGGAAAGGTAAACCAAAGCACCCACTTGCAGATCACCCCCGGGGGAGCGATGTTTGTCAGCTTGCGCTTTGTATTTACGTTTGGCCCGGTCGAGGTTGCTAACGAGCCAGGGCCAAGTGGTACGGAGAGCGTGTGCCCAGGAGGCAATGTCGGGGTTCCCCTCCCCCTCCACATTATCTGCAGGAGCGATGGGACTGAAATCTTGCCCATACACAGCAAAAAATGGGCTAAAACCTGTGGATTGATGCATGGCATTATTGTAGGCATATTCTGCTAAAGGTAACAGTTCCACCCAGTTATCCTGGTGGTAGTTAACATAACAGCGTAAATAACATTCAAGTACAGCATTGACACGTTCAGTTTGACCATCAGTTTGAGGATGGTATGCACTAGACAACCCTTGTTCCACTCCCACCAACTTGAGGAAAGCTTTCCAAAACTTAGAAACGAAACCACTTCCGCGGTCACAAATTATCTTACGCGGAAACGAATGTAAACGAAAGATATGCGTCACGAAGAGGCGGGCCAGTTTCTGAGCAGAGGGGATCCCTGCGCATGGAATCAAATGTATTTGCTTAGAAAACAAATCAGTAACAACCCACAACACAGTTTTACCCCCACTGAGAGGGAGATCAGTCATGAAGTCCATAGCAATCACTTCCCAAGGTTTGCTGGGCGTTTCAAGAGGTTGTAGCAGTCCCGGGGGTTTGCCCTGCGATCGTTTCGCAGCGGCACAAACGGGACAGCTGCGAATGAAGGAGTCAATGTCGGAACGCATCCCCCCCCACCAGAACTGTCTGCGCAATAAGTGAAGGGTTTTCAGAAACCCAAAGTGCCCAGCTGTTTTGGCTCCATGAGCTAAATGTAAAACGTCCTTCCGGAGAGCTTTGGGTACATACAATTTCGAGTCCTTGTACCAGGATCCTCCTTGTTCCAAAACACCAGGAGGTAGGGTATGAGCGGAACGTTCTAAAAGACACTGGTCCCGAAGGACAGTTAAAAAGGACTCGGAGATGGGGATTTTGGAGGGGGCCCCCCCGTCGGTCATGGAGATCTTAGAAACAGTTATGGGGCTAGTGCTTACGTGCGGCGGCGCGCAGACTGCAGGCGGCTGGGTGGTCGGAGGGGTAGGAAGGGCGGGAACTCCGGTTTGTTGCGGTGGCGGCTGGGCAGCCGGTTGGGCTGGCGGAGCTTGTAAGTTGGGTAAGGTGTGCTGATGCTGGGATCGAGTTTGCACAGCCAGCATAGGTAGGGCCCCACGTTGCATAGGGGTGAACAGAGAGTTGGTGGGTCTCTCGAGTTTTACCGGATATTGTGGTAAACGGGAGAGGGCATCCGCGAGAACGTTCTGCTTCCCAGGGACGTGCTTCAGGGTGAAACGGAACTGAGCAAAGAACTCCGCCCACCGTTGTTGTTTCGCCGATAGCTTATGGGACCCCGTGAGGGCAGCTAGATTTTTGTGATCGGTCCAAACTTCAAAGGGGACTTTAGACCCTTCCAAGAATTGTCGCCATAGAGTCAGTGCATGATGAACTGCTGAGGCCTCTTTCTCCCAGATGGGCCAGTTTAATTGAGCGTGCGCAAATTTTTTTGAAAAGTAAGCGCAAGGGTGAAGAAGACCATCCGGTCCTTGCTGGAGGAGAGCCCCTCCCATGGCTACATCGGAAGCATCGACTTGCACAATGAACATTTGATTTGGGTCTGGGTGCTGTAGCACCGGCTCCGAAGTGAAGAGGCGTTTGAGGGCCAGAAAGGCGGCTTGGCATTGCTCAGTCCATAGGATTTTTGCGGAGGGCAAGGCGGCCGAGCTTACTTTTCCCTTAGTTTTCAGTAGGTCTGTAATGGGTAGAGCCACCTGGGCGAAGTTAGGGATGAATCCTCGATAGAAGTTTGCAAATCCCAGAAATTGCTGTACTTGCTTACGGTTGGTGGGGGGAGTCCAATCGAGGACGGCTTGGACTTTGGCGGGGTCCATGCGAAGACCTTGGTGGGAGATGATGTATCCCAAAAACGTGAGTTTGCTTTGGTGAAATTCGCACTTAGCTAGTTTTGCGAAAAGTTGATGGTTACGCAGGCGTTGCAGAACTTCCCTGACCAGAGCCACATGCTCGTCCATAGTTTTCGAATAAATGAGAATGTCATCTAAGTAGACCACCACCCCACGATATAGAAGGTCATGTAGGATTTCATTGATGAGTTGCATGAAGACCCCCGGGGCCCCTTTTAATCCGAACGGCATCACAAGGAATTCATACATTCCGAAACAGCTAGAGAAGGCAGTGAGGTGCTCATCCCCTTCGCGGATACGGACTCGGTAGTAAGCTTCTACCAAGTCTAATTTAGAGAACACACGGCCTTCCTGTAATTGTCCCAAAATATCTGATATTAATGGGATAGGATAGGCGTTGGTCTGGGTAACCGCATTGAGCTTTCTGAAGTCAATGCACAGGCGAAGGTCGCCCTCTTTTTTCCGGACGAAAAACGCGGGGGCCGAGTTTGGGGCATTCGAAGGGCGAATGAACCCTCTGGCGAGGTTTTTGTCCAAAAAGTCCCGGAGGACAGTGCGCTCGGAAGCGCTCATAGGGTAAATCTTACTCTTGGTTAATGTGCAGTCCTTTACCACTTCAATCGCACAGTCTGAGGCCCGGTGGGGGGGTAAGGCATCACATTCCCTAAGGTCGAAGACATCTTCAAAGTCCCGGTATACAGCGGGTAGAGCCGGTGGTGTTGGGGCAGTAGAGGTTAATGCTGGAACGGGCGGATATAGCAGAGCAAAGTTTTGCCGATGCTGGTCGCAGGTGGGACTAGCGAAGGAGATAGTGTTTGTTTCCCAATCAATACTGGGACTATGTCCTTTAATCCAGTTAATTCCCAAGACCACTTCAAATCGGATAGGGGCTATAGTGAAGTCTATTTGTTCCCAGTGGGAACCAATTCCCATTGCCACCCCTATGGTGCGGTGATCAACTGGACCCCCCTGGAAATGGCTTCCGTCCATTTGGGCAAATTGGACGGGGGCGGGTAAAGCCTCAGAGTTGGCTCTGAGTGCAGCAAAAGTGGCTTCGCTTATGAGAGTGCGACAGCAACCGGAGTCAATGAGTGCTTTGACGGGGATTTGTGGGCCACCGTTAAGTTGTTGTAAAACTGCATCCACGTAGACGGTGGAGTCCACTTCTTTGATTTTGGTAGGAGCATTCGGTTTGATAGGAAGATCCTGAGAGGTCTGTGGAGACGCTCCATTCACCACAGACCGAAGCCGTTTTTTGACAAGTCGAGGGGGGATTCCAGGTTTAAGGCTGGAGAAATCCAAGGATTTTCCTCATCCGAAGAGGGAAAGTTGTCCCCCAATGGGGCACTTGTAATCCGAGACCCGGCGGGGTCGTTGGTAGTAGGCAGGGAGGCTGGGTCCCCGGCATGGAGTGCAGAGGGTGTGGGTCTTCCCGGAGCTGCGCTGCGGGTGGCCGCGGTGCCTCTGCGTGGTGGACGACCTCGGGCGCGGGTTGTCGTGCTGGGACGAAATAATTCCTGGCGGCGCGGGCAAACGGCTGCAAAGTGGCCCATATCTCCGCAAGTAAGACAGGCACCCCTCTGAAATCGGGCTTCACGTTCCTGGGGCGGACGTGGGGGATTTCGTGGGACGAGCAGTGGTGCCTTGGGTTGAGGCTTTTGGGTGCCTTTTTCCTTGTGCTTTTGACGGACGAGAGAAATAAAGCGTCGGCGGCTTTCCACTTCCTCGGCTAATAGGATCCAGTCTTCGAGGGTATCGGGATCGCCCCGCATGTAAGACCAGTTCAGAATGTCAGGATGCAAGGCTTCCCTGAAATGATGGATCAGGGTGGTCTCGGGCCAACCTACAATTTTACTTGCCAGTCGTTGAAATTCATCGGCAAATTCTCGTACTGTAGCAGAGCCTTGTTTTAATTGTAAGAGTTCCGTTTTGGCTCTTTCCCCCAGGAAGGGGTCCTCAAACCTCCTTCTCAGGGCAGTCATGAAGTTGTTGAGGGAACGAATAGCACGAGAGCGGGTGTCAAACTGGAGGACCATCCAGTCAGCCGCTTTACCTGTCAGAAGGGAAGCTACGTAACGCACCCGGCTATCTTCCGTGGGGAAAAGTTGTCCTTGTTCTCGCATATAACTGTCCACTTGATGCAAGAAACAAGGCAAAGTCTCGAGAGATCCGTCATACGTAGTCCTCAATTTGAGTTGCTTCCAAGGGCCGGGCGCAGGTTGACCCGGTTGCACGGGTGGTCCGGGCGGAGGGACAACAGGAGCTCCAGGAGGCAAGGGTGGAGCAGGCACATTAGCGGGTGGTTGCACGGGTGGTCCGGGCGGAGGAGCAACAGGAGCTCCAGGAGGCAAGGGTGGAGCAGGCACATTAGCGGGTGGCTGTACGGGTACCCCCTGACCCGGTATCGGAACGGGCTGTCTGTGAGCTATCAGGGTTTGTTGTAATTGCCTGTTCTCCTGAAGCATACGTTCCATTACTTCCTGGAGTTGATCAACACGGTCGGAGAGCTCCCGATTCTGGGCTCGTAAGAGATGAACCTCCTCACTTGGGCCACCAGTAAGATGAGGCTTACTGGTTCGGAAGCTTGTGGCCCATTGAGAGCTATCCCCATATAAATCCTCGTCTTCAGACTCTCCTGAGTCCCGACGTCGGTCAGCCAAACGGCGTGCGCGTTGGGTCGCGCGCGACGGGACAAACGCCGGGGAAAAAGACAGACCTGATAGCCCTAGTACATTGTCCTTGGGGCGCGTGTCCACGTTCGCCTGATTCCTAATCCTTGCTGCAGCCGCCCTGGCTGCTTCCGCAGCCTCTCTCTCTCTTGCGACCTTAGCCGCTTCGGCGGCTTGCTGATCCGCAAGAACTTTGGCGTTCTCAAGTCTTAGGGCAGTCTCTGCCGTAATGCGCGGCAAAAGTTCTGTCTCCAGGAGTGAGAGTATGGGGTCGGGTTCCCCGCCCAGCAGAGGTTGTACTCGAACCGCCAGTGCGGGTGCCTCGGCTCCAAAAGTCGAGGTCAAAACCTGAGCCAAGGTGGCTACCGGGGTGTCCTTTGTACATTCCACAAGGAGAAGAGCGGTGCTAATAGCGACTCGCTTGGCCTCAGCCTGACAGCTGGCTGCATCCGGGATCAGGGAAAAACCCTCCGGCGGGGCTCCCGCCATGGTAGAAAGAGTTTCTCGAGAAATAAGATTATCCAAAAGTCCAGTTAATATTTGTAAATCCTCAGTCGCCAATCGGGCATCGTCCAGTAATTGATCCAAGTCCTGAAGATCCAAACGAGCATCAGTATCCTCCGACGTTAACATCCAGAGACGTCCTGTAAGAGATTGCCACTGTTCCTGTACCAGTCCCCTCAAGCGGCAAACCTCTCGGGTCGTCCGGAAAAGTTCAGCGATTAAGTCTTGTAACAGAGTAGGATCCTCAGAGAAGGGCTCCAGGGTAGCAGATCACCTGGAGAGCTGCACAGCTCCCATCCAAGTGGCAGGCGAACCCCCCTGGGCTCCAGCCTGGCTAGTAGAATGGTGAAGAGTGATAGCTGTCATAATGTCAGCCCTTGGCCCACAGAACCAGAAATCACCACAAAGTCATATAGAGTCCAAACAGATGGCTTTTACTGGTCAAATAGGCATACAGTGCAAACGAATAAAATGACAGCTATGAGAGACTCACTAGCTGGGAGATATTATAAGGCAGGAAAGGCGGGAGATTACACGCATAGGCTGAATACAGTTTCCCAGGAGCTGAGCTCCCAGGCCTAGGTATGCGACCTTGGGGGGCAGACAATACAGCGCAGAGACAGAGGCAATAACGAAACCGAGATAGCAGCCTGACAGGTCCACTGCCACTTGGGAGGAGGCCAAACCGCAGCCCCAGAGCCAGGCTTCACCAATCCTGGCCTCACCGCAAAACCCCTTATTAGGGTCTCCAGAGTGGGAAGCGGGGCACGCAGGCCGTCTTTCCCCCAAACTGGATCCGGCCCCATGCCCAAACCACCACAAGAGGCGACCGGAGATGCTTACCCCCGCCTCTCCGGGTGTCTCCCGCCAACGCCTAATGCTGCAACCACTGGCAAAGCCAATGCTGTATGTCCTGTAGCCATATGTCCATGCCCCATGATGACAAGGCCCCCATCCGATGAGACCGGTCCGGGTGATGGATCATGGCTCCTCTCGAGGCCATCACTGCCTTCCCCACAACCACTGTGCCCTTCTGCCTGGCCCGGTCCACCTGTTCAGGGTACCGCGCACCCAACCAGCACCTCCGCTCCAGCATGTCTGACCACGCCAGGGTCATCCTGGCCAGCCACACGGCCAGGGTCTGCAAATCCGCCGCTGCCGCCTCCCGCAAATTGTGGCCCCCTCGTCTCACCAGGTCATTCTCGCCCAGCTGGATTACCAAGACGTCCAGTGCCCCTTTCTGCCACACGCTGCGCCGCACCTGCGGCACCAATGACTCCCAGCACATGCCGCCAGTGCCAAACCAAGATAACTCCAACTGCTCGTCCAGCCCCAGGTATCTTCCCCAACCGGCACCGGTAGCATAGATCCCAGCCCAGTGCACGATTCTGTGCCCACAAATCCACACTTGCTTCTGGTGATGAGCTGAAACTCAAATACTAAACATTAGAGGGTGTCCCCCAATGGGCCGACATAAACTTTATACGCCGCGGAATGCCAGCGACCGATCGCCTTAACCCTGTATTCCGAGAGGCCGTTTGCTGCCGCTGTGGAGGCTGCCCCTATCCTGAATGAATGGGATGCATTATGTATACGCAAAAATTCCAAAATATTCCAGTATATGGAAAGAACTGAAATACAGACCATTTCTGGTCCCAAGCAGTCTGGATAAGGGATATTCAACCTGTATCTGCCTAACAACAGAATCAGCAAGCAGTCTTAAAAATATGTCCAGATGTGTGTCATACTGGCGCCTTTGAATCACAATTTCTACAAAGAACTGAAGTCACCCACCAAGTCAAAAGAAATAGTGTCTTATCTACTTACTTTTGAAACTGCAGTTTTACAGTTGTACTGGTAAATCCTTGCTGTTGACGTACAGATTTTATTTGCTTCCACACTTTCAACATATTTTGTTTTAGAGAACTATCTCTTTGATGTTCGATGTCATATAACTTTTTAGTATTTCTTTTTTAGAATGTAAAACAAAAAAATCAATTTGTCAAGACATTAAACACAGCTTATAATTTTTTTAAAAAAATCAACTTTTAAACACATTTCTAAAAAAAACTGTAACAAGAAGAAGAGCTGGTTTGTATATGCCGACTTTCTCTACCACTTAAGGAAGAATCAAACCAGCTTACAATCACCTTCCCTTCCTCTCCCCACAACAGACACCCTGTGAGGTAAGTGGGGATGAGAGTTCAGAGAGAACCGTGACCAAAGCCGAATGCTTTGTCCCTATTGCTTCCTTGCTGTTGTTTCACAAGCTGAAATAAGTCCCCCAAGTTGGAGTAAGAGAACAGATTCTGCTGTGCTCTACTCTGCTGCCTAACTTGAACTTCAGCTCCTTTGGTTGCATTCAAAGCCTACGTGGCTATATCCCTCCATCCTAGTTAGTTAGAACAGATAGGGATAGGGATGCCAACCTCCAGGTAGTAGCTAGAGATCTCCTGCTATTACAACTGATCTCCAGCCGATAGAAATCAGTTCACCTGGAGAAAATGGCCGTTTTGGTCATTCGACTTTATGGCATTGAAGTGCCTCCCCTCCCCAAACCCCACCCTCTTCAGGCTCTGCCCCAAAAACCTCCAGTCAGTGGCGAAGAGGGACCTGGCCACTGATAGGGAACTATATTTTACTCTAACCTATCCAGAAATGGATTTCCTACAATAAATGAAGTACATTAGTTGAATGGATAAAAAGGCTCTGAGCAATTTTAATCCTGGCACACGCAGAGATTTTGGACGGGCTTCTCCTGCACACAATAGCCTTTGTGCACTCTGCTAACTTAACAAGGATTTGGGCAAAACGAAAGCCCTCATAATCCAACAGAAACATCAGAAATTCTCCCTTCCCTTCTCCCAAATCTGGGTCCCAAGCTTAAGGCAACGAGTGGTTGGTGCATTATCTCCCTCATTCAAACCAGTTCACAATGTTCTTATTCTTTGACAGCATTTTCCCCTTTGTTCCGTCAGATTTAACAGAAACATTCTATGAAAAGTGAAATCAGGATAGTTTGACATTTGTTTTCCTTTAAGCCAATACCTTATCTGCGATCTGTAATCTTCTAAAGTTTTAGTGCTCTGCTGACTTATTTCTAAATTACTTTCTGCTACTTTTGTAGCATTTATTAATGCTCTGAGCTGAAATAAAAGTGAATTATGACAAACTGTTAATTATTTTGCCATCAAGAACGTTATGTAAAAATAATAAAAAATTGTAAAGTAAAAGCACCAAATTTGAAAAAATAAAATAAAATAAAGGAAGCTCCAGTCAGTTAAAAATGCAAAACGAAGAGCAACGGGACGGATCCAAAAGTCTTCTTTGTTCTCAGAGATGGGGCTCTTTTATTTACTTAATATATTTATCTGCTGCATACTCAATAAAATATGTCCAAGGTAGCTTACAACAAATCACCTGCAAATGAGCGGGGTCCAGGCAATTCCCAAGTCTGTTCATCTGCGACATTCGAAAATCATACAAACCACAGTCAAAACTATTCTTGTAACCAGGAAACGGTAAAAAGAAAAAGGGGGTTCTTACTTTTTCAGATAGCAAATGAGTAACATTTTGCTGCTGTCTTTTCTGAAAGCAGTCATGAAGAGCAAGTAACCTGGCAGCCAACACCTGTTCACGACTAAACAGATAATGATGGCTGAAAGCAATACTTGATATGTTGAGATCTAGTTGATAAATGTTGCTCTGGTCCCCAGAGTTGGTTATGATACAGCTTTCAACTTCAGGTTGCATTGCCTGTGTTAAAAAAATGGGGGAGGAGAGAGAATGAGGAATACCCTTCCTTTAAAATATGTAATCTTGATCCAGAGCAATACAGGGGTGTTTGTTTGTTTTTTAATCAGAGAGCAGAAGGTACCTTACAAGAGGAATTGCTGCTGCTGGTACAGTTACTTTTGCCTCTGGTGAACAGGCTCGGGGGGCTCCTGCACGGTTTGAAAAACCTTCCAAACTTGTTTGATTAGAGGTGTCAGTGGAACAAAAGAAGAGTGAGAGATAGAGTTGCCAGGTCCCTCTTTGCCACTGGCGGGAGGTTTTGGGGGCAGAGCATGAGGAGGGCATGGTTTGGGGAGGGGAGGGACTTCAATGCCATAGAGTCCAATTGCCAAAGAGGCCATTTTATCCAGGTGAAGTGATCTCTATGGGCTGGAGATCAGTTGTAATAGCAGGAGATCTCCAGCTAGTACCTGGATGTTGGCAGCCCTAGTGAGAGTGTGTGTATGTATGTACCTGACTCCATTATTTACTTTACTGTCCACTCTATGCGCAGCCCAGGATTAAGTTTCTTGAAAGGCTACTAGAGGGTACAAACCTCCACTATGAAAAGGGAGAAAATCATATTCTTGTTGTCTGACTCCAATGAGTATATATCTTATAGAACCTCATGTTAACTCTTTCAGATTTTATTTTCCTGTACATTTTTTTTTTACAATGTGCTACTTTGTGGATGGTGTTTTGTGAAGTTCTATGGCCAGCTTGCTGGGGGTAAAGGAAAGATGACTGGGGAAGGCACTGGCAAACCACCCCGCAAACAAAGTAAACGTCAGGATGTGACATCCCCCCATGGGTCAAGAATGACCCGGTGCTTGCACAAGGGACCTTTACCTTTATATGGCCACATACAAATAAATTTATTATTACTACTACTACTACTACTATGTATGTACAGGAATGAATACCATGAGAAGTGATGCCTCTCCCAAACCCCTTTCAGTTCTTTTAAATCATTTAACGCTGATACGTGCAAAATAAAAATGTAGCTGCTTTGAATCAAAGGTGGCCATACCATTCGCACTTTGGCAGATGCTGCTGTGCACAGTCCATAAACGTTGCTTGCTTTGTCTCCACGTACGTGGAAGTCTTTATTCAACAAGTAACTAAACTGTGTGTGTCAAGTCACAGCCGACTTATGGCGACCCCTTTTTGGGGTTTTCATGGCAAGAGACTAACAGAGGTGGTTTGCCAGTGCCTTCCTCTGCACAGCAACCCTGGTATTCCTTGGTGGTCTCCCATCCAAATACTAACCAGGGCTGATCCTGCTTAGCTTCTGAGATCTGACGAGATCAGGCTAGCCTGGGCCAGAAGGCACTGGCAAATCACCTCTGTTAGTCTCTTGCCATGAAAACCCCAAAAGGGGTCACCATAAGTCGGCTGCGACTTGACGGCACTATACACACACACACAACTAAACTGTGGGATTCGTTGAGCATAGATGGCTTTGAAAGGGGGTTAGACGGATGCATGGAGGAGAAGTCCATCAGCGGCTACTAGACATCGAGGGGGGGGAAGAGGCTCTATATGCAGAAGCAGCAAATTGGCGCGAGGAGGCTGTATCAGGGTAAAGTCTCAGCCTCTGTTTGTTCGGCTCTCCAGAGCAACTGGTTGACCACGGTGTGAAACAGGTTACTAAACTACATGGCCTGATCCAACAGGGCTCTTCTTATGTTATTATGAATTCCATACCAATTAAACTTCCAGAAAACACCGGGTATATAAAGTATATTTACCGTGCAATCCTGAAAGGCCACAGGCACTGGCGTAACCCCCGCACCGGCATCTGTGCCATTTTGCGCTGGCCCCTGGGAATGGCGTGGAGGCGCAGGCCTCGGGCACCAGCACTGCCTCCCCAGCAGTGTTGTCCTGGCGTAAGAGGCCATGCCGGCATCCGGGGGGGGGGGGGCTCCTGGGGCGTTCCCAGGGACAGAGCTGACGTTAGTCAACCTTCAAGCCCCTTTCGGCCCGGAAATGCCCCTTTACGCTGCGGCAGAGCTATACCAGCAAAATAGCTGGCGTAGCCCGATGAAACTGCATGGAGGAGTTTCACGGGGATTTGATTTTAAGGCTTTTTAATTCCTGCTTTTATCGGCCAGGAAGCCTCTCAGGAGGCAGTGTGGCTGCGCCATTCCCAGCCATCGCCTATCTACTCCCTCCCCCTCCCTTTGAATTGGTCTGCCTGTCATTTTAAGGAGGAATAATGATTTCATTCAGAACATATTATCAGACTTCATATTCCCCAGGAATTGTGAATGTCCTCATTATTTAACAAACTTCAAATGGAGACACCAGCATGAAATTACTGAAATAAAATTATCAAGAAGTTTGATACCATCTATTCAGGACTCAAATGTAATGGTGGTTTCCCCTCACACTTCTAGCTTAGCAGCTGGAATTGTGAATTGCCACTGTGCTTATCACCTCAGCTCTGCGCAGAAGTGCATTTCATTTCCTTTTGACCATTCTTTTAACTGGTTTTTTCCCCCTCTATGCCCATCTCTGAGTGACAACTGAGGATAAAACTTCACGTACATATTAATGTTGGCTTTAGTTGATGAAAGCTTATGCTAAAATAAATCTGTTTCTAAGTTGGGATAACATTTACTGTTGTTATAAACCTACGCAGAGTTTTGGAGGGGCAGGACTCACTAGCAATCCCTAAAGATTCAAAGCATCCCAATCTGCAGAGGAAAAACCTAGCTAACTTGTTGATAAAAAGTGGGAAATGCAAGCAAACCAACCTTCCTGTATGTTGTCTTTAACTGTGCGTCAGTCTCAGCAGGAAAAAACACTCGGCAACCACTTGATCGCTTGATTGGAGAAGGCAATGACATTATTTTGCCACTTTCTTCTAACCAGCTTTCCCCCTTGACAAAGTCATTCAGAAGCACAACAGAGTTGAGTAAATTCACTGTGTTAAGAATTTCTTCAACATACTGGGTTGTATCCTGCGACTCCATTCCACTAACTCAGGAACTTCAGAGCAGTTAGCTTTCTATTGTACAAGAGCCCCTTTTACTAAGAGCCTCTTTCAACTGAGCAGAATGGAGGAAAAGGATGCAGCCCATTACTTATAACCCCCACACCACATAGTTTGCCTGCCCATACCTACTTTTTGACAGTTCCTCGCCTCTCTAGAACCTTTGGTTGAGCTAGATTAAACGTTAACCCTTCTATGGTTATGCAAGGCAGAATTTTGAATTTACCATACTAGGAAAGGACTTGTCCGTGCTCTTCTGGCTCCATTGACTCATTAGCTCATGTGCTCTTGGAATGCCATTTCTACGAGGACCTTGGAGCACGATATTTCTCCTCTTTTAATACATAAATCCAATGCCTCTGTGTCTGATATAATGCCTTTTTTATTAAGTGATAGGGATCCCAAGGCTACATTGGCAGTGGCAAAATTTATCTCAGTCCTTATATCCCCCAAACATTAGATTCAAAACTAGGCTGCTCAATATAAATGGATCAAGGAGCTTCTAAGGGATAAAGGAATAACGCCTCCCCCCCACAGCAATTTCTGAAACAAAACAATGCATCTACCTCTGCTTGCAGTAGAAGACGGTTTTCCATTTTGTGGTATGTTCTCCTAGGAACAAAAGGCTTCCTTGGAACGTAAAACCCTTCATCTTCCAAGAGTCGTGGCAACATGTTGTTTGGTAGCTGACAGCCCTGCACAACTAAGAATCATAATCTAAAAATCATTTTATGTATGGTAACATTTAACGCTTCATATAAAGAATTATGGACACGGTTGATTTTTTTTGTGATTATAAGTGGAATAATCTTATGTCATTTTTGAAAGCACACAGCTGGGCATATATGTGCAGACCATAAATTTTGAACTATGTAACAGATGATATGTTTTTGTCGTCATTTTCCAAACAGTAGCCCCTTCATACCATGCCACGAATGCAGTGGATTCCTAGAACAATATTCCTTTTCTCCTGCCTTTGCTCTTTTCTCTTTCTATTCTTCTTCCTCCAGACTTGTTCCCACTGACAATTTTTCATGCATTCCCAGGGAAGTTTAAACCTCTGTAAATTCTTCCAGCAGTACCTTACCCTTCTTAACAGGACTACCTCACAGGAGATGTGAATGAGACATAATGCTTCCTTCATTAAAGAGTTTATAAAGTGCTACGATGAATGCACCCCAAGAATTATCAGAAACTTTTCCATCACCTTTAAAACATTAGTAGGTGTGTATTAGGAATACAACTGAATTCTGGGGGGGGGAAATCAGAATCATAGAATCATAGAGTTGGAAGGGACCACCAGAGTCATCTAGTCCAACCCCCTACACAATGCAGGAAATTCACAACTACCTCCCACACACACACTCAGTGATGCCTACTCCATGCCCAGAAGATGGCCAAAAGACCCTCCCTCTCATGATCTGCCTAAGGTCATAGAATCAGCATTGCTGACAGATGGCCATCTATCCTCTGCTTAAAAACCTCCGGGGAAGGAGAGCTTACCACCTCCCAAGGAAGCCTGCTCCACTGAGGAACCGCTCTGTTAGAAAATTCTTCCTAATGTCTAGAGGGAAACTCTTTTCTTTGAATTCAGCAGTGTCCTGGCCATGCTCATAATGATTGCATTGTACATATCCCGGGATCTTTGCGTTGGATCCAATGACTCCTTTCTGCTCCCTCCCACACTGAAAGGAAGTAATTGGATCCAATATAGTGGGAGTTACGGTATCCAGACTCATGCTAGCATTATAGAAGCAGTTGTGAGAAGACAAACAGCTTGATGTGCTGGTGCAGCCTGTAGGACCTGCCAACCAATGCACAGGTGCCAAAGTACTGTCACATATCAATATGAACAGTCACAGGAAACATACTGAATTGCCTCAAAGTAAATTCTCAAGGAATGGTACTTAACAAAGGCTCCCTTTAAAAAAAATGTTCTTGTTCAATGCAAAAGAACAAGAGAAGAAATTTCAACACATGAAACAAAACCAATATATCGATTGTGATTTTATACAAGAAAACCCTACCACGTCGAATATGTAAAACACAATCCAAAGATAATATATTCATTTTCTTGTAAGATCAATGTAAAAATCATCACTGTATTTCAAAACATACAGTACCTGGGAAACTGCTTGGTACAAACAGTGATTCAGCTTGCTTTTTCTTTTCTAAGTCACTCCGTTCATATTCAGGAGACTTAACTTCAAGCAATTCTGGCAGCAATATTTCTTTCTCCTGGTCAAGCAGTGGGACTTCTTCACTCACATCACAGAGGTTTTGAGGACCATCATTCAATGAATTCTATTGTTTGTTCATTAAGAAGACAATGAGTGGGATATACATGCAACGTTTAAGAGAAGGCTGTAGCATAACTAAAAACACTAGATGAAAAAAACAGAATGGATGGAAGTGCTTCTTAGAGGAAAATATTTCATAGTGGCTTGTTTGTCTTACATCAAGTGTCGTCATTTGCCTGGCAGCCAACAAAATAAGAGCCAAAATTGCACCACTAGGATGAGATGTTTGCAAACTTGATAAGGATTTTTGGGTCAGCTTGGTGTAGTGGTTAAGAGCAGAGGTTTGGAGCGGTGGACTCTAATCTGAAGAACCGGGTTTCAAAGCTCGCTATCTAATCCTCAACAGATTCCCCATTCCTACATATGAGCGGCAGACACTAATCTGGTGAACTGGATTTGTTTCCCCACTCCAACACATGAAGCCAGCGGGTGACCCTGGGCTAGTCACAGCTCTCTTAGAGCTCTCTCAGCCCCACCTACCTCACAGGGTGTCTGCTGTGGGGAAGGGAAGGTAGTTGTAAGCCGGTTTGATTCCTCCTTAAGTGGTAGAGAAAGTCAGTATATAAAAACCAACTCTCCTTCTTCCTTTAACAATATTATGTATTAGTCATGCTTTATGCTATATTTATCTCTATGTGGCTAATTGTAATGGCCTTTAGCCACATACAGTAAATACTGCACTGTGGTCAGGATGCTTGGAAATATTGTTTTTCAACCTCTCACGTTTAGTGGACTATGCACCAAAAACACTGGGACACATCTTCACAGGACTTGAACGTTCCAGCATGCAACTGTTGCTTCACAACTGCCACTAAAATGAGGTTGTACACTAGATGGCCTTTAACTGCATAAAGAAAAATCCTAAAACAGATGAAATATCACAAACATGATTGCTGTTCTTTGGACTGCACATACATTTTGATGCATTGTCCAGTGCACGCATGGGAAGAGGCCCAACCTCACGCTACTTGTGGTCTCTCCCCCTCATTATTCCCACCATCTCTCTGACTCAGGTCGTTTATGCATGGGAGTTTTACCAGAGGTTCATTGTTCGCTGGACCCACACCTTCCTGTTGGGAATCTCTGCACCAGCAGTCTCCAAGCTCACATCAAGTCCCCGCCCCTTTAAATGCTGCTTTGTAATTGGCTTACTTTGTAGTACTTATTGTGAAAGAAAATCCCCCCCAAAACCCAATTGCCAAATAAAAAAGCATTTTAAGAACAAAAAAACAAAAAACAGAGCAATTTGAAAGGAGGGGAGAAATCCAAACCTCATTTTTAAAAAGCCTTTCTTCTGCTCAGAAAGAGCTCCGAGGAAGCATTTGAATCCCTGCCTCTTTACACACTGCTTTGTAATTGGCTGCATGCTTTCTGTGATAGAAACCAAGCTTGGGTATCCCGCGTTTTGTATTATGCATGGAGATTTCACCCGTGCTGAGCTCAGGGAGAGGGAAGAATTGGGTTAACAGAGGAACAGGAGGGTCTGGGATTTGTGAGGGCTGGCAGCAAGGTCATCTCTAATGGAGGGAAAACTCATGAATAACTCCAAGGAACAACCAATATAGACGGGGGGGGGGGGATGAACGTGAGTGAAAGTACCCATGCATAAATGACCTCAGTTGCCACCCTTCAGCAGTCTGTCTGCAGGAGTCTAGACCAGACCCAAGCCATCGTAAAGCAAAAAGGGAGCCATTTCAGGGAAGCTATCCATTCCCCCTCCCCTTTAAATATGGAACAGCTTTTACCAGCTGTTGCAACTAATTGTCTCAAACAACAAAATACTTTCTGGAAATAGTATGTTGCAGTAAAATGGCTCCAATTAACTGATAAAAAGACCAAGGTCACGGTGACCAGTGGAAACGAGCTACAGAAAACGTTCCACTTGCAAAATCTACCCAAAAGGAAAAAGATGACAAGCCCTTTCTTCTAAAGTCTGCTCGGTTAATTGCTACTGCGGGAGAAAAAGAAAATAAGTCAAGGACAGGGAGACTCTCCTCATCCAAGGTATTAAGATACAGAAGTCAGCTGACAGAACTTTGTAGTCATGCTTAAAGACATCATGAGTCATAAATACCTCCAGAATCATCCCCACCTTCCCCTTGGACAGCAGAGGAGGCTCCCAAGAATTCGTTGGCTATGTTGGCTTGAATGTTCGTAAACCTTCTTAATAAATTAGATTCCCTCATCTTGTCCTATTTAAGTGTGTCAGTGAAAATTAATTGCTGCTCTCTGCAATCCCCTTCCCACCCGCAACCCTGCGCTTTCCTCCACTGATAAAAAGCGGCTCACAGCTTTGATCCTGCTGCTCGCTAAAAGGCCTTGCGAGAAAGAGGTGGATTCCATTTCTGTAGCTTCTCACATGTCCTCTACGAAACTCAGGGCCAAATGAGATGTGATGGAGACACATGAACAGTCTCCTGACATCCCCCCCCCATCCCCGAAGTGAAATGTAGCTGTGGAGAGCAATTTTGATCAGAGTAGTGAAACCACGATAACGTTTTGATATTACTATCAGAGTTAGGGTTGCCAATCTCCAGGTTGGGCCTGGAGATCTCACGGAATCACAATGGCTCTCCAGACAGTTTCCCTGGAGAAAATGGCTGCTTTGGAAGGTGAACTCTGTGGCATTATACCATGCTGAGCTCTCACCCTCCCCCACCTCCAATATCTCCAGGAATTTCCCAACCTGCATCTGGCAACTCTAAAGCATAGCAAGCATTGCTAGAGTTTTTTTTTAATGTTTCTCAGCAGCTCCCTACTCACAGAGATGCCAATCAATTCTGCGTAGGGATTCTCCATACAAGTATCATGCTGCTCGTTTCTGTTAGTTCAAAATGGCAAACTAGCCCTTTTTCTGAAGCAGAAAAGCCCTACATAGCACGACAGGAGGGCTTGCAACAAGGGAGATATAAATGTGTGGCAAGGGATAGTTGTAAACTAGATTTTAAAAACATTTTAATTGGTTTAGAAATAAACAAGAGAGAAATCTATTAGAATTTGAAGAGGGGCATTTCCTTCCACTCCCACCCCACTATGTCTCCACTTTCCCTTGTTCCTCCCCCAGCCTGATCTTGCTGCCTATCCTCTTACCCATCCATGCTGTCTCCAGCTCCTAAATTTCCCTACCATCCTTTCTGGCTCCCGTTTTCCCCTACCCACACCCTGGAGGATCTCCATTCCTGTCACTTCAGTCTTGCCTTTCACCCCCTCTACTCTCCCTGCCACTTGTTGGGCACCAATTTGGTTGCTTCAGCAACCCAAAATTCCACTCTTCCCCCCCCCCACATGCACTGTTGCTGCTGTTATTTTTGAGGAGGGGGCTAT
The DNA here is from genome assembly GCF_029931775.1 of Euleptes europaea. Classification (NCBI taxonomy): domain Eukaryota; kingdom Metazoa; phylum Chordata; class Lepidosauria; order Squamata; family Sphaerodactylidae; genus Euleptes; species Euleptes europaea. The sequence goes on from NC_079316.1 coordinate 79,985,912, forward strand.
CTAATTTTTTTAATGTGTTTTTCTGCAAATATGGGTTTTTCCCAGGTTTATAGAAATATCTGCGATAACCCTGCATGAACACCCCTTGAGGATTTTTTTATTTGTAAAGCGGGCGGAGGGCACCCATGGCTATTATAATATATGTGAAGCTAATCACTTCAAATGGTTAATGCAAAGGATGCCAATAAAAAGCAAAAAGCTTCAAAGAAAGTTCCTGTTGTACCAACAGTGCCTTTACGCATGCGTAAAATATCTCTTTAGATTATGATTATGATCAAAGACATCATTAATCCAGGAACCTTACGAATGGCATATGTTATTCCAATCCTTAGTTGTTTTCTATTTTATAAATAATTTATGAGCCTCAGATGGTAAGTTTTCCATGTATGTTACTTAAGAGTTTTATCTTAAGCACAGCAGAAGGAGTGAAAGAAATGTATGAAACTATGTTTAAACGCTGGGAGATCTGAGAACACAGTTTTTATGTAGAAAAGAATAGCGATACCTTTTCACTCTCCTGATCTGTTTCTTTCAGCTTTGGGTGTTCTTCAAATGACGAAGTAAAAAATTTAAAGCCCTCATCAAAGGAGATTTCATTCTGAGGTCGAAAAAAGCCAAGAAAATATCTGTCAGTGCTGCTCATCATCTTCCCTTCTCAACTTTCTTTTCCTTCTTTCCTCATTTCCACTGACAGCGTCACCATTCACCCTGGCACTGAGACTTGATTTGGTCTTTGATTCCTCCCTCTTCTTTGTCCCTTATATTTAACGTTATGTTGTGATAGCATCACCCCTCCTGCGCTACAAGAATTTACGTGTTCCTCTCAGATAAAACTCCAGTTCAAGCTTGGGTCATCTCCTACCCTAACTGTGGCACCTTTTCCTCTCAGGCCTTTCCTTGTCATACTGAAGCCGTTGCATCTCTACTGCCAACTCCATTGCCAAAGTCATATATCATTTGGGTCACATAATGCCATTTCTCAAATCCCTACATTCACTCTGCCTACTTCTGCATCCACCACAAACTCTTCCTCGTACTGCCCTTTGAAGCTGTTCAAGGCCTCACCCTAGCTTCACCTTTCAGCCCTAATAATATATCCCTGCCCATGACCTTCAGTTCTTCAACTTCCAAATCCTCTGTAACAGGTTTCCTACTACCCATTTTGCCTTGCTTCTGCTAAGTGCTGGTGAATACATGCAATTACATTTGCTTGTATTTTCTGCTGGCCTCTTTTAAAGGTAAAGGTCCCCTGTGCGAGCACCAGGTCATTCCTAACTCATGGGGTGATGTCACATCCCAAAGTTTTCTAGGCAGACTTTGTTTACAGGGTGGTTTGCCAGTGCCTTCCCCAGTCATCTTCCCTTTACTCCAGCAAGCTGGGTACTCATTTTACCAACCTCACAAGGCTGGAAGGCTGAGTCAACCCTGAGCTGGCTACCTGAAACCAACTTCCGCTGGGATGGAACTCAGGTTGTGAGCAGAGCTTGAACTGCAGTACTGCAGCTTACCACTCTGCGCCACGGGGCTCTTGTAGCTGGCCTCTTTTACTTCATCCTTTTCTCTTTTGTTGTTTTTTAAAGCCATTTTCCCTGGCCATTATCAAAATTTAGATTGCAAGTTCTGTAGAAAGGGAGGGAACCTGACTTGTATGCCATTTTATTCACAGATGGGTGATAAAGGTCCAGACAATATTACATATGCATGGGTAAACAGAATATGTTTAAAACAACAGTAACATTTCAACCAAGGTTAACTTGGTCGTATAAAAGAATAAAGGCTTGGATCTCATGACCCACAAATAGAGTGGAGTTCACATATTAGATCTTTGCCAATTCCTTCTTCCCACTGTGGCCCCTCAAAAGCCACTCCTGTGGGCTGGAAGACCCCTGAGATGGCATTGTGGAGAGGGAGAGCAGCAGAGAGGAGGAATCTGTGGAACTCCTTCCTACCTTCAGTAGAGGAAGAAGTGACACAAGGATGTGTGCATGGGGGAGAGACTTTTGCTGATTTCCACACCAACCAATCCCCTCTTCACACACACACAGCATCCCATATAATCCACTAATGTCAGGAACATCTTGTCAGGGCTGCAGTGGGAAGCAGATTTTGGCTCAGATCCATTCTGCAATCTCTAACCCGTTCGTGGTTCTTTGGATCCAATCCAATGTAATCATAACTGCTGATCCAGTGCTAAACTTAAGGTAAGCTCCGTCCTCCTTTTTCCCTTCCACAAATAACGACACACCATATTTTGGAATTGAACTATAACTTTTATATAAGTGAAATAAAATTGGCCACAACTTAATTAACATACCAACAGCTGTAAGAACATTGGCGTGGCATCTGGGCTGGATGTATCACATCAACCGTCCCCAATGCGGTTTGATGTATGGATTCTGTTCCCTGCAATCCTGCTGGGATGACTAGGCATGGCAGTATCCGAAATCACCAGGGCGTAGGCCACATGGTGCTTCTCCTGCCACCCGGGAAGTGTCATCTGTTGCCACCTGCGAACTATGCACGACCTTCTGCTGTGACGCTTCCCAAATCCCTTATGGGGATCCCCAAACTCTGAGGAAAGGGGTACGCAGACTGCTTTCCTCCCAAAAATCCAGCCCAATGCCCGCCCCACCCACAGTTGTGACAAAGATTTTATTAACATGCTCAAAACACTTATAAATAGGAAGGGAGGGAAGAATTCCCGTGCCGATCTGAAGCTGCCCGGGGCAGCTACTTTCTTTTTTATGCTGCAGGAGAGGACCAGAGTGAAAACTTCACTCTGCTCTGTCCCCATGCAGCCACACCCACGCAAACAGGGCTCCTGCCGATTGGCTCTTTTAAACAAGCAGGGAGCCCAGCCATTGGAGGAGCTTCCTCCTCCAATTACCGGCTCCGGGCTCTGATTGCTGCTGCGAGCTGACGCCTAAACAGATAGCCAGTTCCTCCCCGCCCTCCAGCAGCTTCCTATGCTTCCCTTAGCCCATCTCCACAAATAAGCACCCGTTTTTATAATGATTTATTACCTCTGTTATCATTCCAAGGTTCGCTTGGTATTCTTTAGTATCAAAACCATGTTTCTCAGATGACTTTTCTTCTTGTACAGTCTAAAACAAAGCATATCTTAGTGTAAGTTTTCTCATCAAGAAGAAAAAAGGAAGAAGAACTGAATACACTTACAGGTGTCCCATATTTTGCACATGACTTCTTTCTGAGTTGCTTCAAGCGGTGTGGGAAAGAAGATGAGCCTTCCAAATGGACTGAACGTTCCACCTTTCATACACAAAATACAATAGGTTTACCTGAGCACTGAACATTTTCTTTTAGTAATTACCAAATGCCTATTATGATTATCAAAGATTTAAAACAATTAAAATATTAGAATTACTACACATTTTAAAGATAAATGAAAACATCACATCAGGAATAAAATACAAATTTAGAAAAAGCACAAATACTAAGGGAAGGGTCAATAGAATCTCAATCTCCAAACGGCATCTAAGAACATAAGAAGGCCAGGCTGGATCAGACCAAGGCCCATCAAGTACAGCAGTCTGTTCACACAATGGCCAATCAGGTGCCTCTAGGAAGTCCACAAATAAGACAACCTGTTGGGGAATAGATAGCGAGCTTTGTTACATGTCAGACAGACAAGGGTTAAAATTGATTGTATTGATGCTGACCAGTTCAAGAAGTTGATGTTATCTCCAATGTGTCAATTAGGTATTGGTCAGTGAGGATCAGTTGTAAACATGTTGTTGTACCCAAAAATCTGCATGTTACAGCTCTTTCTTTGTCTAAGAAGAAAGAGCAGTAACAGTTACCTTTTGGACCTCAACCAGAGAGGATGGGGCAACTCTGTATTTTAGAGATGCCATGTGCTTAAGTTTAGATTCCTGCCAGTTCTTTTCAGGCACGTTTAGGGAACTAGAGATGTAGTAAGGATTTATTGTTTTAAACTCAAGTTTACCCTACCCTATTTTATAGTGAGTAAAGTTTTGTTTTTGCTAAGACAAAGGACTTTGTCTATTCATTGTGTGTGTGTGCCTTAATTGACTTTCACCAGCCATGATCATACGATCCATAATCCTCTGATAAAAGAATTTTAATAACACAACCCCAGCAGCATGCAGCCTGTGTTCCACAGCACCTAATATAATAGGCATGTTCCTCTGGAAAAAAAGTATATTGTAATCAACAGAGCCAGCAGAGTTAGGACTAAACAAACTGACCAAGGAAGGAAGTTCCATTGTTTCCAGGGAAGGGAGTTCTGTTATTCACAGCTGAAAAAGTCCTGCTCCTTATAGAGGACATTATTGCCGCTGAATAAGCTGGCAACCAGATCAAAACCTCACCTGTTCCTCTCAGGTTTCGGAAAGGCCCTCCTTCAGATACACTTAACCCAGAGCATTTAGGTCTTTATAGGCCAAAGCCAGTATGGTGAAGGGCAGCTGGAAACATGTTGCTAGCCAGTACATTTACCATCGTAGCCATAACAAGATTTTCCTACTTCCCCAGCATCAATCTGGCTGCAGCACTTTGCACCAACGGCAGTTTCTGGACCATCTACGTGAGCAGTCCCATGTAAAGTGAATTACAGTAACATCACATCCCATAATTACAAAAATAAGTACTATTTGTTACCTTGAAACTCTTCAACTTCCCTCTTACTCTTTCTCGTAATGCTTCAGTTAAACTGCTTTGTTTTTCTGCATCACTTACAGCTAGTATTTTTAAAAAAAAGAGCACAAATTTTTAGAATGCATTTTGCAACATAATTCTTATACTTTCTTTTAAGCGTATTCTGCAATGCATAGTTCATTTAGGTATTCAGATGTTCTGGTTAGACTTCTATATCTTGCAATGCATACTATCACATGAACACATGAAGCTGCCTTATACTAAATCAGACCCTGGGTCCATCAAAGTCAGTATTGTCTACTCAGACCGGCAGCAGCTCTCCAGGGTCTCAGGCAGGGGTCTTTCACATCACCTACTTGCCTAGTCCCTTTAACAAGAGATGCAGGGGATTGAACCTGGGACCTTCTGCATGCCAAGCAGATGTTCTACCACTGAGCCACGGCCCCTCCCCTCATCAATCAATCCTATTTCTGCACCAGATCTCAAATAATAACCCATTACCTAGCAAATAGTGCTTAACTGTTATTGGACTGCGCCCTTATCAAATAAATTTAGCATAGAAAGTCTGTATGCAACAGTTAATGAAACAATATTCTAGAATAAATATATTTTTCAATGCCTGGGAAGTATTTAGCTTGCATTAATTTATTCGTGTTGTTTATCTGAATTACATGTTCGCAGTCCAAACCTTCTAAACAGCCAGTGTGATGTAGTGGTTAGAATGTCAGACTGGGATCTGGGAAACCCAAGCTCAAATCCCTACTCTGCCATGGAAGCTTGCTGGGTGACCTTGGTATTATATACGCGTGGGCGATACACAAGACCGGAGACGGACTTCCAACAGCAACAGCTTTATTATGAACAGGCAGAACAGAACTAGAGAACCGTGCCCAGACCCTTGCTTCTATGCCCGCTCGGCAGCCCGCAGCCACTCCCCCCAAGTCCGTGATTGAGCAGTTGAGCCCCGGTAGCCAATGGGAACATACAGCTCGGGAGCCTGGGGAACCCAAGCTCTTCATACATTTGGTTTCCCGCGCTGCATACACAACACTAGGGCCAGTCAATTTCATAGCTAAAATAATTTTAGAGCGTCTTGTGTAATTTTGCACCACAAATGAATCCCATTAATGTGAAATGGAGAAAAAAAGAGGACATTAACGGAGGTTGGGCACTGCTGCCAAATTCAGAAGACAGTGGCTGTTTCTACACTGATGGTACAGGCAGCAAATTTCTCCGTACACCTCTACAAACAAAATGGCGGCCATGGTTTTTTTAAAAAAAAGTTGGTACAGGTTGAGTATCCCTTATCTGGAACGCTTGGGACCAGAAGTGGAATATTCCGTATTTCACATCTTTACATATTTTGGAATATTTGCATGTACATCATGAGGTATCTTGGGGATGGGACCCAAGTAGGGTTGCCAACCTCCATGTACTAGCAGAAGATCTCCTGCTATTACAACTGATCTCCATCCGATAGAGTTCAGTTCACCTGGAGAAAATGGCCGCTTCGGCAATTGGGCTCTATGGCACTGAAGTCTCTCCCCTCCCCAAACCCCGCCCTCCTCAGGCTCTGCCCCAAAAACCTCCCACTGGCGGCGAAGAGGCACCTGGCAACCCTAAACCCAAGTCTAAACATGAAATTCATTTACGGTTTATATATGTTTTATATACACTTCATACACATAGCCTGAATGTAATTTTAAACAATATTTTAAATAATTTTGTGTACATTGAACCATCAGAAAGCAGCCTGGCACGCTGCTGAGGGCCTATGAGTAATGCCTGCATGTCGGCTCAAAATGTCCGTATTTTGGATCTTTCTGTATTTTGGATGTCCGGATAAGGGATACTCAGCCTGTAACTATATCATGTTATCACCAACTATAGTAATATAGCTATTACCTACTTTTTAAAAGCCAGAAAAAAAGCCCTCCAGAGGCAGGGGGGGAAATAGCAGTCACAGAGGATGGAGGCATGGAAAGTTCTGTTTGGACGCTGTTGCCACTGCAGATGTCTTTGCATTTGCAGCCGTGATGAGAGCTAGACTGAGGACTGTCTCCATGTGGAAGCAGACACGGATTTGGTTCCCCAGGAGCAATTTAATCCGGAATTGCTATGATTTGTCCACATAATTTGTTTAAACAAACAGTCCTGATGACATCATTGTCTTCCTGCACGATGTATTCCAGCATTTTTGAGGGTTTTTTTTCCAGGCCTGTTTTGTAGCTATTTTTTTTATTTTTTTATAAAATGCAACTGCAACACCAGGTTGTCAGTGTGAAAAGTCAAATTGCTATTGAGGCTGCGCAAGAATTTTTAAACATATTAGCTTATATTAAATGAGTTTGGATTAACAAAATAATAACCACATGCATACCTTAATATTCTAATCTATAGTCACACAAGACCTGACTTTTAGCTGACATCAGCTCCAATCAGGACTCTGACCTAAAGGGTCATAAGAAATTGCATTGCTAGCAGTTAATCACCCACAGCACATCAGATGCCCCAAAATTTATGCAAGGTTATTAAAACAGACAACAAATTATCTGTCCACTCAAGGGAGGAGATTGTTTTGGGACATTGATGGTCAGGACAATCAGTTAACAGACTCGGACACTGGAAGAATTATTATGGAACAAAATATTTCTAAACAATTTTAGTCATGATTTGTAGAAAACCCATTTCCTAAAGAATGTGACAGGGAGGGGTCTGTTTGAGACCCTCTCCTCCATAAAAGGCTGACCCAGATCCTCAGTCCGTCGTCCTTCCACTGAGAGACCACAGACCCTTTGAATGGTTGCCATCTCTGTCTCTCTCTCTGGAAGTGACCCAGGGGCCTCTGTATCTGTTATCTGTCAATATGTGTACGTTTGTTAAGTACTGTCATCTATATTCAGTTAAATATTGCTTTTTCCTTTGCTTCATATTCTTTTTGTAAGTTCAATAAAACTGAATGGTTTACTGCTCATATGGTTTGAATGCTGTTTAAGAATGACTGTGTAAGAGTGTTTCTCTGTATGCAAGGTCCTTTTATATCCAGATCTCTCTGGACTGCTTTTTGGTAAGTGAAGCAGGCAGAGAGGGCCATTCACAACGAACTAGAAGGGGGGGTGGACAAAAGAATCCCGCCACAGGCTACTGTTCCTTTAAAACCCTTCTCCTTTAAGCCTAATTAGGTACTTCTCAGTCTCATTCTCTTGTGGTGTTGGAGGAGAGTGTTACGGTTATTGTGGACTGCCAAAAAAAAAACCAAATCAGTGGGTTACAGATCAAATCAAGTCTGACTGACCCTAGAAGCTAAAATGAATAAACTGAGACTATCGTACTTTGGTCACATTATGAGAAGACCAGAGTCACTGGAAAAGACAATAATGCTAGGAAAAGTTGAAGTCAGCAGGAAAAGAGGAAGACCCAACAAGAGATGGATTGACTCTATAAAGGAAGCCACGGCCCTCAATTTGCAAGACCTGAGCAAGGCTGTTAAAGATAGCACATTTTGGAGGACATTGATTCATAGAGTCACCATGAGTCAGAAGCGACTTGATGGCACTTAACACATACACATTCTCTTCCAGCTAGCATTTTTTTCAGCATTCATGAATAAACGGTTAACTGTAAATGTGTGTGTGTGTGGGGGGGCAGGCTATGTTTCTCGTAAGCCAAGACACTGATCTTCACTTTTTTAAAACAACTTTTTAAGCAATTAATTTACTAAAATAATAAACAATTAAAATTTTAAACCGGGAGTGATTTGAGATTATACAAAGTAAAAAATATGTACTAAACCTCCCTCCGCAAGAGCTAATGACTAACTACTTATTTATGAGTGCCATGAGAACAAGAAGTAATTAATTAAGCTAGAAATACAAGGAATAAAAGGAAAATTGAAGGGACACCAGGACCATTGCTGAACAAGTCTGACTTCCAAATATACATATAGTAGGATCTTGTCCTGAAAAGCAGGCATTGCAAGATTTTAGAGGAAATACAGCACTATATGAAACGCTGCGTGAAATTTATTCCATTTGCTACTTAATGCGGAAGAGGGATCATTCAACAATAAAGTCATGATGTGGAACCACTGTAAGTCCCGTGTGTAAAAATGTCTTTCAGCTTCATAGTGATAAGCTCCAGTTTGGTAAGGAAAGAAAACACCGAGTTACCTCCTTGTGGATGTGGGTCTAAGACTTCATCTGTCAGTATTCTCTCACCATACATGTCATCTTGAGTCTGCTACATAAAGGAAAACAAATTGCAAGTAATAGAAAAGAGCAAGAGTCCAGTAGCACCTTAAAGACTAACAAAATTTCTGGCAAGGTATGAGCTTTCGTGAGTTTCAGCTCACTTCTTCAGATACAGCTAGAATGTGAGTAACTGCAAGTAAGTTATTAGATCGAGAATAATGTCTCACATTTATAAATACCATGTTTAAATGTTTTAATTCACCAATGCTTTTGGATAATTTTACAGGGGGATGGAGAAAACTGTAAAAAAAACCCAGAATACAAGTACTGATCCTGTGGCTGAAGGCAAGCAATGGTACATAAAAACAGGTTATATTTATTTACTTTATTTATAGCCCCCCTTTCACAGATGACACAGTGTAAAACACTGCAATCCAATTGTATGAGCCATCTAAAAAGCAATGCAATAGGACTAGGATTAGGAATTAGAAACAGTGCAAAAATTATCTGATGTATTTCAAACAATGCAGAAAATGGAATTACAAAAGTAAAAAAACAATCTAGAGCAGGATAACAAATACATAGATAATAGACACCATAAACAGTGGCATAGACTACAGTCCTGCCCCCTTTATAAAAGCATCTTCCCAAGCGATCCTGATATACTGCAACCCTGCGTCCTTCATAAAAATGCCCTCCTGAACAATTGTTGTACACTGTTTGCAGAATGACAGACAAGAGGGTGAGCCCTCTTGACCTCCCCAGGCAGACCATCCCACTAGTTGGGAGCCAGAATGCATGTGTACAGGCAGTTACCAACCTCACCCATATGCAAGGTGGTATCTTCAGAAGGCTCAGTTCATGTGCTTATTTTATAATAAAAATATTTTAAATACTCATATAAAAAAGAACTAATATTATTTAAAACAAGTGCGGCCCCGCTAAACTGGTAGGGGGGAATCCCATTCCCCCCCTCAACCGCTTGCCTTAGAGCCTGGAGCAGCCCCAGGCATCCACCGCCACAGTGTGAGCGCAGCCCAGGAGCCATTGCCAGCGTCTGCCACCATGGTGTCTGCCCTCAGCTTGGCTCCCAGTGTCTGCTGCCGCCTCTGAATGGGGCTGTGGGGGAGAGGCCTCTTTTGCTCGCAAGCCTGCTCATCTGTTTGCCTGCCCGGAGAAGCTTTGGCGAGCTGGCAAGAGCAGGGGAGGGTGGCTGCCTCTGTCACCAGTGGCAGCTTTGGGAGAGCTGGCAAGAATGGTTAGTGGCCTTCCTCCCTCGCCCGCAGTGGCTTCAAGCGAACTGGCAAGAGTGGGAGGGTGGCCTCCCTCCCTCGCTCGCCTGTAGTGGCTTTGGGCAAGCCACTGACAGCAGGGTTGTATGTGGTGGGGGAGGACTCACCTTCCTGCCCGAAGCTTCTCCAGGTGAGCGACAAGGGAGGCCTCCCCACAGCTTGCTCGAAGCTGCGCCAGGCCGGCGTGTATCCCTGCTGCTGCCACTTTTTACATTGGGGGGTATTTAAACTTTCTCTATGGCTTTTTTTATTTTCAGATTTTTCTGCAGACCTAGGGAGTTTCCAAAGTCTGCAGAAAAACCTGTTGGAGTGAGCGTGGCCCCTATCTGCGGATTTAGGTATCCGCAGGCAGGGGAATTAGATATATAGATATTTCGTGATTGATTTGATTTGAGCAACTATGCATTTTGTATTTTATTTTTTAAGTCATTTTTATATAACAATAAATTTACAGGTTTAAATTAAACTACTAAACATGTAAAATATACCCACACATATCTACAGGCTGAAGCTGGCTACAAAAAAATACACATGCTTTCCTGTAAAGATGTACCTCCTAGGAGAAAGAAGCACAGCTGAACAAAGAAGACTCCGGAGAAAGAAAACTTGTTTCAAATTCTGTTTCAGTAAATGTTATAGAATTTTCTAAGGTAAAATGCATTAATGTACCTTTAATTTAGAACTTCCTTTCCGTGCAGAGATTTTTTTCACGGAGGTATGTTTGTGAACTTCTTTCTGGATAGTAAGGAAGAAAATGGATCATACATACAGTACATAACTTTATAATATAAGGAAACCACATACAGATATGTTATTTGAGACTCAAAGCCCACAAAGTCAGTTATCAGAACAAATGCGCTAATTTCTTACGCTTCATAAAGTGAGTAATTTCTGCCTCCGGAAACCTAAATCCACAAATAGGGGCCACACTCACCCCAACAGGTGAGTAATTTCTTATGCTACCGGGGAAAGCGGGATATAAGAGTGACAAACAAACAAACAAACAAACAAACTTAAACTTCCAAATCAATTTCAGCAGTGAAACGTTTTTCAATACCTGGTTCTATTGTTAAGGTTCGGCTCCCTGTATTTGTTTCACTAGTTAGTGCAAAAGGCCTCCAAGGCACACCCAGCAAAGTTTACTGTACTAATTGTAACTTTAAATGTGACATCTCCCCCTCCCCACCCACCCCCCAAAAGAACCCATTTGCCTAGAGTTTGCTGAACACATATCATCTGTACCACCATGTTGATCACATGAAAGCTAATTATCCAAAAAGATCATATGGCTTTGGAGCCTGTGGATAGGGTTGCCATCTCTGGGTTCAGAAGTACTTGGAGATTTGAGGGCGGAGCCTGGGAGAATGGGGTTTAGGGAGGGAAGGGACCTTGGTGGGGTCTAATGCCATGAAGCCCATCTTCCAGACTGGCCATTTTCTCCAGGAGAATCAGAATAAATGTTTTAAATAAATAAATAAGTGACGTATATAGTCTGGAGGTCAGTTGTCATTAGAATATAAGAGGTCCTGCTGGATCAGACCAAGGCCCATCAAGTCCAGCAGTCTGTTCACACAGGAGATCTGTTCACACAGTCTGTTCCAGGAGATCGCCAGCCCCCACCTGGAGGCTGGCAATCCTACCTGTGGACCATAGAGATTTGCGAGGATGAGGATGTGTTTGCTCCATCTAAGGTTACTTGTAATGCAACTTAGTTAGACTGATATTTTTCTTTTTATTTCCTTAGATCTGTATTCTCCTACTAAAGGTAAAAGGTAAAGGTCCCCTGTGCAAGCACCGGATCATTCCTGACCTATGGGTTGACGTCCCTTCATGACGTTTACTAGGCAGACTTTGTTTATGGGATGGTTTGCCAGTGCCTTCCCCAGTTATCTTCCCTTTACCCCCAGCAAGCTGGGTACTCATTTTACCGGCCTCGGAAGGATGGAAGGCTGAGTCAACCTTGAGCCGGCTACCTGAAACCAATTTCCTTTGGGATTGAACTCAGGTCGTGAGCAGAGCTTGGACTGCTGTACTGCATCTTACCACTCTGCACTACGGGGCTCCTATTCTCCTACTATAGCTTTTTTCCATGTATTTGCTCTAGTTTAACCTGTAGTAATAAAGCTTATTTCCTGTTTAAGAAAGCAGACTGTGTCTGATATCCCATCCACATGCTGAAGACAACTCACACAACCTAAGGACATCTACACACAGGGCGGCTAAAGTAGTTGGCGGCTCTGTCCTTTGTACTTGCTCAGAGGCAGCCATAACAGGGTACCCCAAGGCACTGGTTACTTGAGAGGCTGGATTTTATATCTTGGGGTGAGGGCAGCGAAGAAGAAACACGCTTTTGTGTGCAGGCAAACATGCAATATGCTCGTGAGAACACACAGACCCAGGGCAGGATTGTGACTGTGAAATACAAATGTAAGTGAAAACTGAAGCTGTCAGGTACGGAAAGCTGTTTTATCTTTTAGGGTTGCAACAAAGGTAACATTCTACTAGGGGCAGATTAGTGCTTTTGATGCAGCAAAACATACCTAGTGAAAATGTACATTTCTATACAAGGCGTAAAGGTTCAGAGGCCCTCCTGGTCTCTTATCCTTAATAGAATAGTTTCCTAGAAAGCTGTTTCCTTAATACCCCTCTTTATCCTGGTCTGCAGCTCTCCTGGGAAGAAATATCCTCCTCCCTTTTTTCTGTATACTTGGTATTTATAGCGGGGGGGGGGGGGTGGCCTGCCTGCTTGGCTATATCATCTCTTGCTACAGTGGGCCCTGCAGTATGTTAAGCACCATCTATTTTAATAATCTGGTTAATAGCTGGGAATTTGTACCTATCGTTGGATGTTTTCATTGGTTTTTAATTGATATTTATATATATATACTTTGTGATTTTATTGTTGTCTCTGCCCTGGTTTTGGCTGGGGAGAGCGGGTTAGAAATGTAATAATATAAATAAAATGAATAAATAGAAGATGAGGCAGAAAGTTTTCCAGGGATGCTCCAGCACAAGATCGTAGGAAAGACTATAAACCTGTGCTTGCAGCCATGTATTTCCTTCATTCCTAAGAAGTGGCGATACTGTAAACACATCCCCATTAGATAGGGTTGCCCGGTGGTGGCGGGCAAATCCCCGGAAATTCACCCTTCTGCCCGCCGACCAGCTGAGGGTCAGGGGGCAAACATGCGCACGCACATACATACATGTGCACACGCACATTCACATCGTGGCACATCACTTCCGGTTTACAACCGGAAGTGCCGCCTCGCAAGGGGCCTTATACCACTCAAACTCCCGGTTTGAGCGGTAAAGGGCCGCTTGCGATGCGGCACTTCTGGGTGTAAAAGCATTGCAAGGGGCCTTTTACCACTCAAACCGGGAGTTTGAGTGGTATAAGGCCCCTCGCGAGGTGGCACTTCCGGTTGTAAACCAGAAGTGACACAAACGTGCATCCCCTCAGCTCTGCCCCAAAAGTCTCCCGCCAGAGGGGAGGGGGGACCTGGCAGCCCTACCATTAGAACCAGTGTTATCAATACCTCCGATAGGGCTGTTTCACATAGCATTCAGGGTTCCAGAACATAACAACAGTGTAAAAGTAGCCAACTACTGGAAAAGTAGTCAACAATACATTTTACTGCTAACTACTAATTCCAAGGACACCATTAAGCTTAGCATATTTTATTCTAAACTGCCAGCTTTCACTTGAATTATCTGATGCAACTGAAGAAGAGATACTCTTATTTTTTAGAACCTCTGTTTTCTGGCAGAATTCCCATGCCTTGAAGAGCAGTACAATATAGAGATGCAATAGGTACCGGTACAGAGATATGGTGATATCCCAAATCATGTAGCTATTAAAGGTTCAGGAACTCTGGCAGAAAAAAATAATAAAGGAATTCTATACATCCTTGATAATTCAAATGCTTCAACCATCAGCTAAAAGGATTAAGTAATATTGATGATTTGCCACTGTGATTTTTCAGCCATTTCTTCAACATATTCTAAAAATATTAGTTTTATATTGATATGAGATTTATGGCAACTAGGTTTCAGAATATTCATATGTCTGTTTTTCAAAGATCCAGAATAATTTATTTTAATTGTCTGGAGCATATTCTTGGCCTTTTCAATCATAATCATATGTCTGAGTGAATTTTAAATAGATATATATTAAATAGTTTATATATATATAAACATCATAATTTACCTTAGTTGGCTTATCCGTATCAGATTCCATTTCCTACAGGAGTTTGAATTAAATCAGTCAATACAGAAACTAGGAAAGAATACAGAATACCATCAATGTGGAACAGGACAAAATATTACCGTTTATATCCGTTTCATATCAGTCAGTCATTTAGGAAAAATCAAGGAGTGGGCACTAGTACTGTAGTGCCTTTTTTGTACCTCTACTGAATGGTGCATTACATGTGAGCATTCTGATTGGCACAGAATTTGTATGCCCAGGCTTCTCATTCATTGATAGCAGCTTAATGTATTAATGTGGAAAGCCCAAGTCCTCCATTAGGGTTGCTAACTTCCATTATTTAGTAGCTCAGTAGAAATTATTATTAGTATTAAGTATTAGCACTTGTAATAAACTCTTTGAAAACGGATTATTGAAATTGACAATTGTAAGCCGATTGATGGTATTGAGCCTGCGTGTTTTGCTATAGCTGTACCTATTTTTCAGCATAAGCTGGTTGTTTAGGTGGTAAATTCCAGATGATGGCTGGAGATCTCCAGAATTACAACTGGTCTCCAGGTTATAGAGATCAGTTCCCCTGGAGAAAATGTCTGTTTTAGAAGAGAAGAGTCCTAGTAAGGAAAACCTCTGATTTACCAGTCATCTCAATTTAGAACCAGTTAGAGCTACCATATTTTTGTTCTGGAAGGGTTCTTACATATTTGAAAGCATCCGTTTTTTTGCCGTCAAGTCACAGCTGATTTATGATGACCCCACAGGGTTTCTAAGGCAAGAGACGTTCGGAGGTGGTTTGCCATTGCCTGCCTCCGCGTCACGCCCTGGTATTCCTTGGAGGTCTCCCATCCAAATAGTAGCCAGGGCTGGGGCTGAGAGTATGTGACTGGCCCAAGGTCACCCAGCAAGCTTCCATGGCGCAAGTGAGGATTTGAATTAGTCAAACACCCTAAGCACTACACCACACTAGCTCTGAAAGCATATTAACAGGATGAAATTCCATTGGTTCAACTTTTCCTAACGTGGAGATGCAATACTGGGAAAAGACATACCTTTTTAATGCAGCTATCCAGTGCACAATAAAATTATGCTGTGCTAGGAAAAAATGTGATATAATTGGTTTGCCAACTCCAGGTTGGGAAATTCCTGGAGATTTGGGAGTGGAGCCTGGAAAGTGCAGAATTTGGGGGTGGGAAGGACCTCAGTGGAATACAAGGCCATAAACTCCACCTTCCAAAACAGCCATTTTCTTCAGAGGAATTGATCTCTGTAGTCTGGAGATCAGTTGTAATTCTGGGAGATCTCCAGACCCCAACTGGAGATTGGCAACCCTAGGTTGCTAAGAACTTTGGGGGGGGGGAGTCCTGACCCTTAACAGAGGCTTAAAGGGCTGTTATTTACCAAGTGATGTTATTTATCTCCATGCCATGAAAAGTTTTGCCTGCCCGTTTCCACCCATTATGGCTGTACTAATAGGGTTGCCAGGTCCCTCTTCGCCACAAGCGGGAGGTTTTTGGGGCAGAGCCTAAGGAGGGCGGGGTTTGGGGAGGGACTTCAATGCCATAGAGTCCAATTGCCAAAGCGGCCATTTTCTCCACGTGAATTAATCTCTATCGGCTGGAGATCAGTTGTAACAGCAGGAGATCTCCAGCTAGTACTTGAAGGTGGGCAACCCTATGTACTAAACAGGCAAGATGTCTTTTCTCCAAGTTGCTGGCACACAGTATTTACCTGTCGTGAACGAGTTCATGACAAAGGGACCCAAATAGGGTTGCCAGGTCCCTCTTCTCCAACGGTGGGAGGGACGGAGGGTTTGGGGAGGGACTTCAGTGCCATAGGGTCCAATGGCCAAAGCGGCCATTTCCTCCAGGTGAACTGATCTCTATCGGGTGGAGATCAGTTGTAATAGCAGGAGATCTTCGGCTATCGCCTGGAGGTTGGCAACCCTAGACCCAAACCGGAATACTTTGTTATGTTCTTCTAAGGGCGTGGGAACTGACCTCCATAACAACAAGGCTCCGCCACAAGGATCATATACCACCCCCTTTCCTTATCTTGAATTCTGCCGCGGGTCGAGGAGGCCGTCCTCTCCTGCGAAGCCCCCACTGCGCTCCGTCTATACACTGCCTGATTTCTGTTCCTTGAATTCGATTCAGGCACCAGAGAACTCCCGATGACCCCAGAGACTAAGCTCCTACCGTCTCCCACCCCCACCTTCTCCCTAGGGTGCAGTGCTGGATTTACTTATAGGCTTGGCAGGCTAAAGCCCAGGGCCTCAAAATCTAGGGGGCCTCTGGCCAAGCTGTATAACATTTTTTAATATATATATTTTTTAATTTTCTTATTAAGTCACACACAATTTCAATATTGTCATCCTCAGAGTTACATAAAATAAAAACAATTTCAAACTAATCAGCCTAATCAGTAATGACTTTTTCTGACTTCCCCTCTCCCCTCCTCTATCATATTGATATCTATTTAATCCCCTCTGCATTTATTTTCTAATTCATTATAATTCATTGTATCATTTCTATAAACTACACATTATCATCCTATATACTTTAATTATTGAATACTTCATCCTTTCATCATTAACCAATTGAATTAGATTGTCATAGCCTTTAACATTTCCCATATTTAATTCGTTTTTACAATATGTTATCCATGCCTCCCATTCTCTCATATATTCTTCGTTGTCTTTTTGATTTACTAAAGCAGTAAGTTTAGCCATTTCTGCTAGTTCAAACATTTTATTTATCCAGTCATTGAGCTGTATAACATTTTTGACCCTGTCGTCGGCCTTTCTTATACATGTTGTCATAATGCACTGTAGTCTCTATTTATCACAGTGGTTCCCAACCTTTCTTTGACCAGGGACCACTAGGACTTTTTTGTTCGGTGCAAGGACCCCAAGGTTCAAAATAAAAATTCTGAGAATTTGAAAATAAACTTTAATCATAACTGTTAGTTAAACATTAAACTTAGAATAATATTTGAATATATTTTTTATAATAGAGAACTTTTAATTGAAAATATTAATTTATTATGGGTTTATAACTTTGTTTCGTGGACCTTAATTTAGTTCTCGCGGACCCCTGGAGGTCCACGGACCCCTGGTTGGGAACCAGTGATTTATCAGATATGTATCACTTGAAGACCGTTCCCCAAGTGAGATATTTTAAACACTTTCCTTGAGCGAAAAGACAGGAGAAACCATGGCTGATTTCGTGTTTAATTATCTCACTACTGAGCTTGAAATTGACTTTAGAAAATGCTGCCAACATGGCTGGTAGGTACAATGGTATGCAGCAAAAAATCATCGGGGGGAAAAACAAATTTGCAAGATTTATTCCATGTGCTGGTCACTCTATTCAAGCAAGGTCTACCTAAATCTCCTTTAGGCCAATTGTTGTATTTATTAATATTTTATTGACTTCCATTTATAGGACACCTTCTTCTCAATGAGGACCCAAAGCTGCTAACGTTATTCTTTTCTCCTTCGTTTGATCCTCACAACAAGCCTGCGAGTTAGGTTAAGCTGAGTGTGTGGGACTGGCCCAAAGTCATCCAGTGAGTCTCCATGGCAGAGGGAGAATTCAAAACTGGGCCTCTCATATCCTAGTTCAGTGCTCTTAACCACTAGAACCCCACTGGCTGTCATGACTCTTGGCAGGTCACCCGATCTCGTCCCTTTTTTTGTCACAGATAAAATCATTTATTTGACTTTGTAGTCCATCAGTGTTTTACCCTGAAGTAATAAGTTACCAAAAAGACGGCAGGGTTTACATCTTTGTTATATTCGTTTTACCAAGAAGGTCACTGAGGTGGCAGCCCACCAGGATTTTGCCCACTGGGCACTCCACCCAGACCCTACTGGCAGCCAGCATTGGCAAGACCTTATCCACTGGGCTAATGCCATTTCCATTGTGACAGGAAAATGGCAGCCGTGGTAGTGTGCCATGTAGTAGGAAAATAAAAGTCCAGTGGTGTATTAAAGACTAAACATTTATTTCAGTATTGAGCTCTCGAGTCACAGCTCACAAAACACCTAGGCTGTTTATGCTTGGTAGTTAGCAGTGCGTTCCAGGCTGAAGTGCCCCACATTTTTTTTTTCTTCAAGCTGAACCGTCATTCCAGCCATCACTGCGAAGCCCCGCATACCTGCTTTGCATTTCTTAAGAGCCTCAGCTATGCAAACGGCCATTGCTAATGGCTATGTAAACGAAGGAGCAGGCGGGTGGGGGTGGAATTTCTCCTCTTGCATCGGGACCGTGCATAGTCATTTTAAAGGGCAGATTTTAAAAAGCAGCTTTGCGCGAGCATCAATATCAACCCTGCATAAATGGCCCTAGAGCATTGTGTTCAGTTTTGGGCACAACAATTTAAGGCTATAGACAAGCTGGTACATGTCCAAAGATGGTGAGGGGTCTGGAGGTCAAGTCTATGAGGAAAGGTTGAAGAAGCTGGGTATGTTTAGCCTGGAGAGGAGACAACTGAGAAGTGATATGATAACTATCTTCAAGTACTTGAAGGACTTTCTTATAGAGGATGGTGCAGAGTTGTTATCTGTTGGACCAGAAGGTTGGATCAGAACCAACGGGTTGAAATTAAGTCTAGAGTTTTTGGCTAAACGTTAGGAAGAACTTCCTAACACTTTGAGCGGTCCCTCAGTGGAACAGGCTTCCTCAGGAGGTGGTTGGCTTTCCTTCTTTGGAAGTTTTTAAACAGAGACTAAATGGCCATCTGACAGCAATGCTGATTCTGTTAAAGTGAACAGAAAAGAGGTAAAGAGCTCAGAATGTTAGAAAAGCAAAGGTACACAGTACTAGAGGTCAAAAACAAGAATCCAAAGAAAACTTTTTTTGCAGAAAATGTGTATAAAATTTATGAAAAGTGAAGTAAATTTTGTAAATTTTACAAACTTTTTGCAAAAAAATTTTTTTTGAATTCATGTTGTTGACCTCTGGTACTGTGTATTTTTGCTTTTCTGATTCTGTGAATTTAGGCAGATTATAAGAAGGAGGGCAGAAAGGGTTGCATCAGTGCTTGGGTCTCCTGGCCCTTTCTTATATGCCCAGGGAAATGCCGATCACCACTTTGAGGTCAGGAATCAATTTTCCTCCAGGCCAAACTGGCCAGGGATAAGAACAAAAAAAAAAAAAATAACAAAAGCCTGCTGGATCACACCAAGGCCCATCAAGTCCAGCAGTCTGTTCAGTGGCCGACCAGGATCCTGGAGGATTTTTTGGTCATCTTGTGGCATTGAGCAGGGGTCACTGGGTGTGTGCATCGTGCAGGGGGGTTGGACTAGATTACCCTGGTGGTCCCTCCCAACTCTATGATTCTAAGAAGGGGGACATACATAAACCTTTATTGGCATAATAACAGCATTCTACTCTCCAATACACATTTAGGCCCTTTCCGTGATCTTGAAAAGAGCTCGAGCTACGGTAAAGAAGAAAAGCACAACAGGAAAAAACTACGCAACCTGCTTCCCTCCCTCTCAACTGCGAGCCACGACCTCCCTACCCATGTTGTCCATTTGGTGAAATGAGCATGCGCGCTAGCGCCATGCTGTCGGCAAGCCCAACTCCTCTCTCCCCCCCCCCCGCCCATCACAGAACAAAGACTTCCTACTGAGCCGGCGCAGAAAGAACGCCGTTACGTCACCGGCCCACTCGGGCCAAAACAACCGCGTGGGCATGCGCGTTGAGCACGCCGCGTTCTTCTCGTCTCGCGGGACTGACCGGTTGGGGAGCATGCGCAGTTGCAAGGGGCTTTCGGGGCTCTCTCGTGTGGCGTCGCGTCTTGTCGCTTTTCTCTCGGAGGAAGGTTTTCCCCCGTCAGAGGGTACGAGCAGTCCACACTCAAGGGCTGGCGTTGGTAGTTCCTTGGACTTTGGCTTAGCACCTTCTTAGGCTGGGCGGGGGGAATAGACTGCTACACGGCCCCCCCCTTGCCTGAGGCGGATGGCCGCCATCATCCGTCCGTTGCGTCTGTTTTTTTCTTGCTTCCGACATTGAGGCCTTCGCAGGGGTAAGAATCGGCGCCTCGAAGGAGTTGCAGGGGGCGATTGTTACTCCAGGGCTGCCAGCACAGCCTTGGTTCTCCCCCCCCCCCCCATTTATTTCGGCAATCGGGTAAAGAAAGGGATAGTTGCCTTTTCCTTGCTGTTGCTTTTGCTACACTTCGCAGTAGTTAACGAAAGGTCACTGGCAGTGGGGCAGGCAATTTTGACTTGCCCACCAATGTGTATCCGCCATATCTGCCTGCACTTTCTCCCTCTCCCTTTGAACGTAAGGGCAGCCTAGGTATGAACGTGGCAGACCCCTTTGTTGGCTTATTTAAACCTGGATCTACTTCAGTTCTGTTAGTGTCTGAGCTATACGGGAAAAGAATTGTTGAGGTGCTGAATCCCTGCAGACTGTTCCCCAGGTGCTTTTCTCCTCAGCTGGATTTCAGTGCCAGAAATGAGGTTGGCTGGAGCCCGGCTACGGGGCGTTCAGCTCTTCTCGTGCCCTTCTGTTCCAACAAATTGCTTCCCAGTCTGCGCTTTATTTAGCTGGTCATACCTGTCCCCAATTGAGTCTGTGACTGTCACAGCTAGTTTGGCCCTTAGGGTGGAAGAGGAGGAGGAAGAGATTGACACCGGTTAACTGCACGGTTCTCTCTCATTTGCTGCAGCGCTGCCAATTTTTGCTGCTGCCTTCTGCTCTTGTCAGCTCCTGCTTTCAGCATGGTAAGGAAGAATACTATCCCTCCTGGGTAAGTATCCTCTACTGTTAAGAGAGACAGGGAGGGGGCTAACAGCCCCACCTTTTATCTCTTACTTCAGCAACTTAG
Organism: Euleptes europaea; assembly: GCF_029931775.1. Lineage (NCBI taxonomy): Eukaryota > Metazoa > Chordata > Lepidosauria > Squamata > Sphaerodactylidae > Euleptes > Euleptes europaea. Next base: position 80,007,079 of record NC_079316.1, read on the forward strand.
CCACCTACATTACGGTAAGGTAAGTATTTACAACAGCACAGAGAAGATGTGGCAGGCCATCCCCCAGGTGAGTATTTTATCCCAATTTGTTTATGACTTCTCAGTCAGCTGCATATGGTCCTTCTTCCCCTTTTTGTTATGCTCAGATGTGTGCAAAATGGGAAGCGGCTAAGAAGACATGTCAATCAAATGACAAAATAGGTTGATGTAGTGGTTACTTCGAAATAACACAGTATCTTCAGGTTGCAGAGATTGCTTTGAAAAGATAAACAGTAGGTAAACAGCCTTGCTCCTTGATTGAACATGGGATACTTTTTGCATAATCGTGTCGATATGATCGCTTCAGGTGAGTAATCATATTAGTCTGTAGTAGTAGAACAAAATATGAGTCCAGTAGCACCTTAAAAGACCAACAAAATATCCCAAGGTATAAGGTTTTGTAGGATATCTGATAGTGAGCTTTTACTCACAAAAGCTTATACCCTGGAAATTTTTGTTGGTCGTTTAAGGTGCCACTGGACTCAGATTTATTGTTTATTGACAAATGCTTCTGATCACAGAATCCCAGCATTCTTGTATTTTGTTATGTTCGTTACAGACATAAATACACCAAAGCCACCTAAAGGACTATGTACACTCCACCTGAAAGCATCCTTAGGATGCAGCCATAGCTTTTGTACCCGTGTAAGTGGTGGGGGACACAATCTCAAGGACACTTCCCTGGGAGTAAGCTCTGTTGACTAACACAGGACTTGCTCCCTTACAGTGCATCCGAAGGAAAGTTACTCCAGTCTGAGCCCATTTAAATGAATGGAATGCACTGTTAGTCTTGATGTTTGGGAAGCTTAATCAGTTCTCTGGGAAGTAATATTAGGAACAAGAACATAGAAATACTATTGTTAGTAATTTAATTTCTGCTAATAATGAAACAATTCTGGGAAATAAATGGGAAACTGTTTTTGAAAATGTTTCTAAAGGAGTTCTGCTAGAGTTAATTACAAAGCAAAGCTTGTTAACACATACAAGCAAGCACCTTTTGAATTTTCCACTTTCCAGTCTGTAGCTTAGTATTAAATTATCTTAAAACCATTGATTGTGTGCAATTTTTTGAAATGTCATCATGCTTTCAATTAATAGCATAGAAATTCAGGAAATCTTTCAAATGTGCTCTCTGGGTGGCTTGCCTTCATATTGATGGGGGTATTGAGAGTTTATTTAACATTGCTAGCTGAAATAATGAATTAAAAAAAATGAGCTAAGTAGTATAGTGGGTAGTGAGTTGGAATTTCAGAGTTGACAGCCGTAACATAGAAAGGAAAGGAGTTGAGGTCCCAGTGAATGGTGTAGAGGCAGCTTGAATACAGATACGCAGGTGAACAGAAGCTCATCAGCAGTCTGGATGAGACACCACTGGGAGTCTCGTGTAAAAATTTCATGTACACATGATAAATAAAGGTAAAAAAATAAAACTTCCTGGCCATTAATTGTTTTAAAAGGCAGGAATTATTGGGAAGATTTGTACAAAACCGAATGTATGTACTTTACCTTTGTACCACTTTAAATGCAAGATGGGTATGTGTGCTGAATCTTAAGCTAAAGTACATACAGTGGATGAAGATCTATAATTTCTGTGTGGTGATGTATTCACATTAGTGTAAATTACAAGCTAGAGGAAAGATTAGGCATAAAAACAGGACATTCTGTTTAGATTAGGAGCCATAGCAGCTATGGCATATAATAGAACAACAACTTTCACAGTAAGTTAGAGATTCAGTGTCATTTAAGGACCTCTCTTGACTTGTATTTATGTTGCTTTAGGTTTATAAAATAGCCAATAATAAGGATATATTATCTTTATTCTAAAGTGTTGATATGCATTAGTAGGTGTATATTGAGTTAGATCCGACATTACCTTCCACTAAATGAATCTTTTTTCTGATGCAGGGAGGTTCCTTATTTAGTGGAAGTGAATCCATGGATCCAACCCGTTGTTAATAGACCTTGCAACATGCACATTGGTGTTCTAACATCCAGTTCCTGACTTCTGAGGACAAAAGTCCTCAGGAGGCCAGGAAGGGGCTGTGCCAGTGTTGAGGCCCCCCACACTGGCGTCCGGACTACTTACACTGTTGTGAGTGGCCCCAACACTGGCAGGGAGGCCCAGACACTGATCTCCCAGCGCTACTGTGGCAGTGCCGTCCCGGGACGCTGGCTGCGCCTTCCGTCGGCATCCCACCACCGCAAATCTTTGTGCCGGCGTTCCAGGGGGCGTTCCGGCATCTTCGGGGAGTTCCCTGGGCATGCTGGGGGCGGAGCTGCCTGTAGGCAGCTGCCTGACCACATTCAGCCTAGAATGCCAGCGGTGAGAATGTGTTGCTGTGCCTGCTTTTTAGCAGGCACAGCATCGCTGTTCTCTATGGGGCAAAAAGCACCATTTTTACCAAAAAAAGCCTCTAAAAGGCTTTTTTTAAAAATCTTTCAGCAGCCGTGAAGCAGCTTTGGAGGCGCCGTGGCAGCACCTTGGCCACGCCGCCTCTGGCCGCCAAAAGCTCAGGAATGGGCTGTTCTAAACATTAAAAATAATACTCTTAACTCAGATTTATTGGTAAATATCCTGGTCAGTGAAAAGGCTCATGGTTTACATCTCTGCAATTTTATACTTCAACACTGACATTGGTGGATGTTTGTTTCTAAGTAGATATAAATTTACTTGCAATTTGGATCTACTTCATTAGGAAAACCTTTTAAAGTAACAATGGAAATACTGTACAACATAAACGTCTCCTTTCCCACAATAAGAAGCTATATTTTTTGCATTCCGTTAATAAGACAGATGAGTTTAAAAATGTATAAAATACATTTCTGGTTTCTTAGAAATTAAGGATGCAGCTCTTAGCATAATGTGGTGGTAGAAAGTGCCACCAAGTCATGACTGACTTATGGTGACCCCATAGTTTTCAAAGTAAGGAATAAACAGATAATTTCCCAGTGCCTGTACCTTGTAGCACTGGAATCTTCCTTGCTGATCTCCCATCCAAGTACTAACCAGGACCCACCCTGCTTAGCTTCTGAGATCTGATGAAATCTGGCTAGCTTGGGCCATCCAGCTCAGGGTCGTAGCAGAATACAGGTGTCAAAATCACAGTTTCAATGGGTTTTCTGATATTTCATTGCAGTGCCTAAAGTACAATAGTGGCGGTTTTGCTTTCCTTTAATAATAGGTTCAGTTAGTTCTGACAATTTTTGTAGATTCTTTTGGGGAAGAATTATGGCAAATGCTAGGTGATTTACTTCAGTTACATTCTTTATGTTCACTCTAATTGAAGGATAGTTGTTCTTGCTTTTGTATGGTTTGTAGCACAATTTGAAGTGTAATTTAAATAAGAGTTTAATTTAGTTTCTTTTAACGTAACTATACCTGAATTGTCTTGCTAATTTCCCCCTTGTGACAACATATATTCTCCACATCTGGATTTGACACAGCTTTCCATGGTGCCTTACAATTTCTAAGGGACATATTGACTTGAAGCTGGAGAAGGCACTCCTGAGTTTGCAGGCTGTGTATCTCTCTCTTCCTCGCTCTCTCACACACACCATAGGCCTAAAACCTGGCTGTGGAAGCTTACTTGGTAGTCTTGGGGTGGGGATGGAATGATGATGTATGTACTGTGCAAGCAGAAATATTTCAACCCAGTTCGCTGAAGAGTTGTAATGATTCCTAAAGAGTTTATTGTTAATTTACAAGGAACATATATGTTATTGTCATTAACATAGTATTTGCACAAATCCAAATACACATATGCAGATTAATATATACTCCTGCTTGTAATATAACTGCCATAAAATAAATTGGGTCAGGTCTCCCAGTGTACTAAAGGAGATTCAGCAGATGCAGAGATCTGAATGAGTATCTGTAGCATAATGTTTATGTGGGCACTACTGAACCTGCAGGATGCATCTCTTGATGCACATGGGAATGTGTACATCAATCCAAGGCCAGCAGTTAATTTAGTCATTTTATGGATAAACAGATACAAACCTTCATGCAACTGTTATTTTTTAAACTAGGAACAAAATGGCCATTCAGGAAGCATTCATCAATCCATACTGAGACCAGGCTGATAAAAGAATAGAGTATGGCTGTAGGCCTTACGTTGACTGTCACCTGCTTCTTGATGGCCTTGCATTCTATTTTCACCTCCGATTGCTTTGTCTCCCTCACCCCTGGCTTGGATCATAGGATTCACAGCAGAGACATTTTAATGCTTGGTTATTGAACTATTTAATGCTCAAGGCAGTCAAGAGATTTCAGGTTCAATTCTAGTAGAAGGATGGGTGTTGGGGTAGTCACTTTTATAAAAAAAAAATTTCAGTTAGGTTGGTTCACTGGAGCATAGGAATAAACAAAAGTAAAAACCCTGTGGTAAGGAAAGTAATTCTGTGGAAGGAGAATAAAAAGGGAGGGTTAATTCAATTACTCTGTGAGGGACATTGCATAGGGCATAGAACTTAGTAGACAGGCAGTGTTCAGGATTGGCATTATTTTAGGGAGCATAATTAAGACTTTTAAAAGACTGAAATCAAAACAACAAAAGAGAATGTGAAACTTTCCTGCATGGTTCAGTTAAGGTCACTCTGATTCTACTTGACCCAGCCCACTAAGGAAGATGGATGCAGGTAACATGAAGAGCTGAATGAGCATCTGCATTGCAAAGCACAATGGAACCAGCAGGATGTATCTTTTGACATGCAGGATGATTTGAATGCCTGTCTGGAGCCAACATGTAACTAACAGCCCATTCTTGAGCTGTGGTGCCATAAGAGCTCAGGAAGAGCACAAGTGGCCGCACTGGCACCCGGGCTGCTTGTGCCACCACGAGAGGCAGGGATGCTGGCGTTGGGGCGCTCATGCTGGCCTTACTGCACTGCCGTGGCAACATGGTCCAGGGACGCCGGCTTGGCCTCCCACCGGAGTCCCACTGGCACAAATGCCTGTGCCAGCGTACCAGGGGGCATACCGGGGGCGGATCTGCTAGTGGGCAGCTTCCTGACCCCTTTTGGACTGGGAATGTCCTCCGAAAAAGCGTTGCTGTGCCAGCTTTTTGCACAGCCTTGCTGTTTTCAATGGGGCAAATTGCTCCATTTTAAAAAATAAAAATTAAAAGGCTTTTTAAAGCCTTTAAGCGGCCAGAGAACAGCTTTGGAGGTATCACGGCTACACCGTCCTTAGCCGCCACAAAGCTCAGGAATGAGCTGTAATTATCTAAAATTAAAACTCGGACGTTTTGGAGGACAGTGATTCAGAGGGTCACCATGAGTCAGAAGCAACTTGGAATTTAACACACGCAACTGGATTAGAGCTACTGTCTTTATGTGATTTCTGTCCTCAGCAATGTGAGAAATGTAGATAATGTAGCATTTATGGATGGTATCCATATGCCACAAAAAGTAAACTCGAGGAATGAACACAGTTGTTGTTCTCATGTGTATCCCTTCTTCCTCCCAGCTCTGTGCTGAGAACCTCTAATTCACTGTAATGTCTGAATACATTTTAGAATTCCAGCTTGGCTGGAGTAAACAAACTCCATTTTCCAAGGTCCTGCATTTGGACAAGGCATTGAATTTGAGCTTGATCAAACTGAGTTCTCTGTGCATGGAGGGAAGTGGAAGTAGTAAGGAGTACGTGCAAGCATATCAACAAACTGTGTCTAACCATAGATTTCTTGGAGCTTGAATCAGAGCTTGTGACTTCTGAATACAGCCAAAGTTTAGGTTCTCATCACTGAAATTTGTACTGGTTTTTCCTCCCTGGAATATGTTATTTGATATGCTAAGAAGCTTCCATCTTTGGCAAAACGTTAAATTGTCACACTTCTATTTTGACAGAAATTTATGCATGTATTTTGTGAAGCTGGAATTTTTTAAAAATAAAGATCTCTCATATTGTGTCATCTTCTCCATTTAGTGTAGACAGAGGTCCTGACTTACCATGTAATCCTAAAGGGGGGGGGCTGGAGCAGCATAGGAGCCAGCGTGACCCTACACCAGCGTTTGTGCCAGTTGCGCCATCCAAAGTGGCATGGATGCCAGTGCAGGGAGACTTACGCTGGCTTCGGGGATTGACACGGCAGTGCGGGTGCTGGCATTGCCTCCCAGGCAACGTTTTCCCAGCGTAGGTGCCTGTGCCAGCATCTTGGGGGCTGTTCCTGGTAGCTCCCAAAGCCCTTTCGGCCTGGGAACATGCCATTTTGCAGGCGTGGAGTTACGACTGCAAAATAGCTGGCGTAGCCTCATGTAACCCCATGGGGGAGTTTCACAGGGTTTTGTTCAAAAATTATTTTTTCCTTGTTTTTTCCGGCTGGGAAGCCTTTTAGGAGGTGGCACAGCTGCACCGTTCCCGGCCATCAACTATCTACTCCCCCCCCCTTCAGGAATGGGCTGCTTATCTCTCCATTGTATGGGCAAAGTTACGGACATACACAAAAATGGACTCAGTTCAAGCATCACGCTGAACCATGGTTAAGGAATCCTAAGTGTGATTTAGCATAATGGCTTAATTTGGCAATCCGGATTCAAAATTATGATTTTGAAGTAGTTTCAAGCCATTGTTTGGTATAATGTCTTGATTTGCAATTTGCAAACATTAGCTGTGGCCCTAGCTCTGCTTGCAGAGGCTGCTGCATGATGGACATGAGAGCCTCACTGCGTTTTGCTTTTAAAAATATTTTTAAAAGCATGAGCTGTTAGCTCCGATATTAATGTGAAAAAGACTAAATATGATATTTAAATAGTATCACATTGGGGATCAGGTATTTCTTGCGTTATTTTTGTTTTTTTAAGCAAACAAATGTATTTATGTACATTAAAATTCCTTTTACACTTTGGGGGGAAAATCATGAAATTTTGCAAAACAGTTGCAACACTGCTGCCAAGATTATAGAGTATGGTAGCTCCAGTGATGGCATGGACCCATTAGTTGCCTGCTGTAGCCATACACACATCTGTTAAATCTGCCTTTATCTCCCTTTGGAGAAGAGGGATTAGATTTCTCCCTCATTCCAAGTCTAATCTTCAGCTTTTTTTCGTGCATCATAATTTGCTCTGTAATGTCAGTGTTGATAACTTCCTAGTGCATTACTGTGTTTTACTCTTTTTCACTAACTGTTGGTTGTGTTGGTATCCTGCTGATCCCACAACTTATGAGACTGATTTCTAATTACAATGTTACTGTATCCAAAACACACTTTTTGTTTGTATCTTGAAATAAGATTCAACACACTCCGTATTAGCCTGAAGAATGTACCAACCGCATTGATAAATTTGTATTCTTGCAAATCAGTCCAATAAAAATGAGTTTTAGGCTTCTTTTTTGTGTCTCATTTCACAAGTTAATTGTACCAATCTCTTATTTATTATTATTTTTTTGCAAGTTTATATTGAGGGTGAAGGCTCACATGCTAGAAAGGAATTTGTATCCAAATGGCATACCTAGACTCAAATAACCTAAACAGGCAACTCTCAGCGGCTAATATTCCATTCTTTTTTATTTATTAGACTTCTACCCTGCCTTTCCCAAACAAGGTCTCACGGTGGCTAACAAAAAATAAAAAACAGTTTAAATACATTAAACAGCGTAAAATCAAATTAAAAATCATTTCCAATAGTACATTAAAAAATTCAAAGTGGTGTCCCTACTAGTAATGGGAGAACAACAAGAGGAGGGAGATAAAAGGAATGGGAAAGGGAGGGAATACAGGGGGAAAGAGGGAGAAGGAGGACAGGGTAGGGAGATGTTTGAGTGAATGGTGGCTACGCAGCTTCAGGCAGTCTAGGAGGAAACATTGTTTAGACCCATTTCAATCTGGATTCAGTCTTGCTTTTAGAATGAAAATGGCCTTGGTTGCCCTGACTGATGACCTTCACTGGGAGAGTGATGGGGAGTGCATCCTTATTGATTCTCCTGGACCTCTTGGTGACTTCCAATACCATTGATTATGATATCCTTCTAGAGAGGCTGGCTGGTAGTATGGGACACTATGCTTTAGTGGTTCTGCTCTTAGTTGGCCAACCAATTCCAGAAGGTGGTGTTGAGGGACTACTGCAGGCATTTATGCTATGGGGTCTAGCAGGTTTCTGTCTTATCCCCCATGCTATTTAACATCTACATAAAACAGAGATTGAGATGCTGTTGGTCAATGGAGAAGCTGATTGGAGATTGCAGATACAGCCTGTCCTGGAGTGGGTTGCACTGCCCCTGAAGGAATCACAGAATCATAGAGTTGGAAGGGACCACCAGGGTCATCTAGTCCAACCCCCTGGAGCAGGTTTATCGCTTGGAAATACTACAGATCCTGGCCTACAGTTGGAGGCTCAGGTGTCTTCCATGGCACATAGTGCTTTTTATCAGCTCCAGCTGGTTCACCATCTACACAATACCTCCAAAAGCGTGATTTGGCTACAGTGATCCATGCTGTGCTCTTGTATCAATCAATCTTTATTTTATGGTCATTTGACCAAAAATAGAACACATCTAATCAAGAGTAACATAAATTTGTAATAAAACAGTATCAGTCAATCGAAAAGTCCACAAAATAAAATATATCAATAAAATCCCATATCTAAAAAGGTAAGCAAGCTAGCTTCTAAAACTTTTATCAAGTTGTACCTATTTGTACATTACATCCTTTTGGGCCTTATATATAGCAGCACAAAATTTGGCCACACATCTCGAAGTCTGTGTGTTACTATCTTCCAGTAGTCGTTGGTTACAGATTTTATCAGGTAGCCCTGTAGAGTTTCTTGAATAGTCTTAGATCTTAACTCATGATGGAGAGGGCAGTATAAAAAGACGTGTTCACGGGTCTCAATTTTTTCACCATTGCACAGGCAGACTCTCGGAAAGAGGAATTTTTTTATATCTGCCTTCTAGGATGGCCGATGGCATCTGGCTAATGTGAAAGCCCTTCTAAATTTCTTCACCTCCTGTGTCATCAGATATGGGGCTGCCGTCATCAGGTGTCTGAACATCTGTGAGGCTATGAAACCAGGGGACCTTGCGAGGTCATGCTGTCTCTCAGTGTCTTCCACTCTCTGCCTTATTACTTTTTTAAAGCCAATTTATGGCAACCCAGAAGGGTTTTCAAGGCAAGAGACTAACAGAGGTGGTTTGCCATTGCCTTCCTTTGCACAGCAACCCTGGACTTCCTTGGCGGTCTCCCATCCAAGTACTAGCCAGAACCAACCCTACTTAGCTTCTGAGATCAGGCTAGCCTGGGCCATCCAGGTCAGGGCTAGTAAATGTTACTCTATAATTATTATATGTAAGTACGTGCTGAATTTCTGAGCAGTAATAAGACCATAGAGAATAAATAATTCAATAACATTTCATAGGCTTTTTCACAGGCTGATATTTTTCAGTTGTATACCATCAGTACTTCCCTTCATATATGGTTACTTGATTGTGCTGCCTACTGCATCGACTGAAGGAGGAGATAATTGCAAAAGGACATTTTTATCCATGTAGTAAAAGTTGTACGGTAGTGATAGAATATACTGCACCTTGCTAGCACATAACACACAGTAATCTGTGAATATTATTTTAGAAAATATTAAGTATTAAGCCTGTATTAGACGTCATCCAACCATCAATCCAGTATGCCTTGATTCACTGAACTGCTAGATGTGGCATGGGAGCAGCCATGCTATTTTGTTCTTAATTTTTTTTTACCATTGAAATGTGCTTTAAGTTTGCAAAATGACAACATTCTTTCTAGTGCTAGTGCCACCTCACTTATCAGGAATAAGATAAATATAGATCATACTGCGGATCAGGGTGGATTTAAAAAAAAAAAATTTTTATTTCTTTTTAAAAAGAAATACAAACAAGAATAACAAATGGAAAAGAAAAAATACTTAGAAATATAGAAAACAATACAAAAAAGACAAAGAAATAAGTTCTGGGTGACTACCGAATTTTTTGGTGTATAAGACGACTTTTTAACCCAGGAAAATTTTCTCAAAAGTCGAGAGTCGTCTTATACGCCGGGTGTCGTCTTATAGGGCGGGTGCTGAAACTTCCGAGCCCGACTGGAGAATCTGCCTGGGGAGCCGCCTCCGCTCTGTCCATGTCCGCTGGAGGAGGGAGGGGAGGCGAGCCCGGCGAGGGCGCTCGCTGCCCGGCTGGGAGTTGGAGCCAGGCGCGCAGGGGCGCACGGAGGGAAACGCTCAGCCGTGCTCCGGCGGCGGCACAAGGCAGGCGGCTGGCTGGCCGGGGCTGGGGTGGCCGCTCTCCCCGCGTCCTTCTCCGCCTCCTGGCTCCTGCCCACCTGCTCCGGCGTCGCGACTGCAGCCGCGCCGCGCTCCAGCCCAGACTGAGGGTGGTTCGGGGCTGAGCGAATGCGGGCGGGCTGCGCGCTCCTCCTCCTGCTGCAGCTCGAGGGGGCTTTCTTGGGCGAAAGGGGTTAGGAAGCTGACTATTGTCAGCTCCGCCACTTGGAACGCCCCAGGAACACCCCCTGATGCCGGCGTGGCCTACTGCTTTTGGGTTTTAGGTCCCAGCATGGCGGCTGCAGCAGTGGAGGCCCACGCTGCTCCAGGGCGCCCAGGCACCACCGTGTGTGCCACCCGGGATGATGTAAGTGCCTGTTATCCCGGGTTAAACAGGCACACTGGCATAGGGTCATGCTGTGTCCTGTGGAACTCCCCGCCCCCGAAATATGCTCTAAAACTCTTTTCCCATGATTGCCTTGGATTTGAAGAAATACTTCTGCTATTTTTTAAACTGGTGATATGTCCCCTTACCTTTGATTGGCACTCATAAAGTTAATATATTGGATCCGTTTGCTGGGGCCGCTCCTTCAATTTGACATGAGCATTTTAGAATTGTGTATCAATTTTTTTGTACCAAGTAAAAATCACAGTGTAGTAAGCTAGCACACAAATTGCCCAAAGTGCACCCTCTAGCTTTATGTTAAAGAAAATAAGGAAAGAGCAGTGGGAGATGTTATTTGTATAGAAAATGGCGTGACGAAAGATCCTACATGTGATAGGCTACATTTTTAAAATAGTAACTGTAGCAGCAAAAGTCCAATAGCTAAAGACTAACAGATTTATTACGTATGTGCTTGTGTGTAGTTTTGAAAACTGCAAAACCAAGCATCTGTGTAGTTAATGAAACATTTTCAACAAAATGCATATTAACCCAGAGATCATTTTTGATATATGCCACTAGTGCTGCAAGACTAGTTTATGCAGCAAAATGGAAGCTTTTGGAGATACCAGACAAGACGGACTGGATAAACAAAATGCTGGAACTAGCAGAAATGGCTAAACTTACAGCATTAGTAAATCTAAAGGAGAACACAGAATTTGTGGGGAAATGGGAGGCATGGACAATATATTGTGAAAATGAATTAAAGCTGGGAAGGTTATATTTTGATCTAATTCAAACGAGAGAAGTAGAAACATTATTAAGGATATTGATTTAGATTAAAAGAATTGTAATTAGATTGATATAAGAAATATATTATAATGAATTAGAATTTAAATGCAAAGGGGACAAGTTATCAAATAGATAGAGGAGGGGAGAGGGGAAGTCAATGAAACACTAGCATTAATTAGTTATTTGGTTAAGAAAAATAATGTTTATATTATATAACAATGTTACTGAATGATGCAAATTATTGTGATATAAAAAAACAATAATTTTTTTTAAATAAGCTGAGTTCACTAACCTGCAGAAATGGATTGTAACATGTTGTAGATATCTACACAAATCTTTAAAATAGGAAATGTCTGCAGTGTTCTCATACACCTCAAACACATACTGGTTGCCAGTATTAGAACTTGATGCATTATCTTGCTCTGCATAAAACCACATTATAAGTGTGATTGCCATATTCTGTTAGCTGTAAATCATGCCACAAATTACGATCACAAACCAACTAGAGTGAAGATAGTTCAGATGGGTAGCTGTGTTACTATGTAGTAGCAGAACAGAGTTTGTGTCCAGTAGCACCTTAGATACCAGCAAAAATTGTCACGGTATAACCTTTTATGAGTCAACACTCACTTCATAGATTCATCTGGTATCTGACGAAGTGAGTTTTGACTCATAAAAGCTTATACCCTGGGAAAAAATGTTGGTTTCTAAGGAACTATTTGGCTTGGATTTTGTTCAGCTAGAGTGAAGCACATCCTTAATAAAATGGGACTGACTTCTGGGTAGACATGCTCTAAATCTCATTGCTTTCAATAAGAGAGTTAACTCTTTCCTACTAAAATCCAGTGGGTCAGACAAATGCTGAATTTTGGCTTAATTGGGCTTGAAATTCAAATGAATATATTTATTCATTTTTAATGTCATGGTTGACGCAGCACAAAATGAGAAATAAAGCCAGTTTTCCAAATGAAGCCCGATTCTAATATCTTTCCTGATTCCTCAGTGATTTCAGATGTTATTTTCTGCACAGAATATAACAATGATCATATTCAAGAAACAATCTTTGGACAAATTATTTTTTCAGTCATTGGACAAATTGTTTATATATTTCTCCTGCAGCTGGTAAATGACCAGTTCTAATATGATTTGGAACATGGGTGTGCTTTTGATCATGGTTTTCCAAGAGTGCTTGTGCCTTTGCCTGTGCAGTAGTTTTATTGGTATAGTTTATACCATTTTATTTATGGTTTTCTGCATCATGGCCAATTTGTGAAACTAGAAACACGAAGATATTTCTTTTTGTATTTTATTGAGAATCATTTTTGTAGTTTGCCTTACAAATAACTTAATACTTTCGTTCCTGTGACCTGGTGCTGTAAAGGAGCAGCTTGGAAACCATGTACACAAGCAGATCTTATTTTTATTGTTTTAAATTCAGAATTTATGATTAATTTTACTATTGATTATATTGATCTATTTTAAATGATGTTACCCGCTCTGAGCCTGGCTTCGGCCGGGAAAGGAGGGCTGTAAATCGTAACAATAAAATAAAAATAAATAAATAAATCTTCACATATGGGATTCTGAAGTTCAGTAATGTTGGGCTGAAAGCTTCCAGCACAGAACCAAAACCAATTATTTTGCTATGATTTTTTGATAGTCAACCATCTATTGGTAGGACAGAACTCCCCCCCCCCCCCGAACCTGGATTCAGTCTCCATCCACACGTGATTGATGGTGGCTTCTAAGCTGCAGTATTCATTTTTCTGTGGAATGAGACCTTACTGTCTTCTGCAAAACACTATAGTTATAAGACTAATCATTCTAACACATACAAAAATAAATACAGCTTGAAATTTTTTATAACAGATGGAAGAATGTATCTCCATTTGGACAGCTTATACCTGGAACTCGATTCATTGCTTTCAAAGTACCTTTGAAAGGGGTATGTATAAAATTATTTACCTCTATTTCTGTTAATCACAAAACATAAAAGATAGACCATCTGATTGGTTCACTGTTAACTTGTACTATATTGGGCAGCACCATTTAAAGCATTAGCAAATAAAAGTAAAACCAGAATAAAACAGCGGTTGTGAAGGGCCCAGTTTGGACCAGGGCCACCACACTCAATAGGTAAAGAATATAGGCAAAGACAAGACGTGCCTCTTCTCTCTGTACTGTATAGATGTGATTCCATCTATCCTTAAGTAGAGAAGTCACATGCTAGCTGTATCTGAAGAAGTGAGCTGTGGCTCACAAAAGCTCATACCCTGCCAGAAGTGTTGTTAGTCTTTAAGGTGCTACTAAAGTCTTGCTCTTTTCTACTCAAGTTCACAAGGTTGGAAGAGACCACAAGGGCCTGTCATGCAGGATCCCACAATCAAAGCAAAACTACAAACAAACATTATACTGGAACTTTATAATTGCAATTCAATTATCACCTTTGAGATATTATATTTGCATATCTGACAATGTGTTTCTTACTTAAATTCTTACATTCTATTATTTTTATTGGTTAACAGCTATATAGTCAAGGGATACTTTCCATTTCCCCAAGAAATCAGAGGTTGATCTGTTATGCACTAAAGATGTTAATTTAGCCATGATTGAATATTCTGCTACTTTGACGATTCAGTTACATCTGGGTAGTCCTCTGCTTTCCACTTTCTTGCGTACTCCACTCTTGCTGTATTTTGGCGTTTCCAACATGTTACATTTTATTATATCTGTAGGTGTTATACACCATCTAAAAACATTCTGGTTTCCTCTCAACATTTGACATTCCGTAAACTTAATTTCTTTTGACCATAAATTCTCCCACTGAGTCATATCTATGACTGCTGCTAGGTTTTGCATCCATTTTATCATACAATTCTTTATTTGTTCTGTTTCGTACTCTAAGTTTAATAACGGGAGACTCAAGACACCTGTTAGGGAAAATCTATAGTCTCCTGTTATTAAACGTTCATAAGTCATTCTTTCTCTTAAATATCCACCCACCTTTTAAATCTGTTCTTTCATTATTGAAAACATTTGATGATACAGTAGCCACTGAATATTCTTTCCTTCATCTTTAAATTTTTGCCAAGTTTTTATTTTACACCCTCCTATTCATCATATCAAAAGTTATGTAATCTGTTTCTCTTCATGTAGTATTATCACAATACACATCAACTGGTGATATCAGCGGTGAAATTGGGGGACTTATCCTGCTTCTACATTGAAACCATATTCTAAGTAGTCCATCTCTTAAAATATGTTTCCCGTCGTGCTTTTGGATTATTTTTAATGATTTCTTGAGCCACATGTAATTATGAATTCCTTCTTTAATATCAATTAATTCCATTTTCACATTTCTGCATTTTGGATCTATAATCCAATCTGTTATCTAAATCAATGCTTCCACTTGACGATATAGTTTAATATTTGGTATTGCCAACCCTCCTCTTTTCTACTCATCTTGTAATATCTTAAACCTTACTCTCAGTCTCTTCCAGCTCCATATGAAGTTATTTATTGCTCTTTGCCATGTTTTCAAAGTATTTTCCTCTATAAACACTGGTAACATTTGAAATAAAAAAATCCATCTTGGTAACTCATTAATTTTAACTATAGATATTCTTCCCAACCTCAAAATGTTTAACTTTTCCCATTATTGTATATCTTCTTTAATGTTTGTCCAGACCTTCTGCTAGTTGTCCCTAAACAGGGTATCATTTTGCCCTGTTATATTTACTCCAAGGTATTTTACTGGGTTTTTTGTTACAACACAATCTATATCCACTTCATCCTCTTTAGTTGTTTTTTCTATCTCCACTTCAACCTCTTTAGTTGCTGTTAGTAGCGTTATCTTTGTCTTCTTTTTGTTCAGTTTATATCCTGATAATATTTCCTATCTATTTATTTGTTTGTGTATTTTAAGGAATTATTTGGTTGTGTTACTGTTATTACCACATCATCTGTATAACTTTGCATTTTATATTATTTTTTATCTTGCCTTATTCCAGAAATCCTTGTGTCTTGTCTAATTTTTATTGCTAAGATTTCCATTGCTTAGATAAATAATATTGATGATATTGGACAACCTTGTCTTGTACCTTTTGCTATTTCATTTTTTTTCAGTTAAAGATCCATTTATTAATATTCTAGCATGCTGCTTTGTATAAATGCTTAGCATCCAGTTCAAAAATTCTGTTCCACAATCCATATTTTGCAAAACTTTTATTAAAAACAACCAAGACACACTATCAAAAGCTTTCTCTGCATCCAAAATCATAAATGCAGTTTTTCCATATTTCTTTTAGAATATTCAGTTGCATTCAATAAATATCTAATATTGTCTTTTATATATCTTCTTGGAACAAATCATGTTTGATCTTCGTGTATCACACCAGGAGTACATTTTCTTAGTCTTTCCACCATAATTATTGTGGAAATTTTATGGTCCACATGTAATAGCGAAATTGGTCTGTAAGATTGCGGTAGAAAGGGATAATTTCCTTCTTTATGTATTAAAGTTATATTCGCTTCTTGCCAAGTGGGTGTTATTATTTTTCTCTATTTAATTTTGTTCATTACTCTTTATACTGGGATTCCTAGTATTTTTTCAAAGCATTTATTATAAGTTGCCATTATACTATCTGGTCTGGGTGCTTTGTCCTTCTTAAGTTTTTTTTATGGCAGAATTAATTTCTTGCATTGTTATTGCTTGGTTTAAGATTTTTTAATGTTCAGATTAAAACATTTTAATTGGTTCTTCTGACAAATATTTCTCCATCCCTTTAGAATTGATAGTCTTTTTTTATAGAAAATCATTAAAAATCCTTATTTGCTCACTTATCCATTGTTCTGCATAAATAATCTGATTCCTTTTTTAATTCCAGGTATCCTTTTTTCATTTTCCTTTCTTAAACATTGCATTAGGTATCTTCCGGGTCTGTTTGCCCATTCAAAATGCCTGTTGTAGGTAGAGTCATTCATAAGTTCAAGAACAGGCAGTTCAGCTTGTTGCTTACTATCTGATAAATGGTATTATTGCTCAAGAATATGCCAAGTTGTGTGCTATGAGAGATTCTCCAAGGGGTGAAATGGCATAGGTAGGAGTTGTTTACTCCATGAATACCTACTCTACCTATACTCTAATCCAGGGATGTCGGAACTCATTTGTTATGAGGACTGGATATGCCATCAATGTCACTTGGTTGTGCTGGGCCATGCCTCGCCAGCGTAGATTGGGACTGGGGGGATGGCTGCCACGGCTGGCTTGCGGGCTAGATAAGAGCTCTTGAGGGGTTAGATGCAACCCCCGGGCTGTATGTTTGACACCCCTGCTCTAATCAGTTTCTCTTTACTGCAGCAGGCTGAAGCCTTAGTAACTACAGTTATTCAGGCTTGTAGTAAATGTTTGGCTTTGGGCAAAATTGCCTTTATTGAGATCTAATTTGCAACTATACCATTACTCATACACCTGCTGATTTGAAGGGAAAAAAACTTTTAAAAAATTTAATGGGTTAGTATTTGTATCTCCTACCGTATATATTTTACAACACGTCAGGTTTCTATTCCTGCTTCTTTTTGGAAGACAAAAAGGCTGGGGATTCTAGGTCCATTTTAGTCCTAAAGGGCTTGAATAGGTTTCTATGGGTATCTAAGTTCACAATGGTCTCTTTGGTTCTGTGTTACATTTATTAAAACAAAATGTTTGGTTTGTTGCACTTGACTTGCAGGACACTCATATATCAGTACATCAAGATCATAGGAGGTATCTCTGTTTCCGCTGTGCAGACAAGGTTTACCTGTTACCCTTTGGTTTGGCAACTGCACTTCAGGTGTTCACCAAATGTATAGCTCCGGTTATGGCCTTTTTACACCTTCAAGGATGCACAATCTTCCCTTATTTGGATGATTGGCTATTTGTAGCAGATACTAGAGATGTTGGCCTTCACTCTCCAGACCTACCAGCAACTGGGTTTAATTGTTAACTGGAATAAATCCAGGCTTGTGCCTTCTCAGTCAGCAAAGTTCATTGGAGTGAGGCTAGCTTCCTTGACTGAAATGCAGTTCCTTCCCTAAGACAGGGGTTCAGCTGTTAAGGCATGGTGGGCCATTTCTCACATAACTGCTTTGAAAGGGCTAGCATTATTCAGAGGTTCTTAGGCCTAATGGCTTCCACCACAGCTGTTCTCCTCCAGCAAAACTTTATGCGGCCTTTGCAACTATGGTTTCTGTCAAGGTTTAAACCTGGAGCTTTTGGTTCAGGCTGACAATATTAAATAACTATTAGGCTTAATTGCTCCTTCTAACAGTAAACTGATTAGCTTGTTTTACAGTTATGGAAGCAGCAGAACCAGGCCATCCACAGAGAAGGTGTGGGTTTCTATATCATTGGTGCAGAGGGTGAAAATATGACCAAGTAACCAGAAGGAAAAAGAAAACTGGCCTGATAAGGACTGAATGTACTTCAGGAGGCATGGAATGTTGAGAGCAAACAAGTCAGTCAAAGAAAAAGGAAGGAATTGGGAATTTGGCCTGTTTAGGACCCTAAGAACTTATAAAATATTGGAAGGTAGGGTAGGAATAATGGGAGATTTCCAAATGGTTCCTTCTTTTACAATTCATCACAGGGTCCTAGCTGGTTTAAAATATATTTTAAATATAAAAGTACAGTAGCTTCTGTACAGATATATAGCACTTTAATTCAAGGTTTTCTTTTTCAGTGTGCCTTAGCATTATGTTATATAAAGAACTGATGCTTTAGTCTATAACATGCTTAAAAACTACCTGGTAATTTTGATGAAATCTATTGTCAAGTTGTCAATTTTATAAAAAAAAATCCATGAATGGAAATGGGATGTTTTCCTATACATAATCTATTTTCTTCCCGCCAAAGGAAATCAACCAGAGACTGCATCCAAAGCAGAAATTCACACCAAAAGATTTGATTGCTGCAATGAAAGGTCTAAATGTGGAGATTGGCTTAATTGTTGATTTAACATATACAACAAGATACTATAATACTAAGGTAAACGCATATTTGCAGAAATTTTTGCTCTTTACTACTTTTTAGTGCTAATCTAGAAACACACCAGTCCTCCACATGGCTTGCAGTCGTTGCTAGAAGAGAAGCTTGGTGACATTCTCCGTCATATCACTGGTATCTTAGAATCAATAAGCTTTAATGTTGTGACTGGGAAACTTCAAGCATTTTCAGTGGCATACAGTAAGGGGATCAAGGTGGTACGAGTTGCCCCCTTTCATAATGAGATTTTACTGTTTAATGACTGTGCCCATACTATTGAAAGCGAAAAAAGAGAGACCACTATAAGAATACAACACCTGTTTTATCATGTTGACAGCCACATGATCTACCAACCTTACCTGAAACTTTATGGATAATTTTTTCAAAAGATTAATATTAAAAGAACACTGGAACTAGCCTCTTCACTTTGAGGAGCAGGTTTCAGATCATAATCAGTGTATGCCATAGGATTGCCAGGTTCCTCTTCGCCACCAGTGGGAGGTTTTGGGGGCGGAGCCTGAGGAGGACAAGGTTTGGGGAGGGGAGGGACTTCAATGCCATAGAGTAAATGCCAGGTGAACTGATCTCTATTGGCTGGAGATCAGTTGTAATAGCAGGAGATCTCCAGCTAGTACCTGGAGGTTGGCAACACTAGTATGCCATGCTTCCTAAGGAGCTTACAAAAACGTGAAATGTGATATTGCTGCAGAATTCAACATTAAGTTTTATTTATTTTATTTTGGGGAAGGAAGTTTCTAAACCTTATGACTAGCATATGAAAGTGTGTGGGTAAACCCTGAAATCTCAGAAGCCAACAAGGTAACAGCTTATAAGATGCTCAGTATTTCAGAGTGGGCCTTGCTGCTCCTCCTTTTAGCAAGAGCAGAATAAACGTGAATACATAGAACTGCCTTATACTGAATCAGACCCTTGGTCCATCAAAATCAGTATTGTCTACTCAGACCAGCAGTGGATCTCCAGGATCTCAGGCTGAGGTCTTCCACATCACCTACTTGCCTGGTCCCTTGAACTGGAGATGCCGGGGATTGAACCCGGGACCTTCTGCATGCCAAGCAGATGCTCTACAAACTGAGCCACAGCCCCTCCACCTACAATACCCCTGGCAGACACAAGACTTCCCGGTTCATAACTTAGAATAATAGAATCATAGAGTTGGAAGGGACCACCAGGGTCATCTAGCCCAACCCCCTGCACAATGCAGGAAATTAACAACCAACTCCCCTGAGTGAACCCAACCCTCGCCCCGCAATGCAGGATCCCACAATCTTAGTGGTCAAAAACTAAGCAACATGCAAAGCACTAAGCAACTTTGCTCTGTTTGCATAGTTTATATCAGTTTTAGAACTCAAAGGGGAGGACTGGCACAGAATTTACATTTGTCTGGCTACAAAATGCTAATTTTGCAGCACTAAGCAAACACAGCCTTATTAGTCATAGATGCTAATCACAGTATTGTCTTATAACCTGATTGAGTTTAGTACAGGCATGCCCTAATTTCCCCCAACAAAGAAAAAGGGATGTGAAGATGGGGTGGTTGTTTACTGTGAGTTGTTCTGGCCATCATTTATACAAATTGATGCCTTCCTAATGCTCAATCCTAGTCAATGTGGTTGCTCTTATTTTTACAATAACCAGAACTCTCATTAGATATGTATGTTACGAAGCTGTGTTTCATGAATAATAAATATAAATTGCCTATGCAAGCAAATGTGCCCCCCTTTTTGATTGATTGTCCTCAAAAGTAGACCACTTTGAATATCGTTACTAGATCCAAAGAACCATGCAACTAGTTTTGCATATCTCAGGGCAATTTGAGCCTGGAAATTCTTGAATAGCCGCCTCCTATGCTATGTGGAAAACCACTCTGGTAATTTTCATGAGCAGCTTGTGATACAGCATGAGGGTCTGCTGTTCAAAGAAAGAAGAACGAACAATTCAGCTGAGCGTGCCCAAGTCCTTGAGTACGCTTTAAAGTAGTTCTTCGGATCTTGACCACAAATAATACAATATAGCTAATAAAGGGGGAAATATCCATAATACGGATTATAAAAATGAAAGTCCCTGGTAAATCTTGTGATGCCAAGGTGGCAGGGTGCTGAGGTGATAAAATGGACTGCAGGTGCAGGATCTAATTTTTCAAAGTTCCCTGATATTAATAATTCCCAAAAGTAGAAAACTAGCACCACCTGTAAAGGATCCTTTCTCCCTGATGTGGCAACTTTTCATTTGTAGGGAGTGTTTATGAGTAGAAACAGTAAAAATGTGAGATACCAACCTGCAGTCTGGAGATTGCACTCCAGACGTGCGGGCCCTGCTTCAAAAGAGGCCTGTTTTGTGGGCATGGGGGTGGGGGGGTGAGCAGGCAGCCAACGGCTCTCTGAGTCGCCTCCTCACCCCAGCCAATGCTCCCTGGCCAATCAGGGCCCTTTGGGGGAGGGAGCCTTCTGGCTTGGTGGATTTGAATGGTCCAATCAGGCCCAGGCAGGGGGGTCCCTGGCTGGAGCATTGCCTGAGATTTTCACTCCGGTCCTCCAGCTGGGTATTTAAAGAGCTGCCTCCTCCTCTCTCAGTTCTCCTCTTGCTTTCTACTTTCCCATTCTGTTTCATGTGGCTTTATGCTGATTGGGAGCCAGATTAGATCTTTAACATTCAGCTTCTGAGTCTGAGGATTCATTTGTCCCAACAAAGATTTTGACTGAAAAAAATGTTATTCACTTGGCATAACTTTGCATTGCCTCAAACTTTATCACTCTATCTAGTAATGAAATTGCTGGTCCCCGGGCCTATCACAAAAGCGGAAAAGTAAGAAAGATAAGAAAGGCAACTATGGAGAATAATATGACTTTATAGATTAACAAAAAGGAAAAGACAACTAATAAAAAGACAGATGAGGACTACAGAATGCTGAGAACAGCCGAGAGTCAAAGGAAAAAAGGCACAGGGAATGAGCCTACTTGAGCCCCTGACAGCCCATTCCTGACCTTGAGGGCTGAAAGTCGTCAGGAGGAGCCCAGGGGGCCACTCTGGCATCTGTGCCCCTTGCACCAGCGCCCATTCCCCTTGTGCTGGCAAGACTGGCACAGATACCGGCGTCGGGCCTCTCACGCCGCCCTCCTCGTGCTGCCATGGCAGGCCAGCCCTGGGACACCGGCTCAGCCTCCAGCCGGCATCCTTACCGGCTTCTGTGTGCCGACTTCCAGGGGGCTTTCCCAGGGCAGTCCCGGGGCGGTACAGGGCAGGAGCCGCCTTTAGGCGGCCTTCTAAGCCCTTTCAGGCCGGGAATGCCCCCTTGGCCCTCACCTTTATGTACGCCAACCTTTTAGGTGGCGTATCCCCGTGGAACCCTATGGAGCAGTTCCATGGGGCTTGAGGGTGAGGGCCGCATGTTGGCTTCGGTGGGGGGGGCGCTCAATCCTCCTTTGCAGGCAGCGCGGTGGCAGTGCCTCCAGCCACCAGAATGGGCTGTGAGAGACTATATATGTACAAGTTGCCCCTCCTACCACAGAGCCTCATGAACCTTTAGTTTGTTTTCATCCTATACTTTCAATATATAGTATTAATCTTACAGCTGTACAGTAATATAATGACTAATATTTGCTGCAATTTTGTTCACCATTTTATTGCTAGGATTTGCCCAAAACAGTAGAATATAAGAAACTGACTACTGTTGGACTTGAGGTCCCAGACGATTCTACTATTCTACTATTCAAAAAATTGGTCAGAAAGTTCCTATGGGAAAATGCAGACAATGGTAATGAACAGCATCTTTAATTTTATTTAAGATTGATAATGGTATTTACATATAAAATATATGAGTTGCAATTTATCTATTAATATAAATGCAGAGATCTTCAAACTTATCAAGAATGTGATGGGGTTTTACAATTTTTAAAAATATGAAATATAAGAGTACAATGCTGTAAGAATTCTGAAATGCTGTTTGCAGTTAGGCAAGCGGACACATTTAGGAGGACTAAGATTATTATTATTTGGAGCAAGAAGGAAAATACTATATAAAAATTACAAATGGGTTGAGCTCAGGCCATACCATGTGTGTAAAAAGGCTTATTTGATTGTGGCCATTGGCTAGAGGCCAAAGATCTGCTTTAGACATGCCTAGGGGATTTTTGACTGGTTTTTTTTGGATGGCAGAGCCTCTGCTATTTCGCAAGCTATGTTTCAAAGTCCTCTTAGTTTAAAAAAAGTGTGCCATGCAGCAATGTAGGAGAGGAGGTGAATGCCACTGTTCAAGAAATGCAAAGTCTCTCTCTCTCTCTCTCTCTCTCTCACACACACACACACACACACATTAGGACATGCAGAACAAATTGTGTAGTTCTTTGAATCCTGGCCTCTGAATAAATAAGCCCCATTAAAAGATTGCATTCGCATAATTGTTCCAGTCCAGGAATTTTAATTTTATCAAGCAATACTTTATAAAATTCAGCTCTGAGGCCATCCAGACCTGGCACTTTGTTATTTTAAGTTTCTTTAACATTTCTGTCACTTGATCTACAGAGAAAGTTGCCTCCAGGTTAGGCGAACCTACCCCAAAGACCCTGGAGATATTTATTCTGTCAAAATTAATTAATCTTCTTGGCTGAAGGATTCTCTGACTTATACACTGATTATAATACTATTTGAAACCTTGTACCGTTACTTCTGGTTGATCAATTAGCTTGCTTTAAAAAACAGAACTGAGAGAGGGATAAGGAAACCTAAACCTGTGCTTGTCTGCAGACTATTAGGATGCTTCCTAGCTGTATTCAAAATAACCATGCTTTTGGTAATGAGAATACGAATTTCTACAACTCTATGCTTCATCACTCCATAATTTAGTATGCTTGTGTTTGAAGTCCAATAATAGTCATGCTGTTTGACGTCTAATAATAGTCATGCTGTTTTGTAATTAATACCATCTGATTAAGCAAACATTTGTTGATTGTTGTCTCACATTTATTTTAATAAGCCCGGGGAACACTTCTAAACAGGACTACTCCATGTTATTCAATTAGGTTTACTCCCAAAAAAGTATCCTTAGGATTGCAGCCTAAATTTTAGAAGCCCTGTAAATAGTGGGGAACACTATTGATTTCAGTTTATAATATCAGCTAGCAACCAATTTGTCTCCAGCTCACCCCCTTTCACATGTACAGTGCCAAGGACTAGGGTTTCAGAGATGTTTAACACTTCTGGCCTAAGCCACATTACCCCCACATTGAAGTCAATTGACTTAAGAGGGTGTAATTCTGTTTAGGGTGGCCCTGTAAAAATACCAATTCTGTAAACAGCAGCTGTGCTTTCAAAACCTCTTCTTTTAGTTAATTTTTGTGATGCATTCATAATATTTTTTTATTAACATTACTCAATTTACATTTTGATTTTTAAACAGAGAAACTAATTGGCGTACATTGTACTAATGGAGTAAACAGAACGGGTTACCTTATATGTAGGTAAGTATTAAAAATAAAATTATTACTTTTGCTCCCATGAGACATTCTATGATGATCATCCATAACTATATCTATATATATATTTCTTTTTAGATACCTGATTGATGTTGAAGGCTGGGATCCAGAAACGGCAATCCAAAGTATGTCTATACTACTTAGCAGAATCTCATGTTCGGCTTACACTGCATTTTCATAGCAATTACCGTCGCTGGGATCCACTTGAAGACCACACAGACTAGAATTTTTCTGCAGCCCCTCCCAAAACTCAAAAAATTATTGCTGGATATTGGGGGAACAGTAGGGTATAACAGAAGTGGAAATTGCCAACTTGCCCATGCACACATGGGAGCACTTCCACACAAATGGTAATGTTGGGTCCTGGTAGGGTTGCCAACTTCCAGGTACTAAGCACAGAGTATGGCTGAAGAAACTTACAATCACTATATGAAGCAAAGTGTATTAAAGTGCATGAGGTGACTATAAATAAATAAATAAATACATATATACAATTTCACTAAACAGCCCAAAAGGTACAAGTATCAAAGTTCATAAGTAGAAGCTGGAACGATGTCTTCATGTATATTTGTTGTTGCAGGGGGACTATCGTTTCATTTCTTCCTCAGCCCCATTTCATTGAGAATCACTTCACATGCATGGTTCCTTATGCAGGCATTAAAGATATTTTCAATTCTCCCATTGGGATGAAAAAAGCAACTTAAGTATATTAAAAGTCTTCAGTTCCACAAGGGATACATCAATTCACATACATAGTTGCACAGACGATTCTAGACGTTCCCAAAGGGATACAAATGTTAACTCAGTTAACATTTGTATCCCTTTGGGAACGTCTAGAATCATGCATGTGAAGGAACCATGCATGTGAAGTGATTCTCAATGAAATGGGGCTGAGGAAGAAATGAAACGATCGTCCCCCTGCAACAACAAATATACATGAAGACATTGTTCCAGCTTCTACTTATGAACTTTGATACTTGTACCTTTTGGACTGTTTAATGAAATTGTATATATTTATTTATTTATTTATAGTCACCTCATGCACTTTAATACACTTTGCTTCATATAGTGATTGTAAGTTTCTTCAGCCATACTCTGTGCTTATTTCCTAACCTTAGGTAACAGTACAGTGGTGTTTATTTTGGTTGCTCAACTTCCAGGTACTAGCTGGAGATCTGCTATTACAACTGATCTCTAGCCAATAAAGATCAATTCACCTAGAGAAAATGGTCGCTTTGCCAATTGGACTCTATGGCACTGAAGTCCCTCCCCAAACCCTGACCTCCTCAGGCTCCACCCCTAAAACCTCCTGCTGGTGGCCAAGAGGGACCTGGCAACTCTAGGCCCTGGCCATGTAACCTGCCACTTGTACATGTGTTTCTCGATAACTCAATTTTAACATCATTTTCAAACATTGTAACACATTTCCTTATTAGAGTGGTCTGTTTGCGCGAGCACACATGAACACATGAAGCTGCCTTATACTGAATCAGACCCTTGGTCCATCAAAATCAGTATTGTCTACTCAAACAGGCAGCGGCTCTCCAGGGTCTCAGGCAGGGGTCTTTCCCATCACCTACTTGCCTAGTCCCTTTAACTGGAGATGCCGGGGATTGAACCTGGGACCATCTGCATGCCACGCAGATGCTTTACCGCTGAGCCACGGCCCCTCCCCACATCTCTCATCTGTCTTCACTGTTGACGATATAGGGCAGATTCCTTTATAAATGGGTGTTACATTGGCCATTCTTCAGATACAACTAGATTCTTCAGATACAGCTAGATTCTAGCTGTATCTGAAGAAGTGAGCCGCGGCCCACGAAAGCCCACACCCTGCCAGAAACACCATTAATCTTCAAGGTGCTACCTTGAAGCATGTGAGCCTGTAGCCCCCAGACCTAAGATATAGCAACTTCACGATTGCAAACCTAACTGTATAATGATTGACATATAAGTTGGACTACATTGTTGAGGCTGAGATGTGTGACCAATTCCTTCATGTTCACACAAACAAGAAGCTCTCATAAGCGAAAAGGCATTCTCATGCATCAGGCCTTTCTTTGAGTGCTGTATCACCTGAAAGACATTGACAAAAAAACTGAATTAGATTTAAAGTATTATCTTTATAGCAGCAGTTGCAAGTATTGTCCACTGAGCCAGTTCACATATTAACACTGCACCCTTGTTCAAGTGCTGGCCTGAGGAATGTGCCCTTTTACCCTGCCCCCACAACTGAACCATAGTTTCACATCCTGATTAAACAGGGAACCTTGTGTAGGCTTATGGTAGCCAGTGCTATAGTAAGTGAAACACTTCACCATAGCTCAGGCTGTAGAGAGGGATTTACTTTAGTGAAAGAAGATGCTGCAGGGAGGGAGCTTGAATTTCTGGGGCTAGCTACCAGCTGTTAACCATGTTTGACAGGAAGCCAGTATTATGTTGGACCCACTGTAGTTATTACCAAATGATACCTCAATCGGTTATAGAAGGTACTGTAGGATTTAAAATAATAATAAAGGGACAGGTTCGAGCTTTCCGGTAGCATAAGTGAAGATACCATCAGCAACCGCCCATTTTACAAAATGACATTCCACATATACTAATGTTCTCAAAATCTGTTTAGGTTTTGGGGAGGCTCGTGGTCACCATATGGATGGTGATATATATTTGACAGATCTCAAAACCCAACCAATGAGAAGGTAAGTGGCCTTTTTTAATTATCAAGGGTGTCACAAGTTTTATACAAATCCAGTACTTATTTCTTTAGACTTTGGATATGATGGCCTGACGAATGGGCAAAGGTCCTGCCATTTTGGTGGGGGTGGGAGGATACCAGTCCCCTTTAGTCATGTATGGTTTGTGAGCAGAGCAGCTGGCAGCTAATCAAGGTCCCTGGAAGGGTGGGAGGAGCCCAGTGGGAGGGAGACTGAGAAAGTGGGGACTCTCACGAGTCAGATAGGGCTGGGTCTCCAGAGTCACAGTTTGGAGAGGTCCTGACTTAAAAAAAAGTCTCGGAGTCTGCCTTTTGAGCAAGGGGAGGCAAAAGTTGTAAAGGGATGGAGACAGCATTTTGCTTCCAGACGAGTAGGCTGAAAGAAATCCTTTGCTAGGAGACTGGTATCTTCCAGTCTAGTTTCTGGGGGAAAGATGGCTGATAATTGCTGTTTGCACCCCTAACTTATTAACTGTAACCTTATAACTGAGTGGGCCCAGCAAGACTTTGTTACACCTGTAAATAGTTTCTGCCCTCTTTTCTGGACCACCATATTCCGTTATCCCTGGGGGGAAATAAAAGTTATTGATCTTTTCCTGCTTCTCTCACAGGCGCTGAACTTACTACATTTAGAAGCCACTTGTTTTAAGTTTGCCAGGTAGAAGGTTGGGAGTAGAGACTACACTGGTCAAGCTTCTCATCACACTACCTCTGTTTCAGTGTCATTTAAGACCTCGATTTTCACACATGGGTATAGTAAATCTTGCGCTCTGTTTACTTCTGAAGGTATATAGATAGGATTCTCTTATTGATAACCAGTCACTTCAGATATCAGTGAATCCCAGTATGGATTTGAGATGTGAGGCATTCTGCTTGAGCACACTGGCCATTCATTCACATGAATCAAATATCTGAAACTAGCATAACATGCATCATATATACGGTGCGGAACTAACACAGAAACGCCGCCTCCTTTATTCACTTGAATGAGAACACTGTTACTTCTTTAAAAGTAACAACAAAATTTTTCTTATATTCTTTTAAAAATATTTCTAGCAATCTTGGAATGAACATATGGGATGCTGATGAAGAATTACCACAGCCGAACGAAATGGATGGACATATTGGAAGATTTCCAAGAGAAGAATTTCCAAGGTAATTAGGAGAAATTTCTTGAATGAAAAGTGTTAAGAAAAAAAAGATGCTGGCTACGAAGTTCAGTTTTCAGTGCATAAAGGCTTAACTGAAATGAGAACAATGTTTTAGAATACAGAAGTATTTTAATGAAAACCAAAGATTTTGTCTGATTAAAATTGCCATGTAAGCATTAACACTGTATTTAAATGTAATGAACAAACCATTGTTGTTCATTATTTTTTAAAATTCTCTGAAGTCCTCAGGCCTGCTCACTTCTACTCTTCTGCTCTCTGCTGCCCTTCCTTTCACAGGCAGCT
The DNA here is from genome assembly GCF_029931775.1 of Euleptes europaea. Classification (NCBI taxonomy): domain Eukaryota; kingdom Metazoa; phylum Chordata; class Lepidosauria; order Squamata; family Sphaerodactylidae; genus Euleptes; species Euleptes europaea. Next base: position 80,035,196 of record NC_079316.1, read on the forward strand.
TCAATACTGAAAATTTACTGAACCAGAACAAACCATAGTCCAAATGGGATGTGGTTTGTTTCTGCCTATAGACCAGGGTGCCAAAATAGGATTAAACTGTGATTTGAAATCCTGGCTTCTAGGCTAGGAACAAACTAGAGTTTCATATTCAGTTACAAAGACAAACTTGTGCTTTGTTCTGGACAGGGGAGGGAAAGGAAACTCTTGAGCCATGTACTTCTGAGGGAAACTAGTGGCTCCTTAAAGATTAACATCATTTATTTAAGCAAAAGCTTTTATTGGTCAGAGTTCATTTCATCAATGATGCTTCATTGGTTCTTGTACCAATGAAACAATTGTTAGTTATGTCTGAGTATGGCTTAATAACTAAAGGATAAATATTCACCTGGTGATTGTCATTAAATTGAATTTAAGCTCTAAAATACTTTTACAGCATTGCATGTTAAGACTTCGTTAATTTTGAGATTTTTTTTTCTTAACAAGAGAACCTTTCATTTTCTGAACAGGCGTGAAAAAAGATTAAGAGTTTATGAAGATTGTCACCGCCACGATGACTTGCCAGGACAGATTCAGTTGAGAGAATTTGACTTTATTAACAAGGGTCCTGGACAACGGCGAAAACCATATAACAACCTCCAGTTTCAAGAAGAATTGCAGCCACTAATGCAAATAAGGGAAAGGCGTTTTCCTAAACCTCAGTTTCATGACAACTATCAAGAAGAAATGCATCGGAAAGATTTAGACTTCGCCACCAGGGACTCGGAACAATGGCAAAGATCTTTTCACAATCGTCGGTTTTATGATGACCTTCCAGAGGGTGCACCACCAGGGGACCTTGTGAGTAGGGGCCGTGGACAGAGGCAGAGACATTTTCCTGACGGTGATATGCCTAGAGACATGCAGCTTAATAGGGGGCGTGGACAAAGACGAAGGCCCTTTTATGACCAACAATCAAATGATGAATTTCAACCACATAAGCAGTTAAAAAACCAGCCTTTCCTCAACATGGGACGTGAGCACAGTATGAGACCTTTTCATGACTGCCCCCCTCACAATGATATGCCACCACCAGTGGGAGATTTTGAGTTTGTTAGTAGAGGCCGTGGGCAAAGGATGAGACCTTTCCTTGACCGCCAGCATGACGATGAATTGCTAAGAGAGAGGGCATTAGAAGATTTTGAGGGCAGAGAATCTGAATCAAGACGCAGGTCTTTTCATGATCATCAGTCCTACAAGGATTTGGGTGAGCCCGCTCAACGGCAAGATTTTGGAGACAGTGGACCTGAACAAAGGATGAGACCATTTAATGACCATTCACCTCGTGATGAGGCGTCACATGAAAGATATTTAGACAGGTGAGAAGAACTGTAGACAAAATGTTCCTGTCTTTGACCACAGTTGCTATTAACTACCATGACTGAAAGATAGTATGTTGTTGTTCTTGGTTGGATCCAAGACTGCACAAGCAGAACTCTGCTCATGCAACAATATTTTGCCTGCCCCCCCTTTCTACTCTTCTAGACTTCTGCACCCTCCCCACAAAGCCAGTGCTAATTGAGGGGACCCTCGGGTATTATGTGGATATTGCATGGGAGATAACAACTAGAGGGGGGTATCTGTGGGAGTCTGAGACGCAGTGTTTCCTTCTACAGTTAGAAGTAGATCTGGATTCAAGGCATTCAGTTTTCATTCATTTCTGTTTACTGCTGGAGTTTTGTTGTCTGAGGAATCTGATATATTGGTGCAGAATTTTTTTATTGCCATGAGTTTACCCCTGTTAGCACATTATAATTTTAATAATTTGTCATGTTTATAGAATTGATGATTAGTAATCATGTGAATATTGTAATGGAATCAAAATTTGGTGATAGTAAACAAATTGCAATTGCTGTTTTTCTTTAAATGCATTTTGCCAAGCCAGTAAAGTTTAGCCTGGATAATTTTCAAATGATAAATATTTTTACATAGAACATTATATATTTATTTTACACCCAGGTCTTTTATTATTATGTTTTGCTTTACACTAATATGTCTTTAATTTGTTTTGTAACTTTTAGATGTCAGCCTCAGCCTTCTCGTGAGCATTTCCCAGATTCTCCCTTAATTTGCAGAGATATCTCTGATAAAGAAGATTATAATAGAAATTACAGGTAAAGTTTTTGTATATTTACATACACCATGTCACTGATTCCTACACAGAAATTGGCAACAAATAATCAACATATGTCCTTGCTGTTCTCTCTTTTGTCAGAAGGCAGTCCTGTGGACACAATAATCCTTGTAAAAATTAATTAGCTCAGCCTTGGGAAGTCAGCTTTGAGAATAAAGATTTTTCTTTAGGGGTCAGTACAGATGTAATCCTCGCTCCTGCTTAACCATCATTAGGAGCTTACTATAGAATCATTTCTTCCTTCTCCCCTGCCTCAGTTCTTTGTTCAAAAGTGAATTCCTTCTTCCCACATTAACTACAGCTTAAGGATATATCTGCACCTAAGCATAGTTACACCTAAGTCCAATGGATTTCATAGAATCATACAGTTGGAAGAGGCCATCTGGTCCAAGCCCTCAGCCCACTCCCAATGCAGGATCAGCCTAAAGCATCCCTGCTAGGTTTGTCTAGCTGCTGCTTGAAGACTGCCAGTGAATTAGATCTCACCACCTCCCTAGGCATCCAATTCCACTACTCTTACTGTGAAAAAATATCTCCTAGTATCCAGCCAGTATCTTTCTACCTGTAATTGAAACCCATTATTAGGGTTGCCAGGTCCCTCTTTGCCACCAGCGGGAGGTTTTGGGGGCAAGGTCTGGGGAGGGGAGAGAGTTCAATGCCATAGAGTCCAATTGCCAAAGCAGCCATTTTCTCCAGGTGAACTGATTTCTATTGGCTGGAGATCAATTGTAATAGCAGGAGATCTCCAGCTAGTACCTGGCAGTTGGCAACTCTATCCATTATTGCAAGTCCTCTGCTGCCAACAGGAACAGCTCCCTGCCCTCCTCTAAGTGACAGCCTTTCAAATACTTAAAAAGTGCAATTATATCCCCTCACAATCTCCTCTTCTGACTGGACATTCCCAAGTCCTGCAGCCTTTCCTCATAGGGCTTGGTCTCCAGGCCCCTGATCATCCTTGTTGATCTCTTCAGTATCCGCTCCATTTTGTCCACATTCTTTTTGAAGTGAGGCCTCCAGAATGGCTCACAGTACTCCAGGGTGCGGCCTGAACAATGTAGTGTACGGTGGGACTATGATTGACATCTCGCAATTTGGACGTTATGCCTCCATTGATAGACTCCAAGACAGCTTTAGCCTTTTTTACCATGCATCACACTGACTGCTCATAATTAGCTTACAGTCCACAAACTTCTGTATAGGGTCTGATGTACGCAACAGATTCAACTTGCACAAGGCTTCCTGCTTTCCTCTGCAAAGCGAAATATTGCATGTGTGGATCAGGATTGCCCCTTTGCATGTGTGAGAAATCCGGGTTCAGAGAAATTCCTGCATGGTTGGAGGCTGAGCTGCCTGCACGCATCCGTCAGGGTCTATATTAGTAACCTTTTCCCTATTAAATGTGTTGAAACTAAAACACTGATCTCCTGATGAAGAAAAATTTAGCTTTCTCTGTTAAATATCCTTTTAATGCTACTGGCTCACAACCCCCAAAATAAGTTTAATTTGGAGAAAGGCTGCTTTTACAATCTTAATTTTACAAGCTTCTTCCCAGATTGCAAAAATAGTTATGAAAAGAAATAATAAAGGGCAACTTATTGATTTCCCAGGTTCCCAACCTATATTTGTACTTTTTATAGAATGCAACTTTTTTTTAGTGTCAGTACGCCTCCCTCATTAATAAATCCCTGATCAGTTCATGAAGTTGGCAGTTTGTTTGTTCTTTCATATTATAGGGATGATGGTCCTAAAGATTACATGAGAATCCGCCTTCCGGATGGAAATAACAAAGGAGGGAAAAGTAGATTTGCGCCATATCCCTCGCACCCCATGCATCATCTTTCACCCACACACCAGAAAGTCGGTTCGGTTTCTGCGGACTATGGAAGCGAATCTCAACATGAAATTTCAAGAGAAGTGGATCGAGGGAAAAGATTACCAGTTGTAACAATCGATTACAATTATGGTTTGCCTTTGGATTATGCGCCCGGAGAGGAAGATAGAGCACATTATGATTTACCTTCAAGAGAACGTTATGCTTGGAATTGAACCAAGCAAGTGTTTGCATGCCTGCTTCACCTGTTGTCTCTTTTGTGTGGACCAAAACTTTTTCACAAACTGGAAAAGCCTAATAAGACTAGTTCCCGCAAATGCTTGTGTTTTTTTTTACATCTAAATAGTGTGTACATTAGTTAAATGTATGTGGGTACAAATGTTTTAACGTAATCTGAAATAAAAAGTGGTTACTTTTAGTAAAATTGGAGGGCCATAGCACAAGACACAATAGAAGCTACTTTCTCTTCCCCAATTTTGAAATGCATATAATTGTTTAAAAACTTGTAATAAGCAATTTAATGACCGCTTTCAGTAGCCTTTCTCTAAGATATATAGGATTTACCATAAATATGACAATAAAAATAAATAGTTCTGGTAACATGACTGATTTATTTGCTCGTTCATGCAACCGCAGAGGGCTGTCCCCACCATCAGCCCCCCCACATAACAGTCTTTTTTAATTTGTATGAACAGTTGGGAAAAGAACCAAACTGAAGGGGTGGGGGCTATGCTCTAGCTGCTTTCCTTCCCCCGCTCAGCCACCATGCAGGGTTGCCAACCTCCAGGTAGTGGCAGGAGATCTATTTCGGTTCACCTGGAGAAAATGGCTGCTTTGGCAATTGGACTCTATGGCATTGAAGTCCCTCCCCAAACTCCACCATCCTCAGGCTTTGCCCTAAAAACCTCCCGCAGGTGGCAAAGAGGGACCTGGAAACCCATGTGGACTTCTAGCTGTGTTGGCACTTTGTGATAAATAAGTGGGTTTTGGGTTGCAGTTTGGGCACTCGGTCTCTAAAAGGTTCGCCATCACTGCCCTAGAGCATTGTGTTCAGTTTTGGGCACAACAATTTAAGGAGGATATAGACAAGCTGGTATATGTCCAGAGGAGGGCAGCAAATATGGTGAGGGGTCTGGAGGTCAAGTCCTATGAGGAAAGGTTGAAGAAGCTGGGTATGTTTAGCCTGGAGAGGAGACAACTGAGAAGTGATATGATAACTATCTTCAAGTACTTGAAGGACTTTCATGTAGAGGATGGTGCAGAGTTGTTATCTGTTGGACCAGAACCAACGGGTTGAAATTAAATCAAGTTTTTGACTAAGCGTTAGGAAGACCTTCCTAACACTTTGAGCGGTTCCTCAGTGGAACAGGCTTCCTCAGGAGGTGGTTGGCTTTCCTTCTTTGGAAGTTTTTAAACAGACCAAATGGCCATCTGACAGAAATGCTGATTCTGTTAAAAGTTAACAGAAAAGAGGTAAAGAGCTCAGAATGTTAGAAAAGCAAAGGTACACAGCACCAAAGATCAAAAACAAGAATTCAAAGAAAAAAGAATTTTGCAAAAAATGTGTATAAAAGTTATGAAAAGTGAAGTAAATTTCGTAAATTTTACACACATTTTGCAAATTCTTTTTTCTTTGAATTCATGTTGTTGACCTCTGGTATTGTGTATTTTTGCTTTTCTGATTCTGTGAATTTAGGCAAATTATAAGGAGGGCAGAAAGGGTTGCATCAGTGCTTGGGTCTCCTGGCCCTTTCTTATATGCCCAGGGAAATGCCGATCACCACTTTGAGGTCAGGAATCAATTTTCCTCCAGGCCAAACGTGCCAGGGATAAGAACATAAGAAAAGCCCTGCTGGATCAGACCAAGGCCCATCAAGTCCAGCAGTCTGTTCAGTGGCCGACCAGGATTCTGGAGGATTTTTTGGTCATCTGGGCATTGAGCCTTCCTCTCGACTGCGAGCCACGACCTCCCTACCCATGTTGTCCATTTGGTGAAATGAGCATGCGCGCTAGCGCCATGCTGTCGGCAAGCTCAACTCCTCTCTCCCCCCCCCCGCCCATCACAGAACAAAGACTTCCTACTGAGCCGGCGCAGAAAGAACGCCGTTACGTCACCGGCCCACTCGGGCCAAAACAACCGCGTGGGCATGCGCGTTGAGCACGCCGCGTTCTTCTCGTCTCGCGGGACTGACCGGTTGGGGAGCATGCGCAGTTGCAAGGGGCTTTCGGGGCTCTCTCGTGTGGCGTCGCGTCTTGTCGCTTTTCTCTCGGAGGAAGGTTTTCCCCCGTCAGAGGGTACGAGCAGTCCACACTCAAGGGCTGGCGTTGGTAGTTCCTTGGACTTTGGCTTAGCACCTTCTTAGGCTGGGCGGGGGGAATAGACTGCTACACGGCCCCCCCCTTGCCTGAGGCGGATGGCCGCCATCATCCGTCCGTTGCGTCTGTTTTTTTCTTGCTTCCGAAATTGAGGCCTTCGCAGGGGTAAGAATCGGCGCCTCGAAGGAGTTGCAGGGGGCGATTGTTACTCCAGGGCTGCCAGCACAGCCTTGGTTCTCCCCCCCCCCCCATTTATTTCGGCAATCGGGTAAAGAAAGGGATAGTTGCCTTTTCCTTGCTGTTGCTTTTGCTACACTTCGCAGTAGTTAACGAAAGGTCACTGGCAGTGGGGCAGGCAATTTTGACTTGCCCACCAATGTGTATCCGCCATATCTGCCTGCACTTTCTCCCTCTCCCTTTGAACGTAAGGGCAGCCTAGGTATGAACGTGGCAGACCCCTTTGTTGGCTTATTTAAACCTGGATCTACTTCAGTTCTGTTAGTGTCTGAGCTATACGGGAAAAGAATTGTTGAGGTGCTGAATCCCTGCAGACTGTTCCCCAGGTGCTTTTCTCCTCAGCTGGATTTCAGTGCCAGAAATGAGGTTGGCTGGAGCCCGGCTACGGGGCGTTCAGCTCTTCTCGTGCCCTTCTGTTCCAACCAATTGCTTCCCAGTCTGCGCTTAATTGGCTGGTCATACCTGTCTCTTGTCAGATCTCAGAAGCTAAGCAGGGTCAGTCCTGGTTAGTATTTGGATGGGAGACCACCAAGGAATACCAGGGTTGCTGTGCAGAGGAAGGCACTGGAAAACCACCTCTGTTAGTCTCTTGCCATGAAAACCCCAAAAGGGGTCGCCATAAGTCGGTTGCGACTTCACGGCACTTTATACACGCACACACCTGTCCCCAATTGAGACTGTGACTGTCACGGCTAGTTTGACTCTTAGGGTGGCCCTGTGGTGATCGGAGGAAGAGATTGACACTGGTTAACTGCACGGTTCTCTCATTTGCTGCAGCGCTGCCAATTTTTGCTGCTGCCTTCTGCTCTTGTCTGCTCCTGCTTTCAGCATGGTAAGGAATACTATCCCTTATGGGTAAGTATCCTGTACTGTTAAGAGAGACAGGGAGGGGGCTAATAGCCCCACCTTTTATCTCTTACTTCAGCATCTTAGCCACCTACTTTAAGGTAAGTATTTGCAACAGAACAGAGAAGATGTGGCAGGCCATCCCCCAGGTGAGTATTTTATCCCATTCTGTTTATGAATTCTCAGTCAGCTGCATATGGTCCCTCTTCCCCTTTTTGTTATGCTCAGATGTGTGCAAAATGGGAAGCGGCTAAGAAGACTTGTCAATCAAATGACAAAATAGGTTGACGTAGTGGTTACTTCGGAATAACACGGTATCCTCAGGTTGCAGAGATTGCTTTGAAAAGTTAAACAGTAGGTAAACGGCCTTGCTCCTTGATTGAACATGAGATACTTTTTGCATAATCGTGTAGATATGATCACTTCAGGTAAGTAATCATGTTAGTCTGTAGTAGTAGAACAAAATATGAGTCCAGTAGCACCTTAAAAGACCAACAAAATTTCCCAAGGTATAAGCTTTTGTAGGATATCTGATAGTGAGCTTTTACTCACAAAAGCTTATACCCTGGAAATTTTTGTTGGTTGTTTAAGGTGCCACTGGACTCAGATTTATTGTTTATTGACAAATGCTTCTGATCACAGAATCCCAGCATCTTTGTATTTTGTTATGTTCATTACAGACAAAAATACACCAAAGCCACCTAAAGGACAATGTACACTCCACCTGAAAGCATCCTTAGGATGCAGCCATAACCCGTGTAAGTGGTGGGGGACACAATCTCAAGGACACTTCCCTGGGAGTAAGCTCTGTTGACTAACAGAGGACTTGCTCCCTTACAGTGCATCCTAAGAAGAGTTACTCCAGTCTGAGCCCATTTAAATGAATGGAATGCACTGTTAGTCAGTTCTCCGGGAATGTAATTTCTGCTAATAATGAAACAATTCTGAGAAATAAATGGGGAGCAGAGACACTGTCCTTCAGTGTTACTCCTCTGAAGATGCCTGCCACAGCTGCTGGCGAAACGTCAGGAAAGAAAATACCAAGACCACGGTCACACAGCCCGGATAACCTACAAGAACCAAATGGGGAACTGTTTTTGAAAATGTTTCTAAAGGAGTTCTGCTAGAGTTAATTACAAAGCAAAGCTTAGTAACACATACAAGCAAACACCTTTTGAATTTTCCAGTATTCTTTCCAGTCTGTACCTTAGTATTAAATTACCTTAAAACCATTGATTGTGTGCAATTTTTTGAAATGTCATCATGCTTTTAATTAATTGTATAGAAATTCAGGAAATCTTTCAAATAGTTGTGCTCTCTGGGTGGCTTGCCTTCATATTGATGGGGGTATTGAGAGTTTATTTAACATTGCTAGCTGAAATAATGAATTTTAAGAAATGAGCTAAGTAGTATAGTTGGAAGTGAGTTGGAATTTCAGAGTTGACAGCCGTAACATAGAAAGGAAAGGAGTTGAGGTCTCAGTGAATGGTGTAGAGGCAGCTTGAATACAGATAAGCAGGTGAACAGAAGCTCATCAGCAGTCTGGATGAGACGCTACTGGGAATCTCGTGTAAAAATTTCATGTACACATGATAAATAAAGATAAAAAAATAAAACTTCCTGGCCATTAATTGTTTTAAAAAGCAGGAATTATTGGGAAGATTTGTATAAAACAGAGTTTACCTTTGTACCACTTTAAATGCAAGATGGGTATGTGTGCTGAATCTTAAGCTAAAGTACATACAGTGGATGAAGATCTATAATTTCTGTACGCAAGAAGTTCTGTAGTGGTCCATAACTATAATGTGTAGATCTAGTAGGTTAAAACCTGGCTGCTATTCACTCAAACTGGTTAAAACTATATCTTAATTTATTTTTTTCATGGGCTTGACTTTTTGCTGTAGCTGTGTTGCACGACCTCAGAGTGCAGTTGCCAGCTGAAAGAGTGTGTTGAATTACAGTTTTCTTTGGGTGGGGGAGAGTGTGTGTGTCACCATTGTACATTGAACTCAGCATGGATAAATTTTTAGTATGAAAATAATTTTACATATGTTTTGTACTAAAAGCCTTTCCATACTGAGCTCAGTTTGTTCTTGTGGCGGTTACATGAGTTCCCTTGTTGCATACAACTAATCAGGGACTTAGAGTAGGCTATGTTTTTAGCAGCAGCTGTGCATTAAGAAGACTAGGCCTCCCCTCCCCCAATTTGTTGCTTTTTGTTTCTGTGTTGTTTTCCATGCAATCCCAGTACATGCAAATAGAATGAGAGGAGGAAAGTAAATAAGTCGTAAACTACACATGGCAACCCAGAATGTTTCTTTGCCCTTGTACAAAATCAGAAGTTGCAGTACTCATGTAAGTCATTTGGTTTGGAGTTTCAAGAAACAGGCTTACGTGGATAGTAGGGTTAATCTCTGGACAACATTGATAAGAATACAAAGGAAACTTATTTATAGTGGTATTGTATTTCCCATAACAAAACATGCCAGTGAGCCCTGATCACCTATTGAACCAAAACAGCTGGAGTAAATGTATCCTTATCACTAGACTAGATAATATGGGGCTGTGTGTTTTGGTATTATAATAAAACAAAACAAATGGAGAAAAAATGAAATGGTCATGATGCTTATTAAAAAGGAGCAAATTTATAGCTAAACAAAATAATGGTGATGTATTCACATTAGTGTAAATTACAAGCTAGAGGAAAGATTAGGCATAAAAACAGGACATTCTGTTTAGATCATGAGCCATAGCAGCTATGGCATATAATAGAACAACAACTTTCACAGTAAGTTAGAGATTCAGTGTCATTTAAGGACCTCTCTTGACTTGTATTTATGTTGCTTTAGGTTTATAAAATAGCCAATAATAAGGATATATTGAGTTAGAGCTGACATTACCTTCCACTAAATGAGGAATCTTTTTTCTGATGCAGGGAGGCTCCTTATTTAGTGGAAGTGAATCCATGGATCCAACCCGTTGTTAATAGACCTTGCAACATGCACATTGGTGTTCTAACATCCAATTCCTGACTTCTGAGGACAAAAGTCCTTAGGAGGCCAGGAAGGGGCTGTGCCAGTGTTGAAGCCCCCCACACTGGCGTCCGGACTACTTACACTGTTGTGAGTGGCCCCAACACTGGCAGGGAGGCCCAGACACTGATCTCCCAGTGCTACTGTGGCAGTGCCATCCCGGGACGCTGGCTGGGCCTTCCGTCGGCATCCCACCACCGCAAATCTTTGTGCCAGCGTTCCAGGGGGCGTTCCAGCATCTTCGGGGAGTTCCCTGGGCATGCTGGGGGCGGAGCTGCCTGTAGGCAGCTGCCTGTCCACATTCAGCCTAGAATGCCAGCGGTGAGAATGGTGTTGCTGTGCCTGCTTTTTAGCAGGCACAGCATCGCTGTTCTCTATGGGGCAAAAAGCACAATTTTTACCAAAAAAAAGCCTCTAAAAGGCTTTTTAAAAAATCTTTCAGCAGCCGTGAAGCAGCTTTGGAGGCGCCGTGGCAGCACCTTGGCCACGCCGCCTCTGGCCGCCAAAAGCTCAGGAATGGGCTGTTCTAAACATTAAAAATAATACTCTTAACTCAGATGTATTGGTAAATATCCTGGTCAGTGAAAAGGCTCATGGTTTACATCTATGCAATTTTATACTTCAACACTGACATTGGTGGATGTTTGTTTCTAAGTAGATATAAATTTACTTGCAATTTGGATCTACTTCATTAGGAAAACCTTTTAAAGTAACTATGGAAATACCGTACAATATAAACTTCTATCCCACAATAAGAAGCTATATTTTTTGCATTCTGTTAATAAGACAGATGAGTTAAAAAATTATAAAATACATTTCTGCTTTCTTAGAAATTAAGGATGCAGCTCCTAGCATAATGTGGTGGTAGAAAGTGCCACCAAGTCATGACTGACTTATGGTGACCCCATAGTTTTTAAAGCAAGAAATAAACAGATAATTTCCCAGTGCCTGTATCTTGTAGCACTGGAATCTTCCTTGCTGATCTCCCATTCAAGTACTAACCAGGACCCACCCTGCTTAGCTTCTGAGATCTGATGAAAGCTGGCTAGCTTGGGCCATCCAGCTCAGGGTCGTAGTAGAATACAGGTTGTTGAAATCACAGTTTCAATGGGTTTTCTGATATTTCATTGCAGTGCCTAAAGTACAATAGTGGCGGTTTTGCTTTCCTTTAATAATAGGTTCAGTTAGTTTTGACAATTTTTGTAGATTCTTTTGGGGAAGAATTATGGCAAATGCTAGGTGATTTACTTCAATTACATTCTTTATGCTCACTGTAATTGAAGGATAGTTGTTTTTGCTTTTGTATGGTTTGTAGCACAATTTGAAGTTAATTTAACTAGAAGCTTAATTTAGTTTCTTTTAACGTAACCAAACCTGAATTGTCTTGCTAATTTCCCCCTTGTGACAAAATATGTTCTCCGCATCTGGATTTGACACAGCTTTCCATGGTGCCTTACAATTTCTAAGGGACATATTGACTTGAAGTTGGAGAAGGCACTCCTGAGTTTGCAGGCTGTGTATCTCTCTCTTTCACACACACACACACACACACACACACACACACACACACACACACACACCATAGGCCTGAAACCTGGCTTTGGTAGCTTACTTGGTAGTCTTGGGTTGGGGATGGAATTATGGTAGAATGACGATGCATGTACTGTGCAAGCAGAAATATTTCAATCCAGTTTGCTGAAAAGTTGTAATGATTCCTAAAGAGTTTATTGTTATTTTACAAGGAACATACATGTTATCATCATTAACATAATATTTGCACAAATCCAAATACACATATGCAGATTAATATATACTCCTGCTTATAATATAACTGCCATAAAATAAATTGGGTCAGGTCTCCCAGTGTACTAAAGGAGATTCAGCAGATGCAGAGATCTGAATGAGTATCTGTATCATGATGTTTATGTGGGCATTACTTAACCTGCAGGATGCATCTCTTGATGCACATGGGAATGGGTACATCCATCCAAGGCCAGCAGTTAATTTAGTCATTTAATGGATAAACAGATACAAACCTTCATGCAACTGTTATTTTTTAAACATGGCCAGGAACAAAATGGCCATTCAGGAAGCATTCATCAATCCATACTGAGATCAGGCTGATAAAAGAATAGAGTATGGCTGTAGGCCTTACGTTGACTGTCACCTGCTTCTTGATGGCCTTGCATTCTATTTTCACCTCCGATTGCTTTGTCTCCCTCACCCCTGGCTTGGATCAGAGAGGCCATTCACAGCAGAGACATTTTAATTCATGGTTATTGAACTACCGTATTTTTCTCTCCATAAGACACACTTTTTTCCTCCTCAAAAGCGAGGGGAAATGTCTGTGCGTCTTATGGAGTGAATGTGTGTGTTAACTGGAGCCGAATCGCTGAGAGGAAAGTGCTGGGGTTCCTGTGTCTGTCCGGCAGATCGCTGCTTCCCCCTGCTACAGAGAGGAGGCTGCTGGGGTTCCTGTGTCTGGTCTATCTGGTGGCGCACTGCTTCCCCCTGCTGGTCACCTGATCTCGCCAACAGTGATTCAGTGAACTCCATTTAATTAATTATCCAAGGTAAACTCGTTTTCCTGGCACTATCAGGGCCCCCTCCCGCTCCCCTCCCGCTTAAAGCCCCTTCAGCCACTTACCTTTATCCAGCGGCGGGCTCCCTCGGCGCTGGTGACCTCTCCTCCCCCGCCGTCAGCTCCCAGAACGCGCATTCAAACTGCCCACAGGAAAGCATTACTCAATGCGATTTTCGCATTGAGCATCGTGGAAGCGCCTCTAGTGGCTATCAGTGGCTATCAGGGAGACAGCCACTAGAGGCTGGATTAACCCTGCAATGTAAACATAGCAGTTTCTCTGAAACTGCTATGTTTACAGCTGCAGGGTTAAAACTAGGGGTACCTGGCACCCAGACCACTTCATTGAGCTGAAGTGGTCTGGGTGTTTTCCTCCTCTAAAAACTAGGTGCATCTTATGGTCAGGTGCGTCTTATGGAGCGAAAAATACGGTATTTAATGCTCAAGGCAGTCAAGAGATTTCAGGTTCAATTCTAGTTGAAAGATGGGTGTTGGGGTAGTCACTTTTATAAAAAAAAATTTCAGATAGGTTGGTTCACTGGAGCATAGGAATAAACAAAAGTAAAAACCCTGTGGTAAGGAAAGTAATTCTGTGGAAGGAGAATAAAAAGGGAGGGTTAATTCAATTACTCTGTGAGGGACATTGCATAGGGCATAGAACTTACCGTATATACCCATGTATAAGCCGACCCGCGTATAAGCCGAGGTGCCTAATTTCTCCCCAAAAATGGGGGGAAATTAGGCACCCGCGTATAAGCCGAGGGTCGGGTTATAACCCCTCCCCCCCACACAGGCTTACCTTCAGGTCCCGGCGAAGGCGGTGGTGGCGGTGGCGGGCCCCCCGCAGGAGGCTTCCCCCAGCCGTTCCAGGGTGGGGGGAGCCGGGCGCGCCCGGTGGCGGCGGGCGCGCTGCCTTCCAGAGGCCGCAGGAGGCTTCCCCCGGCCCTTCCAGGGCGGGGGGAGCCGGGTGTGACCGGCTGCGGCCGCACGGCCTTCCAGAGGCCGCAGGAGGCTTCCTTCGGCCCTTCCAGGGCGGGGGGAGCCGGGCGCGCCCAGCAGCCGCACGGCCTTCCAGTGGCCACAGGAGGCTTCCCCTGGCCCTTCCAAGGTGGGGGGAGCCGGGCGTGCCCGGCGGCCGCGCGGCCTTCCAGTGGCCGCAGGAGGCTTCCCCTGGCCCTTTTAGGGCGGGGGGAGCCGGGCGTGCCCGGCAGCCGCGCGGCCTTCCAGTGTCCGCAGGAGGCTTCCCCCGGCCCAAGGTGGGGGAGCCGGGCGTGCCTGGCGGCGGCGGCCACACAGTTTTCCAGTGGCCGCAGGAGGCCCTCACAGGGTGCTCCTGGCCGGGGGAAGCCGCATGGGCCCGGCATCGGTGGCGATGGCGGCGGCGGTAAGTTGCCCCCTACCCTACTGTATTGACCCGCGTATAAGCCGAGGCCGGCTTTTTCAGCCCTTTTTTGGGCTGAAAAATTCGGCTTATACGCGAGTATATACGGTAGTAGACAGGCAGTGTTCAGGATTGGCATTATTTTAAGGGGGCATAGTTAAGACTTTTAAAAGACTGAAATCAAAACAACAAAAGAGAATGTGAAACTACAACTCCTGCATGGTTCAGTTAAGGTCACTCTGATTCTACTTGACCCAGCCCACTAAGGAAGATGGATGCAGGTAACATGAAGAGCTGAATGAGCATCTGCATTGCAAAGCACAATGGAACCAGCAGGATGTATCTTTTGACATGCAGGATGATTTGAATGCCTGTCTGGGGCCAACAGTTACATGTAACTAACAGCCCATTCTTGAGCTGTGGTGCCATAAGAGCTCAGGAAGAGCACAAGTGGCCGCACTGGCACCCGGGCTGCTTGTGCCACCACGAGAGGCAGGGATGCTGGTGTTGGGGCGCTCATGCTGGCCTTCCTGCACTGCCGTGGCAACATGGCCCAGGGACGCCGGCTTGGCCTCCCACTGGAGTCCCACTGGCACAAATGCCTGTGCCAGCGTACCAGGGGACATACCGGGGGCGGAGCTGCTAGTGGGCAGCTTCCTGACCCCTTTTGGACCGGGAATGTTCTCCGAAAAAGCGTTGCTGTTTTCAATGGGGCAAAATGCTCCATTTTAAAAAATAAAAAAAGGCTTTTTAAAGCCTTTAAGCGGCCAGAGAACAGCTTTGGAGGTGTCACGGCTACACCGTCCTTAGCCGCCACAAAGCTCAGGAATGAGCTGTAATTATCTAAAATTAAAACTCTGACGTTTTGGAGGACAGTGATTCAGAGGGTCACCATGAGTCATAAGCGACTTGACATCATTTAACACACACAAAACTGGATTAGAGCTACGGTCTTTATGTGATTTCTGTCCACAGCAATGTGAGAAATTAAGATAATGTAGCATTTATGGATGGTATCCATATGCCACAAAAAGTAAACTCGAGGAATGAACACAGTTCTCATGTGTATCCCTTCTTCCTCCCAGCTCTGTGCTGAGAACCTTTTAATTCACTGTGATGTCTGAATACATTTTAGAATTCCAGCTTGGCTGGAGTAAACAAACTCCATTTTCCAAGGTCCTGCATTGAATTTGAGCTTGATCAAACTGAGTTCTCTGTACATGGAGGGAGGTGGAAGTAGTAAGGAGTACGTGCAAGCATATCAACAAACTGTGTGTCTAACCATAGATTTCTTGGAGCTTGAATCAGAGCTTGTTACTTCTGAATACAGCCAAAGTTTAGGTTCTCATCACTGAAATTTGTATTGGTTTTTCCTCCCTGGAATATGTTATTTGATATGCTAAGAAGCTTCCATCTTTGGCAAAGCGTTAAATTGTCACACTTCTATTTTGACAGTATCAGAAATTTATGCATGTATTTTGTGAAGCTGGAATTTTTAAAAAATAAAGATCTCTCATATTGTGTCATCTTCTCCATTTAGTGTAGACAGAGATCCTGACTTACCATGTAATCCTAAAGGGGGGGCTGGAGCAGCATAGGAGCCAGCGTGACCCTACACCAGCGTTCGTGCCAGTTGCGCCATCCAAAGTGGCATGGATGCCAGTGCAGGGAGACTTACGCTGGCTCCGGGGATTGACACGGCAGTGCGGGTGCTGGCATTGCCTCCCAGGCAACATTTTCCCAGCGTAGGTGCCTGCGCCAGCGTTTTGGGGGCTGTTCCTGGTAGCTCCCAAAGCCCTTTCGGCCTGGGAACATGCCATTTTGCAGGCGTGGAGTTACGACTGCAAAATAGCTGGCGTAGCCCCATGTAAACCCATGGGGGAGTTTCACAGGGTTTTGTTCAAAAAAAAATTTTTCCTTGTTTTTTCCGGCTGGGAAGCCTTTCAGGAGGTGGCACAGCTGCACCGCTCCCGGCCATCAACTATCTACTTCCCCCCCCTTCAGGAATGGGCTGCTCATCTCTCCATTGTATGGGCAAAGTTACGGACATACACAAAAATGGACTCAGTTCAAGCATCACGCTAAACCATGGTTAAGGAATCCTAAGTGTGATTTAGCATAATGGCTTAATTTGGCAATCCGGATTCAAAATTATGATTCTAAAGTAGTTTCAGGCCATTGTTTGGTATAATGTCTTGATTTGCAATTTGCAAACATTAGCTGTGGCCCTAGCTCTGCTTGCAGAGGCTGCTGCATGATGGACATGAGAGCCTCACTGCTTTTTGCTTTTAAAAATATTTTTAAAAGCATGAGCTGTTAGCTCCGATATTAATGTGAAAAAGACTAAATATGATATTTAAATAGTATCACATTGGGGATCAGCTATTTTTTGCGTTATTTTTGTTTTTTTAAGCAAACAATGTATTTATGTACATTAAAATTCCTTTTACACTTTGGGGAAAAAATCATGAAATTTTACAAAACAGTTGCAACACTGCTGCCAAGATTATAGAGTATGGTAGCTCCAGTGATGGCATTGGACCCATTACTTGCCTGCTGTAGCCATACACACATCTGTTAATTCTGCCTTTATCTCCCTTTGGAGAAGAGGGATTAGATTTCTCCCTCATTCAACTGGAACAGTGCCAAAACCCTGTGAAACCAATTTGATCAGAGCCCACAACAAGCAAGTCAGAATTTTCTTTCTGTTGTGGGAAATTGTCTTCACTACTCTGAGAATATTTTTCATAGTTAGGCATGATGTAAATACCATGATTTCAAGAGTCATATAGATTTGAATCCATCTTTAAAAGTAAACTTTTAAGCTAGCTTTCTAATGTGCTAGTCAAAACTTGTTTTT
Source organism: Euleptes europaea (assembly GCF_029931775.1). Classification (NCBI taxonomy): domain Eukaryota; kingdom Metazoa; phylum Chordata; class Lepidosauria; order Squamata; family Sphaerodactylidae; genus Euleptes; species Euleptes europaea. The sequence goes on from NC_079316.1 coordinate 80,052,450, forward strand.
CTACACCTACATTCAAAAGTTTAATAAGGTTGAAAAATCTTTTGGGTTATTAAATTACTTGTATAATTTTGGATTATCTTCTACATATTGCTACTGTCATACCACTTTATTTCCTGGAAAAAAAATTAGGTGGTCTTCATTTCTGCTAAGTACTGTAGATTGTCCAAGTTTTCCAAGTCTAGTCTTCAGCTTTTTTTCATGCATCATAATTTGCTCTGTAATGTCAGTGTTGATAACTTCCTAGTGCATTACTGCATTTTACTCTTTTTCGCTAACTGTTGGGAGTGTTGGTATCCTGCTGATCCCACAACTTATGAGACTGATTTCTAATTACAATGTCACTGTATCCAAAACACACTTTTTGTTTGTATCTTGAAATAAGATTCAACACACTCCTTATTGGCCTGAAGAATGTACCAACCGCATTGATAAATTTGTATTCTTGCAAATCAATCCAATAAAAATGAGTTTTATGCTTCTTTTTTGTGTCTCATTTCACAAGTTAATTGTACCAATCTCTTATTTATTTATTTATTTATTTATTTATTGCAAGTTTATATTGAGGGTGAAGGCTCACATACTAGAAAGGGATTTGTACCCAAATGGCATCCCGAGGCTCAAATAACCTAAACAGGCAACTCTCAGCGACTAATATTCCATTCTTTTTTATTTGATTTCTACCCTGCCTTTCCTAAACAAGGTCTCACGGTGGCTAACAACCAATAAAAAACAGTTTAAATACATTAAACCGCATAAAATCAAATTAAAAATCATTTCCAATAGTACATTAAAAAATTCAAAGTGGTGTCCCTACTAGTAATGGGAGAACAACAAGAGGAGGGAGATAAAAGGAATGGGAAAGGGAGGGAATACAGGGGGGAAAGAGGGAGAAGGAGGACAGGGTAGGGAGATGTTTGAGTGGGTGGTGGCTACGCAGCTTCAGGCAGTCTAGGAGGAAACATTGTTTAGACCCATTTCAATCTGGATTCAGTCTTGCTTTTGGAATGAAAATGGCCTTGGTTGCCCTGACTGATGACATTCACTGGGAGAGTGATGGGGAGTGCATCCTTATTGGTTCTCCTGGACCTCTTGGTGGCTTCCAATACCATTGATTATGGTATCCTTCTAGAGAGGCTGGTAGTTTGGGACACTATGCTTTAGAGGTTCTGCTCTTAGTTGGCCAACCAGTTCCAGAAGGTGGTGCTGAGGGACTGCTGCATGGCCCCGTGGCATTTATGCTATGGGGTCCAGCAGGTTTCCGTCTTATCCTCCATGCTATTTAACATCTACATAAAACTGCTGGGAGAGGTCATCTGGGATTTGGAGTGGGGTGCCACCAATATATGGATGCAACCCATCTCTGTTTCTCCTTAACAGCTAAGTTGGGTGGGTCTGTGGAAGTCCTGAACAGGTTCCTGAAGAAGGTAATGGTCTGGATGAGGGCCAATGAACTAAAGCTCAGTCTAGACAAGATTGAGATGCTGTTGGTCAATGGAGAAGCTGATTGGAGACTGCAGAGACAGCCTGTCCTGGAGTGGGTTGCACTGCCCCTGAAGGAATCATAGAGTTGGAAGGGACCACCAGGGTCATCTGGTCCAACCCCTTGGAGCAGGTTTATAGCTTGGAAATACTACAGATCCTGGCCTACAGTTGGATCTCAGGTGTCTTCCATGGCACATAGTGCCTTTTATCAGCTCCAGCTGGTTCATTATCTACACCATACCTCCAAAAGCCTGATTTGGCTACAGTGATCCATACTGTGATCATATGGTGCTCTTGTATCAATCAATATTTTACGGTCATTTGACCAAAAATAAAACACATCTAATCAAGAGTAACAAATTGGTAATAAAACAGTATCAGTCAATCGAAAAGTCCACAAAATAAAATATATCAATAAAATCCCATATCTAAAAAGGTAAGCAAGCTAGCTCTTAAATGTTTATCAAATTGTACCTATTTGTACATTACATCCTTTCGGGCCTTATATATACTGTAGCAGAACAAAATTTGGCCACACATCTTGGAGTTTGTGTGTTACTATCTTCCTTTTCCTTTCCTTTTATCCCTTAGAAGCTCCTTGATCAATTGATCTTGAGCAGCATATATCTAGTGTCGGAGGGATATAAGGACTGAAACAAATCTTGCCACTGACAAGGTAGCCTTGGGGTCCCTATCGCTTAGTAAAAAAGGCATTATCAGTCACAGAGGCATTGGATTTGTATATTAAAAGGGGGGAAGTTCCTCGTAAAAGTGGCATTCCAAAAGGGCATGGGCTAATGAATCAATAGTGCCAGAAGAGCAAGGGCAGATCCTGTCTGAGTATGGTATATTCAGAATTCTGCCCTGCATTACCATAGAAGGGTTAGCATTCAATCTAGCCAAGCAGAAAGCTCTACAGAGACGAGGAGTTGTCAGATAATATGTATAGGCAGGCAGACCACATGGAGGGGGTATTCCGAAGAACTGGGATGAACAGATGCGACGAGCACGAAAAGTAGTGCTATTATAATCGAGCTCTTTAATGCGCTTTTTAATTTTGGTAAAAGATTCAGTTTTCCCAAGATCTAATAACATATCCTGCGAGAAGCCCAACAACGACAGTTTCTCATCTAAGATTTTTTGCCATGAGGATTTAAAAGGGTCATGCTTCAGAGAAGCTAGGAACCCCTCAGTGCTAAAGCACAGTTTAAGGTGTAGTTTAAAGGCTGCCAACCACACCCTAGCTTCAAGTGACATTTGGCCAAACTCGGAACGAAGAGTAATGCCAGCAACACATTGAGGGACATTTAGGAGTTTTCGTAAGAACTGAAGCAGTGGACGATCTATAGATTCATTGATGACTGTTATCCAGATGGCAACACCAAAGAGGATAATTGGGGTAATTTTCAGGTTAAAAATTGAATAGCCCCTGGAATATATTTGCCACTTTTGGTGTGAAAAAAGTTGACAATAGCACCAACCCCAGGTTTAATTTTGTTGGACACTGCTTTTTGATGGGCATTCCAATTTAGGTTATGGGAAAACAGAATGCCAAGGTAAACTCCTTGACTTGGTCAACCTCAAAGCCATCTAATACCCAGCGAAAAAGAGGCATTTTTCTCCTCTTAGCGAAGATCATAATCTTAGATTTATGATGGTTTATTTTAAGACCTTCCCTAGAGCAGTACTCAGAAAAAGTTTGCAAAGACCTTTTCAAACCATTTCTTGTGCGGGACAGGAGAACTGCATCGTCAGCATACAGTAGAATTGGGGTGGGATGACTTGCAAGCTTTGGGGGGTGGCAAAACTCTGAGAAATTGGTTGCCATATCATTCAGGTATAGATTAAACAAGAGAGGAGCAAGGAGGCAACCTTGTCTAACTCCCTTGACCAGTTCAAAGGGTTCGGTTAGTTCTCCTTGGTTGCCACAGTGAACCTGAGCTGTGAGGTCAGTATGAAATTGCTGAATAAGCCATAGTAACCTCCTATCCATAGTAGGATGTGATAGTTTCAACCATAGCCTCTCTCTCGGGATGGTTTCAAAAGCTCCCTTAAGATCCATAAAACCCGCATAAAGGGTGCCATTTAAGGGGGAGGAATATTTCTCGGCTAGATGGGAGAGCACTAAACAGTGGTCCGTGACAGACCAACCCCTTCTAAAGCCAATCTGTTCCCAGCCAAGGATGTCATTACTCTCAACCCAGTCCAACAGCCTCTTTAATAAGTAGGAGGAATACAATTTGCCTAAGCAAGACAAATGGCTGATTGGACGATAACAGCTTGGGTCAGAGCGCTGACCCTTTTTAAAGATTGGGACGATAATAGTATGTCTCCAAGATTTTGGAATGGCTCCTGTTGCATTAATTTGTGAAAATACAGGAGCAAGAATATTGGCCCACCATTCGCTGTTGACTTAAAAAAGTTCGTAGGGAATTAGATCAGGACCTGGTGCTTTGCCTGAGCGTAGGCGATCAATGAGTGGTTTAATTTCCTTAGGAGACGCATCTGGCCAGGAATTCAACAAAATAGAAGGTGCTACAGGTATAAGTCCCTGGTTTTCCACAGAGTAGGAGAAGAGGCTCTTGAAGTAAGCTACCCAGACCTATGACGGGATACATGTGGGGACTCTGGCATAGCCATTACTTAAAGAATTCACAGTCCGCCAGAAGGTTATCATTGTTGTTTATAGCTGTAATCAAGCTCCTCCAATTTTTATATAGGGCCTCTTTTTTCCTCCAGTTTACCAAGTCCTTGTAGTTCTTTTTAATAGTTAACAATTCCTTCAATACTGAAATATTATTGTTCCTTCTGAATTCTCTATGTTTCCTGGTTATTGTTCGCTTGAGTAGTCTACACTCACGGTTAAACCAAGAATTTCGTTTGTATAAAGCATGCAAGCTTGAGGGGATTTCTTTAGTAAATAAAGGTTTAAATAAATCAATTAATGTGAAAAAAAGTTTAAGACAGTAGCTGCAGACTCTTCCTCAAGGAGGGCAGCTTTCAACGAAGTCACCTCCAAAAGCTGCATTTTGCCACGCACCAAGGAATCAAGCTCAGGGCTCCAGTAAACACGAGCTAGGGCTTTTTGGGATTGGTGCAATATTTGATGGTAGGACGGTATTAAGTGTTGAACACATAATTGGTTGATCAAAAGAGAGATAGGGAGATGGTCACTGCCCATGTAATCACAGACTTCCATATTACTGATTAGAGGTAAGAGATCTAATGAAACCAGAAAATAATCGACAACACTGGCACCATTTTGGCTAAAAAAAAAAGTAAAATCTCCATTAGGGTCCTCCTTTTAGCAAGAGCAGAATAAACTTTGCTCTGTTTGCATAGTTTATATCAGTTTTGAACTCAAAGGGGAGGACTGGCACAGAATTTACATTTGTCTGGCCACAAAATGCTAATTTTGCAGCACAAAGCAAACACAGCCTTGCTTATTAGTCTTAGATGCTAATCACAATATTGTCTTATAACCTGATTGAGTTTAGTACAGGCATGCCCTAATTTTCCCCAACAAAGAAAAAGGGATGTGAAGATGGGGTGGTTATTTACTGTGAGTTGTTCTGGCCATCATTTATACAAATCGATGCCTTCCTAATGCTCAATCCTAGTCAATGTGGTTGCTCTTATTTTTACAATAACCAGAACTCTCATTAGATATGTATGTTACGAAGCTGTGTTTCATGAATAATAAATATAAATTGCCTATGCAAGCAAATGTGCCCCCCTTTTTGATTGATTGTCCTCAAAAGTAGACCACGTTGAATATCGTTACTAGATCCAAAGAACCATGCAACTAGTTTTGCATATCTCAGGGCAATTTGAGCCTTGAAATTCTTGAATAGCCGCCTCCTATGCTATGTGGAAAACCACTCTGGTAATTTTCATGAGCAGCTTGTGATACAGCATGAGGGTCTGCTGTTCAAAGAAAGAAGAAGGAACAATTCAGCTGAGCGTGCCCAAGTCCTTGAGTACGCTTTAAAGTAGTTCTTCGGATCTTGACCACAAATAATACAATATAGCTAATAAAGGGGGAAATATCCATAATACGGATTATAAAAATGAAAGTCCCTGGTAAATCTTGTGATGCCAAGGTGGCAGGGTGCTGAGGTGATAAAATGAACTGCAGGTGCAGGATCTAATTTTTCAAAGTTCCCTGATATTAATAATTCCCCAAAGTAGAAAACTAGCACCACCTGTAAAGGATCCTTTCTCCCTGATGTGGCAACTTTTCATTTGTAGGGAGTGTTTATGAGTAGAAACAGTAAAAATGTGAGATACCAACCTGCAGTCTGGAGATTGCACTCCAGACGTGCGGGCCCTGCTTCAAAAGAGGCCTGTTTTGTGGGCATGGGGGTGGGGGGGTGAGCAGGCAGCCAACGGCTCTCTGAGTCGCCTCCTCACCCCAGCCAATGCTCCCTGGCCAATCAGGGCCCTTTGGAGGAGGGAGCCTTCTGGCTTGGTGGATTTGAATGGTCCAATCAGGCCCAGGCAGGGGGGTCCCTGGCTGGAGCATTGCCTGAGATTTTCACTCCGGTCCTCCAGCTGGGTATTTAAAGAGCTGCCTCCTCCTCTCTCAGTTCTCCTCTTGCTTTCTACTTTCCCATTCTGTTTCATGTGGCTTTATGCTGATTGGGAGCCAGATTAGATCTTTAACATTCAGCTTCTGAGTCTGAGTCTGAGGATTCATTTGTCCCAACAAAGGTTTTGACTGAAAAAAATGTGATTCACTTGGCATACGTGAATTGCATTGCATAATTGCATAAGTAACTTTGTGCTTGCATTGCCTCAAACTTTATCACTCTATCTAGTAATGAAGTTGCTGGTCCCCGGGCCTATCACAAAAGCGGAAAAGTAAGGAAGATAAGGAAGGAGGGCTCCCCCAGAGATAAGAAAGGCAACTATGGAGAATAATATGATTAACAAAAAGGAGAAGACAACTAATAAAAAGACAGATGAGGACTACAGAATGCTGAGAACAGCCGAGAGTCAAAGGAAAAAAGGCACAGGGAATGAGCCTACTTGAGCCCCTGACAGCCCGTTCCTGACCTTGAGGGCTGAAAGTCGTCAGGAGGAGCCCAGGGGGCCACTCTGGCATCTGTGCCCCTTGCACCAGTGCCCATTCCCCTTGTGCTGGCAAGACTGGCACAGATGCCGGCGTCGGGCCTCTCACGCCGCCCTCCTCGTGCTGCCATGGCAGGCCAGCCCTGGGACACCGGCTCAGCCTCCGGCCGGCGTCCTAACAGTGCACTAAGCCCTTTCAGGCCAGGAATGCCCCCTTGGCCCTCACCTTTATGTATGCCAACCTTTTAGGTGGCGTATCCCCGTGGAACCCTATGGAGCAGTTCCATGGGGCTTGAGGGTGAGGGCCGCATGTTGGCTTCGGTGGGGGGGGGGGCGCTCAATCCTCCTTTGCAGGCAGCGCAGTGGCGGTGCCTCCAGCCACCACAATGGGCTGTGAAAGACTATAAATGTACAAGTTGCCCCTCCTACCACAGAGCCTCATGAACCTTTATCTTGTTTTCATCCTATAATTTCAGTATACAGTATTAATGTTGCAGCTGTACAGTAATATAACGACTAATATTTGCTGCAATTTTGTTCACCATTTTATTGCTAGGATTTGCCCAAAACAGTAGAATATAAGAAACTGACTACTGTTGGACTTGAGGTCCCAGACGATCCTACTATTCAAAAAATTGGTCAGAAAGTTCCTATGGGAAAATGCAGACAATGGTAATGAACAGCATCTTTAATTTTATTTAAAATTGATAATGGTATTTACATAAAAATATATATGAGTTGCAATTTATCTATTAATATAAATGCAGAGATCTTCGAACTTATCAAGAATGTGATGGGGTTTTACAATTTTTAATAATATCAAATATAAGAGTACAATGCTGTATGAATTCTGAAATGCTGTTTGCAGTTAGGCAAGCGGACACATTTAGGAGGACTAAGATTATTATTATTTGGAGCAAGAAGGAAAATACTATATAAAAATTACAAATGGGTATTGTCTACTCAGACCGGCAGCAGCTCTCCAGGGTCTCAGGCAGGGGTCTTTCCCATCACCTACTTGCCTAGTCGCTTTAACTGGAGATGCCGGGGATTGAACCTAGGACCACCTGCATGCCACGCAGATGCTCTACCGCTGAGCCACGGCCCCTCCCCACATCACTCATCTGTCTTCACTGTTGACGATATAGGGCAGATTCCTTTATAAATGGGTGTTACATTGGCCATTCTTCAGATACAGCTAGATTCTGCCAGAAACACCATTAATCTTCAAGGTGCTACCTTGAAGCATGTAGCCCCCAGACCTAAGATATAGCAACTTCACGATTGCAAACCTAACTGTATAATGATTGACATATAAGTTGGACTACATTGTTGAGGCTGAGATGTGTGACCTATTCCTTCATGTTCACACAAACAAGAAGCTCTCATAAGTGAAAAGGCATTCTCATGCATCAGGCCTTTCTTTGAGTGCTGTAACACCTGAAAGACATTGACAAAAAAACTGAATGAGATTTAAAGTATTATCTTTATAGCAGCAGTTGCAAGTATTGTCCGCTGAGCCAGTTCACACATTAACACTGCATCCTTGTTCAAGTGCTGGCCTGAGGAATGTGCCCTTTTACCCTGCCCCCCCCCCAACTGAACCATAGTTTCACATCCTGATTAAATAGGGAACCTTGTGTAGCCTTAATGGTAGCCAATGCTATAGTCAATGAAACACTTCACCATAGCTCAGGCTGTAGAGAGGGATTTACTTTAGTGAGAGAAGATGTTGCAGGGAGGGAGCTTGAATTTCTGGGGCTAGCTACCAGCTGTTAACCATGTTTGACAGGAAGCCAGTATTATGCTGGCCCCACTGTAGTTATTACCAAAAGATACCTCAATCGGTTATACAAGGTACTGTAGGATTTAAAATAATAATAAAGGGACAGGTTCCAACTTTCCGGTTGCATAAGTGAAGATACCATCAGCAACCCCCCATTTTACAAAATGACATTCCACATATACTAATGTTCTCAAAATCTGTTTAGGTTTTGGGGAGGCTCGTGGTCACCATATGAATGGTGATATATATTTGACAGATCTCAAAACCCAACCAATGAGAAGGTAAGTGGCCTTTTTTAATTATCAAGGGTGTCACAAGTTTTGTACAAATCCAGTACTTATTTCTTTAGACTTTGGATATGATGGCCTGACGAATGGGCAAAGGTCCTGCCATTTTGGTGGGGGTGGGAGGATACCAGTCCCCTTTAGTCATGTATGGTTTGTGAGCAGAGCAGCTGGCAGCTAATCAAGGTCCCTGGAAGGGTGGGAGGAGCCCAATGGAAAGGAGACTGAGAAAGTGGAGACTCTCACGAGTTAGATAGAGCTGGGTCTCCAGAGTCACAGTTTGGAGAGGTCCTGTCTCAGAAGACTTAAAAGAAGTCTCAGAGTCTGCCTTTTGAGCAAGGGCAGGCAAAAGTCGTAAAGGGATGGAGACAGCATTTTGCCTCCTTTGCTAGGAGACTGTGGTATCTTCCAGTCTAGTTTCTGGGGGAAAGATGGCTGATAATTGCTGTCTGCACCCCTAACATTAACTGTAACCTTATAACTGAGTGGGCCCAGCAAGACTTTGTTACACCTGTAAATAGTTTCTGCCCTCTTTTCTGGACCACATTATTCCGTTACCCCTGGGGGGAAATAAAAGTTACTGATCTTTTCCTGCTTCCCTCACGGGCGCTGAACTTAGTACATTTAGAAGTCACTTGTTTTAAGTTTGCCAGGTAGAAGGTTGGGAGTAGAGACTACACTGGTCAAGCTTCTCATCACACTACCTCTGTTTCAATGTCATTTAAGACCCCGATTTTCACACATGGGTATAGCAAATCTTGCGCTCTGTTTACTTCTGAAGGTATATAGATAGGATTCTCTTATTGATAACCAGTCACTTCAGATATCAGTGAATCCCAGTGTGGATTTGAGATGTGAGGCATTCTGCTTGAGCACACTGGCCATTCATTCACATGAATCAAATATCTGAGACTAGCATAACATGCATCATATATACGGTGTGGAACTAACACAGAAACGCCTCCTCCTTTCTTCACTTGAATGAGAACACCGTTACTTCTTTAAAAAAACTATTTTCCAGCAGTAACAACAAAATTTTTCTTATATTCTTTAAAAAATATTTCTAGCAATCTTGGAATGAACAAATGGGATGCTGATGAAGAATTACCACAACCGAACAAAATGGATGGACATATTGGAAGATTTCCAAGCGAAGAATTTCCAAGGTAATTGGTAGAAATTTCTTGAATGAAAAGTGTTAAGAAAAAAAGATGCTTGCTAAGATTACGAAGTTCAGTTTTCAGTGCATAAAGGCTTAACTGAAATGAGAACAATGTTTTAGAATACAGAAGTATTTTAATGAATGCCAAAGATTTTGTCTGATTAAAATTGCCATGTAAGCATTAACGCTGTATTTAAATGTAATGAACAAACCATTGTTCATTATTTTTTTAAATTCTCTGAAGTCCTCAGGCCTGCTCACTTCTACTCTTTTGCTCTCTGCTGCCCTTCCTTTCACAGGCAGCTTCAATACTGAAAATTTACTGAACCAGAACAAACCGTAGTCCAAATGGCATGTGGTTTGTTTCTTGCCTATAGACAAGGGTTCCAAAATAGGATTAAACTTTGATTTTGAAATCCTGGCTTCTAGAATAGGAACAAACTAGAGTTTCATATTCAGTTACAAAGACAAACTTGTGTTCTCTTCTGAGGCTAGGGCATCTTGAAGCTGTGGGTGTTTACCGATGCTCTCCGGGGAGGCAGGACCAAATCTTAGTGGCTGTCTCCTCTAGGCGGGAAACAGCCCTCGGCTTCCCACTTTCCATCCTGCCTTTGAGGGGAGAGCAGTGTCTATGCACAGCTCTTTGCTTAGCTTATCTAACCTTGAATCTGTTTAGATCCTTAATTACTTCTATACCTAGACTTTCTCTATTCAATTCTTTTTCAGCCCTTTGTCTCCATCCTCTGTCTGTTCCCGTTTAATTCCCCCCCTTCTTTATTTCGGGCGGGTAAAATGGCGGATGGGAGTCAGACGAGGGAGGACGATCTCCTTTCAGTGGGAGATTGTGAGAGTGGGCTGGTCCAATCCGCCCGTGCGATTGCGCAGTGCTCCAACGGCCGTCCTCGCAGACCCTTGGAGAGTAAAAGCCCGCAAGACCTCTATAAGTCGGGCGAGGAGGTGGCGGCGGCGCCCGGCAAGGGGGAAAAGGCGCGAAAGTTGGCATCTCTGCTGGGAGCCGCAAAAAAGATTAAAAACGCTTGTAAGCCAGGCGGCGGTAAGGGGAAGGTAAAACGCGCTGTTTCGGCAGTCCCCTTATCAGCGCCGAAGCCTCCTATTCCTGTACTTTCGGCCCCTTCTCAATTTATTGAATCGGCTGCAGGAACTATCAGCGCTGTAATGGAGGAGGCGGCCATTTTGAATTCCACTCTCCCGGGTCAATCGGGAGTTGGGAACCCAGCCACCCTAGAGCAAATGTCTGCTATGTTTAATATGGCATTAGAGAGACAATAGCAGTTCATGCAGGTCATGATGCCTTCCTTCCAGTACCCTAATGCTTTGCACCAGGGGAGTTCTATCGGCAGCCCTTCACCCAATCAGACTACCAGAGTCATTGAGGGTATGGGGGAACCTGATCCTACCCAGACAGGACCCAAGCCATGGCCCACTAAAGCAGCCATGAAAGCACGCCCCACAAAGGTCTACGAGCCAAGGCCGGGACCCTCTTCCTCCCCAGTAGATTCAGACGACATGGGGTCAGAAGAGGGAGAGATTGATTCTGATGGGGACCTCTCTGTCAACGAGGAAGAACAGCCTAGGCCCGTGTTGGCGAACCTATGGCACGCGTGCCATAAGCGGCACGCCGAGCCCTCTCTGTGGGTATGCGCGGAGGCGGGGG